>NC_044333.1:9925359-10225948 GCF_007399415.2 Gopherus evgoodei | reverse complement strand
CCCATTTTAAGTACTGGTTGTTGGGTGCTGTTTGGTGGTGTCCTGTAATACACAGGAGACTGGGCTGGATGATTTGGTGGTCCCTTCTGGCCTCAGACTCTATGGCTTCATCTCAAAGCAAAAAGCTGCTTAGAATTGATGTTAAAGTGCTATCTTAAATAAGGCCATTCAAATTTGAGTGGGCTATTTCTCTCTCTCACACCCCCACCCACGCACCCCAGCTCACTCTGGAATGAGGGGTTGTGTGGTGGGGTTTACAAACCTGCAAAAAGTAGAAACTAGGTTAAATTACAAAGGAGGAATATAAACAAATAACACAAGTATGTAGGGACAAAATTAGAAAAGCCATGGCACAAAATGAGCTCAAACTAGCTAGAGACATAAAAGGTAACAAGAAAACATTCTATAAATACATTAGAAGCAAGAGGAAGACCAAGGACAGGGTAGGCCAGTTACTTAATGGGGAACAATAACAGAATGTGGAAATGGCAGAAGTGCTTAATGACTTCTTTGGTTTGGTTGTCACCAAGAAGATTGGTGGTGATTGGATGTCTAAAATAGTGAATGCCAGTGAAAATGAGGTAGGATCAGAGGCTAAAATAGGGAAAGAACAAGTTAAAAATTACTTGTCTACACTGGCACTTTACTGTGCTACAACTTTCTCAGGAGAGTGTTTTTTCACACCCCTGAGTGAGTGCTGCAGGTTTCAGCGCTGTAAAGTGCCAGTGTAGACAGTGCACCAGAGCTGTCCCTCGCGGAGGTGGTTTTGTTTTTTGTATTTTTTTTTTTTTTAGATTGCTGGGAGAGTGCTCTCTCCCAGCACTCTGCTGCAACTACACAAGCCATGTTAAAGCGCTGCCAGTGAAGATGTGCCCTTAGTCAAGTTAGATGTTTTCAAGTCACCAGGGCCTGATGAAATGCATCCTAGAATATTGAAGGAGCTGACTGAGGAGATATCTGAGCTGTTAGCGATTATCTTGGAAAAGTCATATTTGGAAGATGGGAGAGATTACAGAAGACTGGAAAAGGGAAAATATAATGCCAATCTATAAAGAGAGAGAAATAAGGACAACCCGTGGAATTCCAGACCAGTCAGCTTAACTTCTGTACCTGGAAAGATAATGGAGTAAATAATTAAGCAATCAATTTGCAAACGTCTAGAAGATAATAAGGGGATAAGTAACAGTCAGCATGGATTTGTTCTTGACAAATGGTATCAAACCCACCTGATAGCTTTCTTTGACGGGGTAACAAGCCTTGTGGATGGAGGGAAGCGGTAGACATGGTATATCTTGACTTTAGTAAACCTTTTGATACTGTGACCTTCTCATAAACAGCCTAGGGAAATGCAACCTAGATGGAGCTGCTATAAGGTGGGTGCATAGCTAGCTGGAAAACTACTGTCTGGGAATAGTTATTAGTGGTTCACAGTCATGTTGGAAGGGCATAATGAATGGGGTCTGGCAGAGCTCTGTTCTAGGTCCGGTTCTGTTCAATATCTTCAGTGATTTTGATAATGGCATAGAGAGTGCACTTATAAAGTTTGTGGATGATACTAAGCTGTGAGGGGTTGAAAGTGCTTTGGGAGATAGGATTATAATTCAAAATGATCTGGACAAACTGGAGAAATGGTCAGAAGTAGTAAACAGGATGAAATTCAATAAGGACAAATGCACTTAGAAAGGAACAATCAGTTGCACACATACAAAATGGGAAATGACTGCCTAGGAAGGAGTACTGCTGAGAGGGATCTGGGGATCATAGTGGATCACAAGCTAAATATGAGTCAACAGTGTAACACTGTTGCAAAAAAAGCAAACATCATTCTGAGATGTATTAGCAGGAGTGTAGTAAGCAAGACACGAGAAGTCATTCTTCCACTCTACTCTGCACTGATTAGGCCTCCACTGGAGTATTGTGTCCAGTTCTGGGCACCACATTTCAGGAAAGATGTGGACAAATTGGAAAAAGTCCCAGAGAAGAGCAATAAAAATGATTAAAGGTCTAGAAAACATGACCTATGAGGGAAGATTGAAAACAACTGGGTTAGTTTAGTCTGGCAAAGAGAAGACTGAGAGAGGACATAAGTTTTCAAGTACATAAAAGGTTATTACAAGACGGAGGGAGAATAATTGTTCTTGTTAACCTCTGAGGATAGGACAAGAAGCAATGGGCTTACATTGCAGCAAGGGAGGTTTAGGCTGGACATTAGGAAAAACTTCCTAATTTTCAGGGTGGTTAAACACTGAAATAAATTGACCAGGGAAGATGTGGAATCTCCATCATTGGAGATTTTTAAGATCAGGTTAGACAAACACCTGTCAGGGATGGTTTAGATAATACTTAGTCCTGCCATGAGTGCAGGAGACCAGAGTAGATGACCTCTCGAGGTCCCTTCCAGTCCTATGATTCTATGAAACCCCACACTGGGCAACACCAGGTTCAAGAGCTGGTGTGGGATCAGTTGGCCGTATCCTATCTCACCTGTGTGTGATGTCAGCCTGGAGGGAGGAGCTTAAAAAGGGAAATAAAGAGCACCATCGGTGGTAGACCAGAGAGAGAAAAGCAGCCCTCCAGTTTTTGGAGAGAGGACTGTCTGAAGGCAAGAACTCCTTGGATGATCACTGCCTGATGGTCCCTTCATGAAGGAAGGGAGGGCCTGATTCCGATCCACCTTTGATGGCATTATTTCTCCATATTAGCCTGTGAGCCAATTGTGGACACAGCTTAACAGAAGCTCTCTTTTAAAAAAAGGTTCTTGTCCCACCTGTGGGACAACTTATTTGTGTGAAGTTCTTTTAGTTAGTTGACAACCCTGGAAGGGGTGGACTGAGTCTCTAACAACTGGGCTGGTGTGGTTGAACACCCAAACGTGACAGAGTAGAGGCCTTGTGAGTGAAGGAGCTCTGCCCAGGGTCTAGGGGTACTCAGGGAAAGGAATCCAGTGACAGATTGCTTCTGAATTCTCTCTATATGTTTCCAGTGATAAATGGATTTTAAAATGTTAAGTATCTTTGGCTAGGCTTATCTTAGTTATGCATACCAGAAAGCTTGCAAAATTGACCTGCAAATACATAAAAATAGGTCGTCTTAAGGGAGTTCAGGTTGGGCCAGGAGTATTGTGAATAATTTTTCTTGCAATCTTTTTGTACTCTCAAAGCCACAATTTAGAAAACATGAAGGGAAGGGGAATAAGAACTTTTTTTTTGGAACCTCCATAGTCTATTTTGAGTTCAGATCAGGTTTCAAGTAGGAGTTGAGGAGTACTCTTTTTATTGCAACACATTTCCAGTAAACTTTAAAATGTATCCAATTCTGCAATACCATGTCAAACTGTACTTGTTCCTTCGCAAGAGAAGTTGGGATTGATATTGACGTTTTCAAGACAAGGCATGAGAGGAACAGCATGAGGAAAACTTTGGTGAGCTGCTTGTGTGTGTTTTTGAAAAGACAATCTTGTTTTATTTCTAGAGATAGTAAATATATATCACACACACAGTCTGCCTGCAGTCTTCCTGTTTTTCCTCAGTTATGCAACATAATGATGAATACTACTTAACCTTGTGTTCTTTATAGTTTGATATGTTCAAAATTTGGTATTTGAGTAAAATTCTAGCCCTTGTGTATGGTGGTTATACTAATGCGACCAGTCGTGACATTATATTAACCCAGGAACTTAATAGAATTTGAATCTGAATCTTTAAGCAAACAAACAAAATCTTAGCTATAGGCTGTATAAAGAATATGGCCCCAATCCTACACACACTTGTGCAGTTGCTTAACTTTATCGATGTGAGCAGTTCCATGGACATTTGCTAGACTGTTCGTGAAAACAGAATAAAACATACAGCTAAGTGTTTGCAGGCTCTGGCCCTGTATAGCTGATTACTAATCTCACTGTGTTGACAAATGGATCTCTGAAGCAAGAGAGAAAAAAGACCTCTTAAATGATAAAATGTCTGTCTTCTAGAAAATGAGGATTTTTTAAATGTCACATAACCATTTAAGTTTAGATTTTGGTTTTATTGCATTCTGTTTTCTCAACTTCTTTATTTTGCAAGGATCAACAGAGCAATTCATATTAAAGATATGTGCTAAATAACATTGAGTAACATGCAAGGAATTCCAATGATATAACAAACAATAGGTCTGCTCCTTCTCCCATTGAAAGGAGTGGCAAAAATCCCATGGACTTCAGCTGCTGCAAGATTGGACTCAAAATCTTGCTGCTTATGAAATCAATACAGGACTCATACCAGTATGGGACCGTGAATCACAGTCTTATGTAGAAGTCCGTCATACAAAAGCAGTCTCTGCCTTAAAGAGTACAACATAGGTTTTCAAACTTTTTGAGCTGAGCTCCTACTTTGAGCTACAATTTTTGGTTGCACCCCTGCTTCCCTAGCCCAGACAAAAATAGACCCATGCAAAAGTCTGCTTGATAGCCTGCTCATAAACCTACCAGAGACCTTAACACACTTTTTAATTCAATTACCTACATCTGTTACTCCTGGGGGAAATCTGGGAGCAGTATTTAAAAATTCGGCATATTTTATTTATCAGAACAACACAATGTAATCACGCCAGTTTGTTATTTTGGTAATTTATTTCATAATACCTGTCAGCAAGTAGGTCTGTAACATTACAGACAACAAAGAAAGATTCAGGAAATGTTTTTTGACAAATAGATTCCTTACTAGGCATATTAATACAGAACATTGAGTAATTTATTTCAACTACAATACAGAATCATATTGTCCGCATGCCTCAGAAGCAGTGCAAAGGCTTGGGGGAGTCCGGGGCAATGCAGGAGCTGAGCTAGAGAGAAGTAATTGCTGGGAAGGAGCCTAGGAGTGAACCTCTGGAGGGTTGTTGGTTGTGCATGGGGAAAATCATGGAAGGGTTTTTTTTGGGGGAGGGATTGTTAGGGATTTGGGATACTCCCCCATACAGATCCTGGCTGACCCCTAGCCTCTCCCATTCAGTCAGGCACATCTGCCCCTGTCTCTGTGTCCCTGCCCCCTTCACTCAGCCAGTTTTCCCATGTCCCCATGTGGTCCTGCACCCTCCACTCAACTGCCCCATCTCCATCTGGCCCTAACCCCCACTTGGCCACCCATGTGGCCCTGCACCTCCCACTCACTGCTGGTGCCACAGCAGCTCCTGGTGGGTGAAAGGCATAACTGCAGAGCCTCTTCAGCAGAATGTATTTTCTGCAGAGAAAAAACAATCTGCGGGACACATTAATTCTGCACATGCAGTGTTGGTGCAGAATTCCCCTAGGAGTAACCTGCAAGTTTCAAATACACAGATACTTACCAATGGTACAGCCAAGGTACCAAAGGTTCAGCAGCAGGCTGCTTGTATGTTGCAGCCAGGCTGCATTGCTAGGGCAGGGCCAATATCTGCCCCTCTGCACCTCCCCGCTTGGGGGAAGGTGCATGCGACAGTCTCTGGGGCTGGAGCCAGTGCTGGGTGTGGAGGCTGCCAGGAGTGGAAATCAGTGCAGCCACAGTGGATGTTGACACTGACCCACAGACTAGGTGACCTGCTGAGGTGAGTCTGAGTGAAGGTGGTGCTCCCTCCCTGCCCCCTATGTGGGGGAGAGGGGGGCTGGCCTGGGCCCTGACATTCAGGGCTAGCACAAACTGCCTGTGTCAGATCTTCTTTCCCACTTTGAACTTTAGCTGTTTTCTAAGTTCTGGGAACATCCAGAAAGTGGGGACCTGCCTGTTCCCTTCTAAGCTTAATTCCTATCTTAGATCATATTACGCTGCCACCAACCCAAAATATAGTGTTTGGGTACACTCCCTGTCCCCCAAAACCTTCCCTGGGGAACCCAAGACCCAAACCCCTTGGGTCTTAAAACAAAGGGAAATCAATCATTCCTCTCTCCTTCCTTCCTCCCAGATTTTCCCCTCCCTGGGTTACACTGGGAGATCACTGTGATTCAAACTCATTGAATCTTAAAGCAGAGAGGAAATTCACCTTCCCCCCCTTCTCTCCCCCTCCCAACTCCTTGGATCCTAACACAGAGAGAAATTAACCTTTCCCTCCCCGTTCTCTCCTTTCTCCCACCAATTCCCTGGTGAGTTCAGACCCAGTCCCCTTGGGTCTTACACAAGAATAAAAAAATCAGTCAGGTTCTTAAAACAAAAGCTTTTAATTAAAGCAAGAAAAAAATAAAAATTATCTCTGTAAAATCAAGATGGAAAAATGTTTACAGGGTCTTCAGCTATATAGACTAGAGGGATAAAATACAAGTTACAGCAAATGGAGGTAAAATCCTTCCAGCAAAATACACATTTGCAATAAAGAAAACAAACAAATGCCTTATCTGCCTTCTATCTAGTACTCACAGTATTGAATAGAAGAGACTTTTTCAGAAAGATTGGAGAGCCTGTATACATGTCTGGTCCCTCTCAGACCCCAGAGAGAACAGAGAACAAAGAAAACAGCACAAAATAAAGATTTCCCTCCACCCAGATTTGAAAATATCTTGTCTCCCGATTGGTTCTTTGGTCAGGTGTCAGCCAGGTTCACTGAGCTTGTTAACCCTTTACAGGTAAAAGAGACATTAACCCTTAACTATCTGTTTATGACAGCCTGGCATTGCTGTTTGCTTCCCTGATCGTTCCTCCACGTGCCCTAGGGAGGCGCACACCATAGCTTTAAATCCCCTGCTTAGTGAATCGGAGAAAAGTCAGAGAAACCAAGTCATGACTTCAGTTGTTTCTTGGTGAAACCCGGTGAAGTCCATTTTTTTCATTTAAATAATATGCCTTTTAAAATGGCTGTGCATGAAACAAGTTTCTAGAACTTATTCTTAGTTATATGGCCCATATCATGTATAGTGCGCTTTAGACAGTGATGACACTAAATCTGTGGGCAAAGGAAATTGTTTATGATCGTCTACGGTAAGTGTGATATTGCCAAACAAGTTAAAGAGCATCTCAAACACATGATTTAGTTCTAGAGATTGAGATCATCCTTGAATGGCTACAGTTATCACCAGACCAGGTTTCATTAGGTGACCTATTTCATTTTCTTTTTTAAATTACATCTCTATGGTTTTGAATGCCTTCCATTGCCTTGTGATCATGTTATCAGACAAGAAATGCCACTCATGTTCTCTGTGGCCACAGGTCTGCTCCTAAAACACTTCCTTGTTTTAGTGCTTGGAAGAGCTGGTCAGTTTTCCTTTCCTTTTTTTTTTGTTTTTTTTGTCAAAATAATTTTTGATGAAAATGGCTTTTTAACTAACATGGAAAATTTCACAGCAAGTTTATTTTAATCCTAACTTCCCTTTTTAAATGAAAAATAGGAAATCTGAAAAGTTTGGTGGGTTCACTTTTGCTCTTGAAAACAGGGCAGAGAATTGTTGTTTTGGGCTTAACCTAAACAATAAAGGGAAACATTTCAAACTAAATGAGATGTTTTTCCTCAAAACTTTTAATAGAATTTTTTTTTTAACCTGGTAGTGCTCTGCTTGATATCGTGTTCATATTCCAGGTTCATTCATTTATCCTCCCACAGGAAAGCAAGCAAAACACTCAGAATAGGCCATAAGTGGAACTTTATCATACCATAGGCATTGAGCTGACTCTCTGCCCTGGAGTGAATGTCACACTCCATGTTGAGCCAGCCTGAAACAGCCTATCTCAGCTCATTTCCCATCCTCCATCAGTCTAGCCTGATTCCTCTCACCCATTTTGTAGAGATAAGGCTAAAGAATGTCACATGTGCTGAGTCTCAAAACAAGGAGGGCTGGATGTAATTTAGGAGAGGCACAGAAAATGAAACCAAGGTACTATCTTTTCGCGATCTGTATATGTAGTGAGACAGTCCCTAAAATTAAGTTCAGACTTGGTCTCAGTTCTCCCATATACTCTATCCTGAACCTCAAATGTTAATACTCGTATTGCTTAGACAAAGTAATGCTATGTCTGTAGCCCTGTTCTTCCTAATATGATGGTTGTCTGGTGTTTCTTTTTCTTGATACCAAACACTTGGATTAACCTTAATCTGTCAGTCATTAGCAAATATTAGTAAGTCATCTTTGACATTTGGTCTAACTGAAACTGTAGGCTTTGCCTGTTGGAAGTTATTAATTAAATAAAACTCCCTGCTGTGTGGAAGGGGGAAAAAGTATAATTCAAAAGGGGAGATGAAAGTTGCCTTCTCAGTGTTTCATGCTGAAACGCAGGCATTTCTTCTGATCTCTGTCTCAGACCTTTCTCTCTTCAGAAGGCATTAGATTCTTCAGATAACCTGTTATTTCCAATTAGAAGTAAGTGCCCTTTGCAATCTTTTGGTATCTGCATAACTTACCCAGGTAACAGCTACCTTGGAAAGTGCAGGGCTTGAACTGAAGGAAACCATTTACTACAGTTCTTTCCAAGTGAAAAATATTTAACTTCTCCTTTTGTAGTAGCTGAGGCAGCATTCGATTCATGCTAGAGTGGTCCCGAGTGCTGCTCTGTCACTTTTTTGGGGAACCAGAATGATATTCTAGTACTTCTGAGAACTGTGAAGGTGTCCCAGCATGTCTTTTTTTTTTTAGGGCTACAGCACTGAGCCTGGGTAACATGTGAGTTTATAATAACATGTGTAGAGTGCTGTAGAATACAGTGGGGTTTTCAATCTTTAGTATTTATATGCCCCCAATACCATACTACCTGAGTGTGTTTACCCTCAGAGCACCTCTGTGAGGTAAGACAGTGCTATTATCCCCCTTGTAGAGATGGGGTAACTGAGGTGCTGAAAGGCTAAGGGACTTGCCCTAGGGTCACAGAAGAAGTCTGAGGGAGGGATGAATTTTGTGCTGCTAACTACCTCATGTAGGCAGAGTGCTGAAGATTCCACCGGGATGTGCTCTCTGCAGGGTATGGGTTGAATGTGCTAGTTCTGGGGTGGTGCAGCAGCATCCATGCTCTGGGACAAAGCTGCTGTTGGGATGATAGTGCCTCTTTCCTAGGCACTTAGGGAAATGAGAGACTTACTTCCTGTTACCTCCAGACGCAGTGCAGAGAAAGGAGAGTGCATTCATTTAACGTTGCTACCACTCAGTAATACCACTGAGAGAGATCCCCCTCAGGGACTGGGCATGGTGGTTTAGAGTTGTCTTGGGGACTAGGAGAGAAGTGTTGAGTTTCTCCTGGTAGCAATTCTAGTCTAGCCAATGAAGCTAAGAGCTGGCACATGAGGGAGAGTGCCCAGGGAGTGAAGATTCCATGTGTGCTTGTCCCTTTTTGGTATGTGGTTGGAAAGAAGAAAACAGGAGCTCTGGTTGCCCGGGTATCAGGCATGACTGCAGCTATTGAGGATGGATGGTGGAAGATTTTCCACAGAAAAAACCTTGCGTGAATGGCCTCACATCTGGTGAAAAAATTGTCTGCTGGTTGCAGATTACAGACACACAATTTGAAGTGGAAACATTTTCTCGAGGATTTTAGGGAAAGCAGGTAAAATTGGGCTCATAATGGGAAAACATGTCTGTCTTAATTACAGAGGGACTTCAACCTCTCTAAGGCTTTAGAAAGTCAGTCTGTCCTTGCTTTGCCCTATTGAGTATTTTAGGGCTTCTCTTTTTCAGGATTTATTAATTTAATTTTTCAGTGTTTATTTTTAGCAATTTGAGTTTTTATGTAGCTGTAAAATCAGGGTTTTCAAGGGCTTTCTTGTATATACTGTACTGAGTCAAGTATATATTATATACATTAATCATGGTAGTGCATCCTGTAATGAGTAATCTCTTTGTAAGGTTCTCTTGTGCACTTTGACATAGTACTGTTTCAAACAGCACTACATTAAAGTGCACTAAGGAACCTTTAGTGCACACCAGCAGGCTTTACACAGACAATTAATATGCAGCACTTTAGTGTGCTTTAGAAATCTCCCCCCTGTAGTCCACATTGCTGCTCCGGTGGACAAGCCGTTAGACATTCCTGGTGTTTTTGTTTGTGCTTATACAATAAACACTGGTTTCTTTTTTGTAGGGGCTTTTTATCAGTGTTTATCACTTAAAACCTGAAATCAGAAGCCCTATGTATTTGCAATGGTCTGAGATCAGCATGTGATATTTCAGATTATACCGTGTGTGTGCCTGGTTAGTGCAATAATAGGGAAGTTCAATATAGCATGTCAGTGAACTGAAAGTGGAGCCAAAACTGTAGCTTTCAAGTGTCTTTTTGCTGGTCTGCACCCCTCTCACCAACATCCAGTATTTCAGGGTCTTGCTAGCTAAGGAACATGAAAAACAAAATAGCAGTTGATCAATCGGCAGACCTAAGATACTTGTAGGAGCACAGCAGGCATAGCTATATTTTTGCTTTTGCTGCTTTTGGTTTACTGTGGGTCCTGTGGTCTCATAATTGATTGCAATAACTTAGAGGATGCTGCAGGAGGGGAATAGCTATTAAAAACCTCCATGAGGACTCTAGAGTTGGCTGGCGTAAGAGCAGGTCGATCAGGCTGAAATCAGTTCTGTGCATTGTGCTGGTTCTGCCTAGGTCTATAATTAACGTTTGCTAATTTCATTGAAATGTATGCTGGCTACAGGAGGCTGGTCTGTTGGAAGATTTTACCCTGCTTTTTATTCTATTTTATTTCCAATTAAGTGGTACTCTCCATCCATTAAGCTTTCAAAGCAAGCGGCAGCTGTCAATAATATTGCTCTCTGCTCCTTTGGTGAAAAAACAAAAAGTGTATCAGGTACCCCTCCCCTGCGTATTGGGTTCTCAAGAGAAAATAAACTGCTTTCTTGTTAAAGTGCCAGGTACTGTAAAGCAGGCAAAATGCACTGTCAGGTGCATTATGGTAGGCACATCAGATATTTGCTGTGAGATCAGATAATTATTGAAACATCAAGGTAATGCTTCTATAACAAAGATATTTGTGTAGGATGCATCAGCAATGAAACAGTTAATAGGTAGGGATGAGGGCAGTTTGTGTTAGAGTTCATTGGCCATTTTGTATTCTTCTATATTCTTCTTCTGACAACAGCAGGAAGGAACAAGAGCTCACTGCCTAACGTTCCAAAGAGTATGCGAATGTAGCCACATACTGTACCCATGTCGACTTTTATGGGAGCTGTTTGGCTAACTATCCTGCAACCCATTGGAAAAATGTAGTTGTCTAGTGTCTAATTTCACTTTGAATTCCCTGCCTTTTGCCATTTAGCCATTGGTTATATGTATTTTATTTCCCTCCATAATTTAACGCTCCAATTAGCACTGTATGTGAAAGACATTGACCTACAGCTAAATTTAACTGCCCTGTGGAAATTGCCAATGTTTTTCTAATGTCACTTCTTATCATTGAAATATTTTTTCTAACATATTATGTTGGAAGTGTTATTTTTCCACATGTTGAATACAGAGCCCAAAGTTTCCCATGTGAATACTGATAACAAATGGCTAGGAAAAGGCACAGAAAAACATTATTTGTAAATTTATTCATTGTGCAATTTGAATAATAAGTAAATGGGAAAGCATCATAAGCTGGCAATGGAAAATAGGATAATGAATTGACTGAATTATTCACACATGTATTTAGCAGAGATGGCATTTCTAAGGGATGGCTAAAGGGGAAAGATAAGCATATGAATATTTGGAGCAAGTAAATACCAAGGAAAGAGTGGAATCATTTAGTGTACAAGGGGATATAATTAGGTATATAGAGAAGTTTATGGTATTTATCCCACTGCACAATCTACTGAGCTGTGGATTAATCTCTCTCGAGAAGTGTCAGATCTCTCGGTACTGCCAAGAAAGTGTACATTGTGGGACAATTCCCCACTAACAAGGAGGGTTGGAGTTGACCAAATAGATCTATTCCACCTCCAACTTCTATAACCCACTCGTAACTCCTCCCAGAATGGGCAACACAGCCAATCAAATTCCATACGGCAGCTATTTTCTAAAGGAGAAATTCACTGCTTCAGGGAGAGCCAGGAGAAGGCGTGTGTATCACTTAAGTCCCATTTAAGCCTTGTGCAAAGAAAGTATAAGATTCGAACCTTGTGCCTTATCTTATGGTCTCTTTGCCATGAGGCTTACGTAGGATGTAAGTGGTGCGTAAGCCTCGTGCTAGTCCTCTCAGAGGAATGAATTTCACCGTAGGTGAATGCAGCCCAGTTAGCACACTGCATGCCATTTCAATGAACCACCATAAAATCTCTGCAGCTTTTCAACTTTTTAATTAATTTTGAACTGCTGGGGAAAAAGTAAATACTGCAGCAAAGTGCTACCTAAATGGGGGGTGGTGAGGATGGAAGCAGTATCCCACTGCCAGTCTTTACGTGTGCTCTATTTATAACTCATTTCCAGAGCTCACTGCCATTATATGCTTATTCCAGCAGAGAGAACTGAGCTCCCAATCACTTGTCTTCAAGCAGCAGCTGAGCACCTACGCTTCTGAAATGAAACAATAACAAGTTTCTTCCTGGTGCACTCGAACAAGGAAAAGATGTAGCAAGAATGAAGTAGAGTTCTGCATGTCTACGCCTCGGATTTGCTCTGGGCTAGCTGCACTGGTGCAGTGGTCCCTAATGTAGATAAACTATACAAACCTACACATGGGCTCCCATTATAATAATAATAATGAAGGCTAAGGGAAGGAAGGAAAGAGCAATTAATGTACAGGTCTGATCGGACCTGTGGTGCAGGGGATGGATCACTTGATCACCTATTCTGTTCATTCCCTCTGAAGCAGCTGGCACTGGCCACTCTTGGAAGACAGGATACTGGGCTAGGTGGACTCAGTATGGCTGTTCTTATGGTATTTTGGACTATAACACACTATGACTCTCTGAGTGGGCGGTGATGAAGGGCTCAGCACCCAAACTTAGCAATAACATTTTCACCAAGGAACCCAGTCTTGCTCCTCACTGAAGTCCAAAACAGCTGCAGTCTACTTCAGTGGGAGCCTGACTCTAACATAAGGGTTAAGGTTGCACTAAGGACCACCAGATAAAAGGAGGATGGCTTGCCAAGTACCTTCAAAGAAAGCTTGGCATGTTCATATTATCCTAGTTGTTTGGAACCAATGGCCTTGAGCAGTGGTTCCAAAATCATGCTCTGCACTCCTTGGTGGTTTATAGAGAACTAGTTGGTCATATACCACTGGATGACTTCTTTTCTTCCAGATATAAAGTTGCATTATAGCTGTTTAAAAATACGCACTTTCCTAATATTACTCTTCCACGCAAGCAACTGCAGTAGCTGCCACAAATGTTTGATGTAGATGGTCCCTGCATATACACACTGGAGGGGAGGTGGTCCATGCTATGGAAAAGCATGATCTGTCTGTTAAGATGTGGGCCATGCTATTAAAAGGTTTTGGAGCTCCCCAATCTTAGAGGATCATGAAGCAAAGCCTAGTTCTGTCTCAACTCAGCCAACTACAAGCAAGATATCTTGTAACATGGAAGGATACCATTGATATTTAAAATAGATATGCATATTTATGTATATCTATAATGCCAAGTCATTTTAAAACAGCACATTGACATACTATTAACAAAATACTAACTGACATACTATTAACAAAATAAAACAAAGTTCACTGGGATTGACATCAAAACACAGTCTGTGCTGCTCTGTGTACTGACCCAAACAATACACTTCTAATTAGAGATGACTCCCTGAGGTCTACTTTGAGAGGGTCTGGATCTGCACTTTGCTGCTTGGGTCTATCTTTAGTCTTAATTGTCTCCATTATCGTCCTTCCAATTTGTGAATATTTTGTGTGTGTGCAGTGGGTGATCAGAGGGAAGATAAAGTGGGTTATCGCACTTTGGCAGAAGGATTTATAAATATTATAAATAATACTCTTGGTCTGTGGATGTAAACAGCACAAAGCATGTCTTTTTGCAAGCAGAATTCTAGGATTAGGAATATTTGTCCAGTTGAGTGATGCAATTAGTTCAGTAGCTCTAGAAACAGCCAACTGGAATCAGCTGGCTGGTTTTGTGAGGGTTTTTTGTGGGGTGGTGGAAGTAAGTTGTATTCTGGGTTGTCTTACGTAAACAAGGATTCAAATTTTTGGTCTGACACAGTAACAATGGTGTGACAAATGAAGCAGGGTAGCTCCCTTTTATGGACACCCAGCCAGCCAATTAGCTAGAAAGTCCCTCTTAGTGGCTGTTCTCTGCTTGCTTTACCTGTTAAGGGCTAACAGAGTCCCCCAGGTAAAGGAAAGGGAGTGGGCACCTGAACAAAAGAGCCAATGGGAAGGGTAGAGCTTTTTAAAATGGGGGAAAATACTTCCCCTTTGTGTCTGTTGTTGCATTTTTGGTGTCCCAAGAGGTTTGTGCATAAGTTGTTTAATTAGCTGGTGGCAACAGCTACTTACTTTTGTTTTATTTCTCAGCTCTTTCCTGGTGGGGGTTGTGTGTGAAAGGGCTTGTGTGGGTACCCCACCGGAAGGAATTCCCAAGTGCGCCTTCCTGGGATAAAAAAAAAAGGGGGTTGCATTTGGGTGGTGGTAACATTTACCAAGCCAAGGTCAGAAAAAAGCTGTCACCTGGGGAGTTTAATGCAAGCCTGGAGTGACAAGTATTAATTTTTAAAAATCCTTGTGGGCCCCCACCTTCTGCACTGGAAGTGCCAGAGTGGGGAGTCAGCCTTGACAGATGAAGACCAGGTAGAGGCGTTTCCAGCAGCATGTCCCTGAGAGAGGTTCTAGCTTCATCGGCAGAGCCAAGCAACCAAAATGGGCCAAATGTGAGGCACTGTGATCCTGTGTGCTAAGTCATACCACCATTCATTCAGATTTGGTCACCCGTGACATGAGTCAGGACCGGTGGGTTCCAGCCCTGGTTGTGGAAGAGGAGTGGGGGGCAGTGAGTGGAGTTGGGAGCCTGGACTCCTGGGTTCTAACCGTGGTTGTGGAAGAGGAGTGGGGGGCCAGTGATTGAAGCTGGGTTCTAACTGAATGGGGTTTAGTAGGAGCTGGGGGGCTGTGAGCAGAGGGCTGCAGCGCTTATCATTTAGCACAAAGCAGCTTTCCCCTATCTTTCCCTCCCACCCCATGTGGCCCCTTGGATCCGCCCCTGGCTGCTCCCCTCCTGTGAGTGTGCAGGGTGGGGTTTGCAGCGGTGCCAGCGAGTGCTGTCAGGGGTGATGCAGCCTGTGTGGGAGGGAATACCCCCGGCTCCAGCATGAAGACTGTGTGAAAGATGTGTGAGCAGGCAGCGCGCTACTGCAGGGACAGCGTCCACAAGATCCTCCACAAACAGCAGCCGCAGATCAGGGGACTGGACGGGCTGCTCCGCTGGATAGTCACCAAGATGAGCGACAAGAGCATCCTCTCGGACAGGGAGCTCCTGCAGGAGGGGCAGGCGGCCGCCGGCCAGGGCTCCTTGCCCCCGGGGCAGCGGAAAGGCACCTCGGTGATCCTGGATGTGAGTTCGAAGCCCCGGCCCGCGGGGCTCGGGCCGCGCTGGGGGACTGGGCGGCGGTAGGGCTCGCGGGAGCGGCGTGTGCGGGTCTCTCCCGGCCCCTGCACTTTAAAGGGGGAGCCTGGACTGGTGCAAAGCGCCCCCAAAGTGAGGGCGCTGCGAGTCGCGCCCTCACCCCCCTTTGCATGGCCCCGCTGCCTCCTCATGCCCCGTCTCTGGCACCGCGCCGGGCGGCCGGCCGGGACGCCCCCGGGTAGCGGCGGGGTCGGGAGGGTTTGCAGCCAGGCAAAGAGCGGGGGAGGCGCTTGCTCTGTCCGTGCAGCCTAACACAGCGGCACTTCAACTCGGGCCAGAGGGGCCCCCGGTCTGGGCGGCTTTCAGCACCCAGGAGAGTTCAGGTTTAAAATACGCAGCGTGCGGGGCCATGTGGGTAGGTCTCGCATCGCAGGAGATCTGCACCTCAAAGGGCAGCGCAGTGGTCCCTAGAAGCGGCCATGTGAGTGCTTTGGGCAGCAGGGACCCGGGTCTTAACGCCGCTTCTGAGAACTCCAGTCCCTGCTGTCAGTTTCATGCCAGGAGTTTCCGCTGAGCTGCTTCTCTGGGCCATTGGCAGCGCCTAAAGGGAGAAGCTGAAACTCCCCTGGGCACTGTGTCAGTAAGAGTAGTCGGTGCCCAAGCCAACACAGGTTCATTTGGAAGAACCTCCTAATGCTCCATTATGTGGCAGCTGTGTCCCCCCAATCTTCTCTTGCTGGTACAATCGCTGCTTTTCCTGTTAAATGCACATGCTACTGTCTTCTGAGCTTGAAAAGTATCCGGGGTGTTTGTGTGGATCAATATTGCTGGGAGAGATGGGAGCCAGAAAGGGCAAAATCTATATGGACCGTCCATTTAGATGAATATTTTAAGGCAAACATCTGCTCTGCCGTTTGAGATTAGATTAAATGGGTTTGTTTGCACTTCAAAACCCGCTGTTTTCTAAATGCATTTGATCAATGCAGTTGGCTAGGTTTCAGTCAATAGAAAGCAAATGGCACTTTAACAACACTGAAATTTAAGAATAGTTAGTGTTCCTAAACCTGGCTTGGCATGCTGAGGTTAGTGGTGTGATGCAGTTCCACTTTGATTGTGGGAAATGGGATATCTCTTATTGTATTTATTTTACAAGTGAATGATAGGTATTCTGTGATAATTGCTCAATAGCTAGTAACATCCAATATGTACTTAGGTTAAATAAATAATAAAATGCAGTATATGGTGTTATATCTGGCACATTTCCTAAGGTGAAACTGTAAAGCAGTGGTTCTTAACCAGGGTACAGGTACCCCTGGGGATACACAGAGGTTTTCCAGGGGGTACATCAACTCATCTAGATAGTTGTCTAGTTTTACAACAGACTACATAAAAAGCACTAGTGAAGTCAGTACAAACTAAAATTTCATATGATTGGTTTATATTGCTCTATATACTGTACATTTCAATGTAAGTACAATACTTATATTCTAATTGATTTATTTTATAATTATATGGTACAAATTAGAAGTACTGAAAAATTGCTTGATAGTGTGCTGTGGCACTTTTTTTGTTTCTCAGATTTTGTAAGCAAGTAGTTTTGAAGTGAGATGAAACTTGATGGTACGCAAGACAAATCAGACTCCTGAAAGGGGTACAGTAGTCTGAAAAGGCTGAGAGCCACTGCTGTAAAGTGGATATTTTTTTAATGTTAAGCCTCAAATGAGCTTGGTCATTTGGCATTGAAGGTACATTATATTGGATGTTTAAATCTAAATGAAATCTATATTTGAGACACTTTAAGTGTGAAAGAAAAGTGTGGGGCATATTAATGTAATTAAACCCTTTACAAGAGTAAGAGATACATAAAATGAGTTCATTCCAACCTTTGAGGTAGATTTCTTCTCTCAACTATGCAAGAAATTAGTTGAGCTTATTTAAAATTCTTACAAAATTAACCAAAAGTTTTTTTTTTAAAAAAAGTCCCAGAATAAAATAACTATGAATTCATTGATCTCACAAGGCTCTGGCATGTGAATTTCAGTCAAGAGAGAGAATTTCACTTGGTAACTAACTAAATAACTTGGGGGGGGGAACATAGCCAGCCTGTACTGTACCTGAGAGAGGCTGTGTGTGTCAGGCATGAATGCTGGATTGCTTTGTAAAATGAAGATGATTAAACAGAATACCTTTTGCTGTGTTCTTTTCTTGAGATGCTAGGACATGCTCTCATTATGTGTGGCATGCTTGTGAAACATAATTGGGCTTTGTCAAATTTTCTTCTCTGCTATTCTTATGATTACAATAGTCTGTTTTTAGTCATAAAAATCTAATGAGAATTTCGGTAATTTAACAATTTTTACATCTGATGTTTACTCATAGTCCTATTTTATTAGCTTGCACCTGTACAAATTGTGCAACTTTTCTTGATTGTATCTTCACCAAAAATATAGAACCCTCTGAAGAGTAGTGAAAAAAATCCCCAAGGACAGCTATGTAATAGCTTGCATTGAGCTGTCTTGAGGGCATGCAAGTGATTTGTAACTTTTATGTCAATATTGTTAGGGAATGTGTGTTTAATACGTCATATTTACAGTTTTAGTAAATCCTTTGCATTTAGATGGAATTAAAAGAGAACAGAGTTGAGGGAGAAGGGGGGAACAAACCCTAGCACAGGCAACTCCTGAAGAAAATATAGTGCAAACAGTTATAATTACATATTTGCTCAGACAGTGGCATCTGTAGATGATACAGTCGTGCAAAAAATATTTTGGCCTGACACAATGCTCACTAGGTGGAAGATTTTTTTAGTTAAAAACAGTCATATTAATGTTAAGCTCGATTCAACATGCTAGAATTTTTTTTTTTGAAAATGGGAAAAGGAGAGATTGATATGAGAAAACATGAAGTATAAACTTGTAAAATTATGTAACCACGGGGAAACAAAACAAACTGTAATGCGCAGCCCATTCATCTGTATCTGAATCATTCCTTTGCTTTCCAGTTAGATTGTTAAAGATCTTTTTTTGCATTATCTCTTGTGGGTTGAAAGTAGAATTGAGTGAATGCTGCAAAAATAATTTGAAAATGTTATGGTTCTTTAAAAGTTTGCTTTACTTTCATTCCTATTAACTACAGCAAGAGCTTTAACTGAGATTGTGACTCTGCTGTCTTAGGCTCTTTATAAACACCTGCTGAGACATTTACCACTCCAAAGAGCTTACAATCTAGATAAGATAGAAGGGTGGGAGAAAGGAAGTATTATTGCCATTTTACAGATCTGGAACTTAAGGCACAATGAAAGACTTGTCCAAAAAGTCTGTGGCAGAGCTAGGAATGCAATTTAGGGCTCCACAGTCCTTTTCCAATGCCCTAATCACAAGACCATCCTTCCTGTATTTGTAGGCATGCCAAACCCATGAAAAAAACCACAGAAATTTGGGCTTGTTTTTGGCTTAATTGGCTTATGAGTTGCACGTTGGCTAGTTTTTGACTTGTAGCTTGTTGCTTTTTTTTTTTTAAATCGGCTCCCAGCAAGCAGGGGTAAGTGGCAGCAAGCAGGGGCAAAGGGGAGAGAGAGTCAGGGGTGCACAGCAGGTCCACCATAGTCCCAGACTGCACTCTGGGGGGATTTAGTCACATAGTGTTGAGGTTCTCAGGGACTGGCTTGTTTTGAAATGGGATTTGCTTGATTTTAGGCTTATTGTGAAAGTTGGGGTGCTTATTTACCATGTGAAAGTTGCCAACTGTGTTCATGGGCCCTTTAAGTCATTGCTTTCCATGAACTTTTACTCTCAAGAATATTTGCTAAAAGCAAATTTAAGATCACACTCTCAAATTCTCGTGGAAGAAACTTGTTCTCTTTCCATGAGCATCAGCACCAGAAACCTGAATGAGTTCCATTAATCCGTTCAGGGAATAAAATATACCATGTGACTTATTTGACTAGTCACAACTAAGCAGTTTGAATTCTGGAGAGAAAGCTGTAGAATGAATGATCTGTGAAAAATTTAATCAAATATATTTGAATACCAAATCTAAGCAAATCACAACCCATTCACAGGCAGCTTAACAGTCAGAAGAAGGTTAAATTTGTTTAAATCATTGGTTATGAATTAGTCACTCAGCTCAGATGCCTGTTCTGAAACTTACAAATTATTCATGTTACTTATTTCCATTCTTTATTCTTTCTCCTGCTCTAAATTTCCTTTGAGTTATGCATCCCTGATACCTTTTATTCAAGTTCATAACAACTATCTAGGCATTTAAGAAAGAGGTACTGTACAGACAGCAGGATCAGAAATGCATGTGCAAAATATCTACCACACAGCATGGTGTTGGAATTTTAGATTTTTCTGCATGACTTTTTGAATGAACCTACATATTTAACTTTTTACTGTATACAATCACTGGACACTGACTTAAGAAAAGCCCCTGCCTAGAATACGA
This sequence comes from Gopherus evgoodei, assembly GCF_007399415.2. Classification (NCBI taxonomy): domain Eukaryota; kingdom Metazoa; phylum Chordata; order Testudines; family Testudinidae; genus Gopherus; species Gopherus evgoodei. Next base: position 10,206,084 of record NC_044333.1, on the reverse strand, counting down.
TAAACTATGTAATACCAGTTTGGAAGTTTGATATGATTTGTTGGCCTTAGTGAAAGGTCCCTACATAGCTATCCTTGTTAACTGGTTTGTTACCTACTAATGACCTCTTTGCTGTGCCAGAGTGACAGGAGTTCTTTAAAGACAATGGAGTAGATAGGGAAGGGGACAGGTGGGGACTGGTAAGTAACAGACAATGATCCTTCGGTGTAATTAATGAAAAACATTGATGGGTTCTTAAGAAACTGCTCATCTACAATGGAATAGTGGCTTTTCATGGGCCCTTGAGGGTTAAGGAAGGATAAAATGGAGAAGGTAGAATGGGTGAGATCTCTTGGTCGGTGACAAGAGAAACATAATTTAGGGATAGAAACTAGTTTGAGTCCAAATTTTCCTTGCAATATTTTTCTGTGTCTTTGACTGGTCTGCAAACAGGCTCATGTACGTTCTTTTGGGTGAGTAAAATAGATGATAAATAGTGTTTTAAGGTGCAGTTTAAGATTCTGGTATTCCCAGTGTTAAAATATATCACGTAAAATTGCAGACTAGCTTTGCTGCACCCTATTAATAAATGAATGGAGACTATCTCTAAACACTGGGCACTTCCCAGCATAAACAGGGCTTTAAAATAGTGATTGATACATGCTAGGAAAGAGCAATGGTAGGCTATGCTGTGCTGATTTCTTGCACTAAGATACATGGAAAGCATTGTTCAGTATTGTGACAGACCCAGGCCAGTGAGGTACAGGAGTCTGGTAGAGGGCAAATATACTGGTCACTGGCTGAGTCATTTTCTGTTCCCTGAGTGACCAGAGCAGGGGCTGCATTAGAGTAATCAGGAACCTGCTAGAACCAATTAAGGCAGACAGGCTGATTAGATCACCTGCAGCCAATCAAGGCAGGCTAATCAGGGCACCTGCGTTTAAAAAGGAGCTCACTCCAGTCAGGTGAGGAGGAGCCAGAGGAGAGGAAGCTTGTGTAAGGAGCTGAGAGTGAGAGGGTGTGCTGCTGGAGGACTAAGGAGTACAAGCATTATCAGACACCAGGAGGAAGGTCCTGTGGCGAGGATAAAGAAGTGTTTGGAGGAGGCCATGGGGAAGTCGCCCAGGGAGTTTTAGCTGTCATGCAGCTGTTACAGGAGGCACTATAGACAGCTGCAAACCACAGGGCCCTGGGCTGGAACCCGGAGTAGAGGGTGGGCCTGAGTTCCCCCCAAACCTCTCAGCTCCTGATCAGACACAGGAGAAGTTGACCCAGACTGTGGGGAAGATCACTGAGGTGAGTAACTCTGCCAATAAGCGCAGGACCCACCAAGGTAGCGGAGGAACTTTGTCACAGTATTTAAAACTAATTTGCTGCCATATCAGCAAAATCAGCCTACTGTGCTAGGATCAGACAGGGATCTGTATCTAAATAGTCATCATCAGCATGGATCTCAATGCATTCCCACATTTTGAAACTCGACTATGTAACATTGCACCCATTTGCATGCTGGTGCATTTCAGCAGCATGCAGCATACCTGGAGTTGTTAGTTTTGTTTAATGTGCCATAGTTACAGCCCATAATACTCACTGATGTCTAAGCAGTCTGATTGGGGAGCACTCCTCATTAACAGACACCAATTTGCACACAGCATTCCTGCCTTATGGTTCAATTATTTATGACATTTGACCACATAGTTTGTTAAATTGGTCGTCTTATTTCCCAGCTGGGGTGGTAATTAAATTAAGACTATACTGTAGCATTCATGCTGGCTATCAGTAGTTAATCCAGTACTGCTAGAGTCAAACATTCAAAAATCATGAATCAGGCCAACCAAATTAATGAGACTTCCTTAAAGATCACGAGATTTTAAAAATAATATATGTTGAGTTATTTTGATTTGCCTTCTGGGTTATTTAGAGATGATGAGGACTAAAATGTTATATCTGGAATTTTCATATAATCAGGCACAGTGGTGTGTTTTTTAAAAAACCCCAAACCCCACAAACACCAAATATTGTGAGACTATTAATAAAATTGCAAGAGTGGTAACAGCATTAAACTGTAAAGGCCAAGGGAAGTAGTGCAAAGGAACTGTACCAAATCATATAATTTGTGTGTGTAGGTGTATATACACATACAGTGTAAAATGTAAATTGCAAGAAACCCTGGGGATGAGAGCAGTAGACATATCTAGAGAGAACCATTTATAACTCCATCTGGTCAGCACACAGACATCTATTTGCAGACCATTGGTATCAATCACTTCCTGGTGCCCCGCTTTTTAATTAAAAGCACAAGAGTAGTGGCTGAAATTAACACTGAAACAAAGCTATCTTTGAATAAATCACATTAATATCATTGCTTAATTCATAGATAGCAGCAACAAAAGATGATGATCAGCATTAAACTGTAGGCAGGTGAGTCCCATGTGGTTTATATGTGCCCATCTACCACTTGGCATCCCATTAAGTGTCCATCTTTTGAAAGGCCTCAGCCAGGTTTCAGAAAAGCTCAGCATCCAATATGCTGAGCCCTTTCGAAGATCTGGCCCATGAGATGCATTGTCTAGTGGAACACTCTCCTCTGCATTCTCTAACACTTCTGATTAAGGCTTGTTGCTCTTCATTCTCCTTCCATATTTCTCAGCTCTTTAATAACCTGCTCTGTGGCCAAATTCTACCCTAGATGACACCTCCACAACTCCTTTTATTGACTTAAATGAAGCTGCATGGATGTAATTTTGGGAAGAATTTGGCTTGTGTCTAGCAGTGACTTCCCAAATGTAGAACAAAGAACCAACATTTTTTGTAATTCTCTCTCCCTTAGTCTCTGTTCTAGCTCTAGCTAGTAAAACAATCACATTTCGAATATTTTCTTCTTACTCTGTTCCCCTCTTCTGTTTTTAATGTACTCATTCTTTCTCTCATCCTCTCCCTTTCGCCTCTGTAACTCTGCTCATTTCTCTCTCAGGATGAAAAAATGGAGGACTGGGAAATGACCCTTCTCCTCAATCTCCACTTTTAAAATCCAAAAGCTTTCCAGTATCTCAGAATGCGCTGACCTCTAGAGTGTTAATAGGACTTTGATGGGAAGCAGAGGTTAGCTAAAGACTGGGCATGATATACATATCGTGACAGACCCAGGCCAGTGGGGTACAGGAGCCTGGTAGAGGGCAAATATACTGGTCACTGGCTGAGTCATTTTCTGTTCCCTGAGTGACCAGAGCAGGAGCTGCATTAGAGTAATCAGGAACCTGCTAGAACCAATTAAGGCAGACAGGCTGATTAGATCACTGCAGCCAATCAAAGCAGGCTAATCAGGGCACCTGGGTTTAAAAAGGAGCTCACTCCAGTCAGGGAGGGAGGAGCCAAAGGAGAGGAAGTGTGTGTGACGAGCTGGGAGAAGAGTCACGAGGAGCTGAGAGTGAAAGGCTGTGCTGCTGGAGGACTAAGGAGTACAAGCATTATCAGACACCAGGAGGAAGGTCCTGTGGTGAGGATAAAGATGATGTTGGGAGGGGGCCATGGGGAAGTAGCCCAGGGAGTTGTAGCTGTCATGCGGCTGTTACAAGAGGCACTAGAGACAGCTGCAATCCACAGGGCCCTGGGCTGGAACCCAGAGTAGAGGGTGGGCCTGGGTTCCCCCCAAACCTCCCAACTCCTGATCAGACACAGGAGGAGTTGATCCAGATTGTGGGGAAGATCACTGAGGTGAGCAGCTCTGCCAATAAGCGCAGGACCCACCAAGGTAGAGGAGGAACTTTGTCACAATATTTAAGTATTGCTCAACTACAGGGCCAGTCATGTGCCCTGTAGAAATGAGTTGTTGATCTCTGTTTGGTTCCTGGCTTACATCTTCGTGCATCACGTTTGTCTTGGCTTTCTGGTTGGCTTTCTCGGCAGAGGCCAAGAGATAAAGGGATCTAGCAATCCTGCAAGGTGAGAGTAGAAGTTCCAGGCCGGAACACTGTACTGTATGTGTGATGGGATGTGGGCAGGAGAGCTCGCTCGCACTGAAGTCTGTACTGCATCTGTTCTGTGCAGTAATAAAAGACCACCAGACCTTCCACCAGTACTAAAATATTAAAGAAGAAATAAGAGTGCTCCCCAGAACAATACAGAGGTTTGACTCCTCTGTATCCTGCCTGAAATTCACTAAGGCTTCCAAAGCATGATCTCGCCACATGTGGTGAGAGCTCCCTTTGCAAATCAATAGGAAGGGTGAAGGACAAATGATCCTTTTCTCCAGCAAATCACCTGCTTCGGTAAAATATTGCCATGGCAAGGTAGCATTTTACACCTGCAAGTCAGTGAAGTTTGGAGTCGAAGTAGAGATACTGTTGAGCCATAGATATCTATGGGAATATTACCTCCAACAAATCTTTGTGTGGAAATGGCCTCTTGAAACCTACACTCCTGTCCAGCTGTCATTCAATTGTGCCTTTTGAAGCATTACTTAGATCTTTCAGAAGGCGTAGGTTGCCTCCCTCCCCCCCCCAAAAAAAAAGAAAAGAGGAGGATAGCATCCTGTGTAATCCAGATATTAACATCCCTTTGGCAGAAGCTCGTTCCTTTGAATTGGCTGTGCCATGTTAGCACCATAACTTTCTCCACTAATAGCATTTCTTGATGCTTATCCTGTAAGATGCACACCCACCCAATACTTCAACAAGTACGAAGGAGACAGAGTTCATAGGTACTTATATTGCTAAGAAGACAACCAGAACTGATTGCAATGGGAGCAAGAAAGATCTTTTAAAGACCCTGGTGGGTGGAAAGTGTCTGTAACTGTATTAATGTAGAAAAACAAATGGGTGAATGCAAAAGAGCATAAGAATTCCTTTGAGAAGTGAGCAATTGATTGAAGAGACTAGAGGCCAGATTCCTGATCCTACTAAACCTCTTTGTGCTACTCTGGCTTAATTGGCTTTCTGAAGGTACCCTTGGCAGGGGTTCATAGTGGCATGGCTATCCTCGGCTGCCAGAAGCCATCAACATCCAAATGGAACTTAGAGCAGCCCTGAGCCTGCCTTCAGTTGCACCAAAGGCCAAAATTGCTTATGGCTGGCTCCAAATCATGGCGTACCATCCACCTTTTGAGGTCTCCCCTGAGTCCAGCAGTGATCACATACATATGAAGGTCTCATTACCTATTTCTGAAATATAGCTTCTGCCCACCTCTTGTAGCCTTAAAATTCCACCTTTCCTTCGAAGGATGTCTTGCCCTAGTGTATGAATTCCATTGATTAGCAGTGAGTTCCTGTAGAGAAAACACTTCCATTCTGCGGGAAAGGTGTCTATTTTATGCTCCAGGATTGTCTCATAACCAGGTGAAACTGCAAGAGGAATATAAGTAAGCATGGAATAAATACCGAAATAAGAACTTGGCCAGGACACCTTTGTTTGCAACCCACAGTCTTGTGAAAAGTAGGAGCTTCAGTAGGATAAGATCTGCAATGACTTAGGGTCTGTCTATACTGCAGCTGGAAGCATGCTTCTCCATGCAAGTAGACAGATGTGCTACCTCTGCTGGAGCTAGCATGCTGCAAATAGCAGTGTAGTCAGGGGTGGCAGTGGAGTACATACCTAGGGAGTCCTGTAGTGCCACCCATGCTACCCCTGGCTGCACTGCTATTTTTAGTGCGCTAGCTCTGCTTGAGCTAGTGTCTGTCTACTCGCATGGGGAAGCACGCTTAATAGTTTGATCTGGAAAACAGCATCTCCACAGACCAGAGCCCCTATTGCCAGGTGGAACAATACTTCAGCACCCAGAGGAAAGTGTGCTGTGCACTGAATCACCACATCTCTCTCTCTTCTGTGGGAGTTGATGATGGCTACCCCTGCGAGCACTGATCATGTCAACCCATGCTTAACTCATGAGAGCTGCTGATGGTGACATAATCCAAAGCGGTGTGGCTGCAGGTACTTAGATTGTGTTACTGTTTTATATTAATAATGGAAGGAGCATCAGCCCTCCCTGCAGTCATGAGACAGGCATTTACTAACAGTAGTCAGGGTGGGGGAGCGAAGGGAAGATTTACTTTGACACACCTGATGCAAGAACAGAAACCTCATGGTGCCAGTCTCCATGGATCTGATGGGGAGTCAGGACGCATTTTGTAGGAGAGCCTGGGAAAGGCCTTGTCTGTATTCCTAAATTCCCCTACACACATGATACTACAACTATTGATCAGACTTTTTTATATAACTGAACATTTTTATTTTCCTTTACCTTCTCCCCTAGAGTCTCCTCCTTCAGCAGGCTTCGTCACACCTCCCTTATCCTTCTTCTAGCAGTACAGGAAATGAAAACTGCCGTTGAATCGTGTTTTTTTTAAAACCCATCATATTAACCTGCTGCAGGAATAATAATAAACCCTACATGAAATATAACAATTCTTTGACTTAAGGAAGTGATTGTGGAAAATGAGTGGAATTGCCAAGAAAACCACAATTAAACAGCTTCCAGAGTTGCAGATTTGCATCCAAGAGCTTTGAGGACATCCTAGGCAACATTGAACATTTAGATTATAGAACATGATTTTTCAGGGCTTTAATATTGTAGCTGTTTTAAAGTGCTTAGGGGTGAATTAAATGAATGTTTTCAAAAAAAGCTGTCATCCCAAACATTGTTTTAAGCAGCAGCTTCACCTAGTTTAACAACAACAACAAAAACATTTCAGTTCTGTTTCACCTGTGATTTTTTTGTCAGTCTTTACTTTAAAGGCTAATTTTATTACAAAATAGCTTTTGTTCTTCGTTAATTGCTGAACAGGACTAGTGCCCCATTAGTATCTTGCAAACAATTGGCTGGCCATGTTTATTTCTTGTGTTACTCCACTGAAGTCAGTGGGTTTACATAATGGATTAACTTGGCCGACATTTTGAAAAGCTTGCATGCCTAATACATTTAGAAATGTGGATGAGAAGCATGCACTGGAGGTGGTAAGGACAGTATTTTTGGTTCAGGGATAATCTGCTGTTTACTTCTTGAAAATGGTAGGTGAGCCTGACACTCAGGGTATTGGAGGTGATGGAATGGAAAGGACATTCCTAGTCATCTGAGTCTATGCTTGTGTGCTGTGCAGAGCTCCCAGTGGTCACACGTCTCCTCAGTCAGTGGGATGAAGCTAATGGGGGCTGCGTGTTGTGACAAAGTTCCTCCTCTACCTAGGTGGGTCCTGTGCTTATTGGTGGATGTGCTCACCTCAGTGATCTTCCCCTCTGGTGGAACCTACAGTCTGGGTCAACTCCTCCTGTGTCTGATCAGGAGTTGAGAGGTTTGGGGGGAACCCAGGCCCACCCTCTACTCTGGGTTCCAGCCCAGGGCCCTGTGGATTGCGGCTGTCTATAGTGCCTCCTGTAACAGCTGCATGACAGCTACAGCTCCCTGGGCGACTTCTCCATGGCCTCTTCCAAACACCTTCTTTATCCTCACCACAGGACCTTCCTACTGGTGTCTGACAATGCTTGTGTTCTTGAATCCTCCAACAGTACACTCTCAGCTCCTTGCGCTTCTTGCTCCCAGCTCCTCATGCACACCAAACTCACTGACTAACTGGGAGGCTTTTAACTAGTTCCAGCCAGCCCTTGATTGGCTTCAGGTGGCCCAATCAATGTAGCTATCTCCACTGCCTTCTAGAAGGATCTTAATTGGCCCCAGGTGTCTTGATTAACCTGGAGCAACTGCCATGTGGTTACCATGGTACTAGGGATTTGGTTAGCCTGGGGCTAACATACCTGTTACTTACTACTTTACTGTAGCCATCTGGCCTTGCCCCATCACATATCCCCCCACTCTGCTCAACACCATCAGGTTGGGCAACTTGGGACGCCAGGCAGTGTGCTTGTGATAGACCATCAGTGTTGCCATGGTGGCATCTAGCCCTGTGCCATATGCAGAACTGGAATGGTTGGAGGGACAAGAACCATCTGATTACCCTTGCATTCTTTCCCTTATTTCTCTGCATCCACTGGAGGGGTGCATGGTCTGTCACAAGAGTAAATTGCCGGCCTAAAAGGTAATAACACAATGTCTCCATGGCCCATTTGACAGCAAGGCATTCTCTCTCAACTACTGCGTACTTCTGTTTTTCTTGGGAGCAGCTTTCTGCTTAGATAGAGGATCTGGTGGTGTTCTCCAATCATTTGCGACAGAATTGCCCCCAACCCCAACTCAGAAGCATCTGTTTGTAAAATAAATTCCTTGGTAAAGTCCAGGGCTATGAGTATGGGGTCATTACAGAGAGCCGTCCTAAGGTCTATGAATGCCTTCTCTGCTATGTTGGTCCACGTCACCATATCTGGACCTCGGGCCTTCACCAGGTCCGTTAGAGGACTTGCCCTAGTGGCGAAGTGGGGAATAAAGCATCAGTAGTAGGCTACTATGCCTAGGAACGCACGGACCTGCTTCTTTTGGGTTGGCCAGGGCCAGTTTTGAATCGCCTGTAGCTTAATAGTTTGGGGCTCCACTATATCTCTTCCTACAATATATCCCAGGTACTTAGCCTCTGCTAGTCCTATGGCACATTTAGCGGGATCAGCCGTGAGACCAGCCTGCTTTAAGGTGCATAGTACTGCCTCAACTTTCTCCAAGTGGGTTCCCTAGTCTGGTGTATGGATGATATCATCTAGGTATGCGGCTGCATAACTAGTATGGGGGCGCAGCAGCTTATCCATGAGGCACTGGAATGTGACTAGGGCCCCATGTAGCCCAAAAGGGAGGACTGTGTACTGGATTAGCCCATCTGGGGTGGAGAACACTGTCTTTTCTTTAGCTTCTTTGGTCAGGGGAATCTGCCAATACCCTTTTGTCAGATCCAGTATAGTCAAGAATCGGGCACAACCCAGTCGGTCAATCAGTTCGTCGATGTCTGGTATGGGGTATGCATCGAATTGGGATACTTCATTCAGTCGGCGAAAGTCATTACAGAATCTCATGGTACCGTCAGGTTTAGGCACTAGAACTATTAGACTGCACCACTGACTGTAAGATTCTTCAATAATGCCTAATTCTAACATTTTCTTTACTTCAGCCTTGATTTCTTCTCTTTTGGCTGCTGGGATTCGGTAGGGTCTCAGTGTTACCTTGGCTCCGGGGATGGGGCAGATATGGTGATAGGTCTCAGTTGTCTGCCCCGGTTTTGTAGAGAACACATCTCGGTTGCGATTAATCATGTCGGCTGCCTCTATCTTTTGGATTGGTGTCAAGTCGGGTGATATCCTCACTTGCTTGTGTAAGTTATCCACCAGGGGAAGGGTCTCCTGGGTGACTAAGCGTGCCTCTTGATCATGCCGAGGTTTTAGAAGATTGATGTGGTAAATTTGCTCCCGTTTCCTGCAGCCTGGCTGCCGCACCTTATAGTTTACCTCTCCCATGGCTTCAATCACTTTGTAGGGTCCCTGCCACTGGGCCAACAGCTTGCTTTCTGCTGTGGGCACCAGGACCATTACTCGATCCCCTGGTTGGAACCGTTGAAGCTTTGCTTGGTGGTTATACTGGGTTCATTGGGTCTCCTGTGCTTTCTCCAAGTGTTCCCGTACAGTGAGTGTAACTCGGGCTATCCGATCCCTCATCTTTAGTACATGTTTAACTATGTTCCTTCTGGGATTTGGCTCTTCTTCCCAGGCTTCTCTGGCTATATCCAATATGCCCTGGGGGGTGGCGCTCATATAGTAGTTCGAACGGAGAGAAACCTGTGGAGGCTTGTGGGACTTCCCGGATGATGAACATGAGGTAAGGCAATAGGATATCCCAATCTTTCCCATCCCGGCTCACTGCTTTCCTGATCATGGCCTTGAGGGTCCTATTGAACCTTTCCACAAGGCCGTCTGTTTGTGGGTGGTATACAGAGGTCCGTAGGGCTTGTACATGGAGAAATGAACAGAGATCTTTCATCAGCTTGGACACGAAAGGTGTCCCTTGATCTGTCAGTATCTCCTTGGGTAGCCCAACCCGGGAAAAGAACTGTACTAGCTCCTTAGCTATTGTCTTGGAAGCTGTGTTGCATAGGGGGACGGCTTCTGGGTATCCAGTTGCATAGTCTAGTACAACTAGCACATGTTGGTGGCCCCGAGCTGTCTTCTCCAGGTGCCCGATCAGATCCATGGCTATGCATTCAAATGGTACCTCTATTATTGGAAGAGGTATCAAAGGGGCCCATAAGTGTGGGCAAGGGCTATGTAGCTGACACTCTGGACAAGAGGTGCAGTATCGTCTGACATCTTCATGTACTCCTGGCCAGAAGAACCACTGCAGAATCCTGGCCTGGGTTTTCTCTACTTCTAGGTGTCCTCCAAACAGGTGACTGTGGGCGAGGCTCAATATGGCTTTTTGATGTTTTTGTGGTACCAGAAGTTGATGTATCTTCTGCTCCTGCATTTGCACCACACGGTACAGGAGATCTTTCTTCACTATAAAGTAAGGTCCTGGACCCTGGACCTTCCCCTCCACTGGTGTCCCATCTATCTCAGTCACCTCTTTCCTGACATATATCTAGGGTCCTCTGCCTGGTTCTGCCCAAAAGTCTGTCTCCCAGGACTAACCTGCCTGAGCTCCCATGGGCCGGCTTCTGCTTCTTCCAATGGCTCATCACCATCACGGCTGGGGCCAGTCTCTGGCTCACATTCCATGTTGGTAGTTTCTCTGATGGCTGCTCGTGTCCATCTGCCTACTAGCACGGTCTTCTGGCCCTGGGTCAGGATCCAGGTTCCCAAGGCCTTCGCGGCCTTCCTTTCTTTTTTTTCCTTCTGGGCCTTTTGGGGGGCTGAGAATAGATCCTGAGAAAACTCAGAAAACATTGGAGGTTGACATTCCCCCAACGATGAGTCACTGCCAACAGGATCCCCACCTCCCTCCAGCCTCTCCAGGGGGAGTAAATTATCAAACCCTGGGTAGTCCCTCCCAATGACTACAGGATATGGGAGTTAAGGAACTACGCCCACTGTCACCTCAATGGGGTTCCCCTGAACCTCTGTCTCCACTGGGATGGTGGGGTAATGGCTCACGGCCCCATGCACGCATGTCACTGCTACGCATCTGGCTTGTAGCAGCTGGCTACTTTTTACCAACTTACCCAAGATAAGGGTGATAGCACTCCCCGAGTCCAAAAGCACTGTAGTCTCTGCTCCATTTATCTTCACTGGCCTAGTGTAGTTATGCGGGGCTAATGCGACGCCCGCAAGGTGGATAAGGGAGCATGGGACCTCCCAATCCCCCAAGTTGCATTGCATAGGCTCCTCGGTGCTGGGACACTGTGCTGCTATGTGTCCCCACTCCCCACATGCATAACATCTATAATTGTTTCTAATCATTCCCCTATCATGTGGGTTAGGGGGTTTAGTCCCAGGGTTCCCCCCACTCAGGCCAATCCCTTCCCTCTGGAGTCTCTGCTGGTTTTCAGCCCCCCTCTTCCTCCACCTAGGACTCCCCAGGGGTTTGGCTGTCCCACCTTCCAGGGCTGGGTTGGGTGTTTGCTACGAAAGGGGCTTTCCTTGGGTAGTCAGGTCAATTCTCTGGCTGTCATGTGTCTTTCTACCAGCGTGATCATCTCATCATAGGTGGACGGATCGTTCTAGCCTATCCATTTGCAGAGATCTGGTGGCAGTGCCCTCATGTATCGGTCGATGACCAGAACCTCTAGTATCTCTTCTGGACTCTGTGACTCTGTTTGCAACCACTTTCGTGCGAGATGAATGAGGTCATACAGTTGGGACCCCGCGGGGTTTTGTCTTCCTGGTACCTCCACTCATGATACCTCTGGGCCCGCACTGTGGTCGTCACCCCAGATCTGGCCAGAATCTCTGCTTTCAGCTGGGGGTAGTCTGCTGCAGCCTCTTCAGGCAGATCATGGTAGGCCTTCTGGGCCTCCCCACACAGGAATGGGGCAAGGATGCCAGACTACTGATCTCGAGGCCAGGCCTCCCGTAGGGCTGTCCTCTCAAAGGCCAGAAGGTATGCCTCTACATCATCCTCCTGCGTCATTTTCTGCAGCCAACGGCTGGCCCATATGAGCCACGTCCCATTATGGCCACGGTTCAGCTCTGTAAGGGTCTCTACCTGGTTTACCAGTTCCTGCAACATAGCTTGGTCTTGCGAAGACTGGTCCATCAGCAGGCGATTAGTCTCTTGCAGCAGCCGCACTGCCTCCTGTTGGGCAGCTGCCTGGACATGGGTAGCCTCCTGCTGGGCCGCCGTGGCCTGTATCAGTGTCTGCACTACGTCATCCATTGTGGTGGGGGAACCCCCCCCCCTTTTTTTTTTAAGAATCTCTCTCCTTCTTCTGCCGCGCTGTGCACACCAAAAATCCCACTTATGACACCAGTTGTGACAAAGTTCCTCCTGTACCTTGGTAGGTCCTGCGCTTATTGGCAATTTGCTCACAGAATCACAGATTATTAGGGTTGGAAGGGACCTCACAAGATCATCTAGTCCAACCCCCTGCTCAAAGCAGGACCAATCCCCAAATAGTGCCTCCTGTAACAGCTGCATGACAGCTACAACTCCCTGGGGTACTTCCCCATGGCCTCCTCCAAACACCTTCTTTCTCCTCACCACAGGACCTTCCTCTTGGTGTCTGATAATGCTTGTACTCCTCCAACAGTACACTCTCAGCTCCTTGCACCTCTTGCTCCCAGCTCCTCTCACACACCAAACTCACTGACTAACTGGGAGGCTTTTAACTAGTTCCAGCCAGCCCTTGATTGGCTTCAGGTGGCCCAATCAATGTAGCTATCTCCACTGCCTTCTAGAAGGATCTTAATTGGCCCCAGGTGTCTTGATTAACCTGGAGCAACTGCCATGTGGTTACCATGGTACTAGGGATTTGGTTAGCCTGGGGCTAACATACCTGTTACTACTTTACTGTAGCCATCTGGCCTTGCCCCATCACAGTGTATAGTATTAAGGGCAGAATTTATCCATTAATATTTAATCTCCTCTAGTCTTTTTGACCTCCAATGCAGTTGTCTTGACTAAGTCTAAGTGACTTCACTGCCAAATTAAAATGGCACAAACAATGTCACTGCAAATCCAGAGAGATCACACTTGGAGGTGGATGCAGTTCTGCATTTTGCAGGAACTGACATTGAGGGCAAGGAGCCAGACTTCCCTCTTCATAATATTTCTGATTTGGTTGGAGTTCAAAATGCTGCTGTGACTGACGCTCAAACTTTTGGTACTGTGGGAGCTTTGTGTAAAGGGGTTAGAGCTGAGTCTTCTGATCTGCATTTTCCAGCCTATGATTAGCAAGGGCAGCAGGGCTCAAATACCACCTGTAAAGAGCTGGTCACAGTTCCTCCTTACATTTTGTGTTTCAACCCTGCAGTTCTGCATTGACTTGAATGAAGCACCCAGCCTAGCCATACTCCTTGTCTCTTTCCAGGGCTGAATTAAGGCAATCTGAGGCCCTATGCACACCATGACACAGACCCTCCTTTGGCTCCACCTTTGCCTCCTTGCCCTGGCCCATATTTTTGGTGGTGGGGTGCTCCTCCCATCCCAGACAGACTCGGACAATTGCATATGGGCCCCTTCTCTCCTGAGGCTTGGCAGCAGGGCTCCTCTTCATTTGGGAGCTGCAGAAGTGGCAGCCATAGTACCCTCTTCTCCCCAGAGAGGCAGAGGTGGCAGCAGGGCCCCCACAGAGCTTATCCCAGCAGCGGGACTATCTATCTATCCCCTGTGGAGGGTGAGGAACCCTGGCGGGCAGCCTCTCTTCCACCACAGCCAGCCAGGGATATTGGTTGGCAGCTCCTCCATGGAGTCATGATCATGGGAGCGTACCTGGTGCAGTTCACCCCCATCCCCAACAGCTGCCCCTTTTGCAGCATGAGGGAGAACCTGGCACACACGTATCTCAGATGTGCCAGATTGCAGCCCCTATTCCAGCTCCTTCAGAACCTCCTGTTCAGGTTCTGGCTGCACTTTCCTCCACACCTGTTTATCTTCTCACACCCTGTCCATGGCCCCATGAAGTCACGAGACCTCCTCATCAACCTTCTACTGGCCCTGGCCAAAGTGGCCATCTTCACCAGAGGTAGGATGCCAGATGAGGGGGTGCTTTGCGACTGTGGGGCCTGTTTCCGCTCCTCCCTGGTCTCATGCATCTGGGTAGAGTTTCTCTGTGCAGCGTCTGCTGGCTTCCTAGACAGCTTTGAGGGGCAGTGGGCACTGTTCAGGGTTCTCTGCCGGGTGTCCCCTTCTGGATCCCTAGTTTTAAATCTGACACCTTCACTCCTGACCCTGTTATTCATTAGTTGTCCCCCGCATTCACTTGGTTCCTGGGTCCAGTGGTCCCTCCGGCAAGGCTGGAGGGAGAGGCCTCTAGACATGCGGGGGCGCAGGATTTCCAGTAAGGCCTCACTACAACCCCATATTGTCAAGCTGTTTCTTAACCATGAGGGCAAAGAGCTTCCTGTTATAACATATTAAATCTTAACTTCTAATATAATCCCGTGACTCCAGGATCTGGGGCCCAATGTGCAAGCCTGTAGCCTTAATCCACTCCGATCCTTCTCTTTTGTAGCCATTTCCCTTCAGTCCTATTCTCTGTCTTCCTAAACATTCTAGCCTGGGCCACTTTTAATAGCTAAATCAATTCTTTGGTGACTACTGCAATCAATGCTGATATAGTGAAGAATGTGCTTGCAATGATATAAGAATCGGAACTGCTGTGTTAAGAATCTACAGAGGCACTTCAAAAGCAGGTCTGTACTATCTATTTTTTTCAGTGTAGAATTTGTTTAGTTTATGAAAAGAATGCATTTTCTAAACCTTAACTCTGTTTTGAATATAATTCCACAGAAAAGCTGTAGTGAGTCTGAACAAATTAATGTCTATAACTAGTAAACATGTAACGTATATTAAATTTAGAAACCTAAATCATACAGCAAATAGGCATGTTACCCATAACTGACGGTGAAATACATCCTGGTTTGGAGGGCCAGAGCAATACCCTTTCCACCACTTAAGCTCTGCACTGGGGCTGCTGATGGAGCGGCTAAGTGACTTACTTCCCTCTGTGGGTACCTAGTGTGTTTGCTGTTTTGCATCCCTGTAGGTCAGCATGGAAAGGGTTAATGATGGATTTGTATTTACCAGTAGCACTAAATCCCTAGACTTCACTCCAGTCTGCAGCCCAGGCTGTGCTGGGGCCAGGGATCTGAATTGCCTTCTTCCCTTATTATACAGAGTGTGAGGTGATCCCTCTGAGGTGCCGGGGAAGGACGTAATGTTGGAGAAAAGCGGCCTGCTGGCTTCAATTTCTGACTGTAATCCAGCCTTGTTGTGTGGCTGTGGGTAACTCATCCGACCTCTGAGCCTCAGCTGAACATGAAAACCTGAGACCAGAAACTAAGGTCCTGGTTCTGAAACCGAATCTGTAGGTCAGAGCCTCTTTGTCAGTTGGGGTTCCAGGCAGGCCAGTTCGGGTGGATATTTGCAGTATTTGGGCTATATCTACTTTGTGCGGGAGTTGGGAGTCTTGCTTAATTAATGCTTGTAAAGCTCTTTGAAACCCTTGGACTGTAAGGTGCACAAAATTCCATTCATGTGTGACTGAGAGTAACAGCCCTGTTAGTACAAAAGGTTTGTTAAACCTCCAGGATGGGATTTTAAAAGCTGCACAGGGATTTTGGACATTTGTTTCTTGTTGAAATCCATGGAGGCTGGGTGTTCAAGTGTTCTAGCTAGGTTTGAAAATGTCAGACCTGATTGTCAATAGATGAACCCATCACCTTGCAAATTTCCCTCCATTATCCTGCAATCTAAATATATCCCTTTCAAAGGATGCTGTATCTCTAACTCTGCCATCCTCTCCAAAATTCACAGCATGGTAACTAAAACAAGAACATTGTGGAGTTCCTTAGGAGTTTTTAAAGCCATCCTTTTCCTGCAGCAGAGAGTATTTCACAGGCCTTTATGTAAGCAGGATTCTTGGCAGCACAGCTGTGTAATCATTGTTGCCTTCATCAAGATCTTGGTGTGCATTCCAGATGTTCATATGTTGACTTGCTTACAGTATCTCTTGGAATTCTGTTTGGTTTCTAGTTTTGTGTGGATTTTTGAGGGTCCAATTAAATTGATATAGTAAATCTTGCTTGTCAGTAATGATGGTGGCACAGCTTGATGCTGCTGAGTAAATACATTCTAGTTGTATCATGGGTAGTGTCTTCCCCAGCTTCCCCTGATTCTGATGAGAAGTAAGTCATCAACATGATGTGCTGGCCCACCAGTAAAAACTCCATATAGAAGAAACTCTTGCAGGTTTAAGGACTGAGAAGTTCCTTAGTCTGGTATGTTACTCCCAACTTTATTAATGGCTTTGGCTGTCAACTCTTGATCTCTGTTTAGTGAAAGGAGACTCTCAGTGTTCGTATGTTTTTTCCATTGGCCCTAATAGGAATCTCGCACATTGACCAAGGAGGAATTAGAGCCTTTTAATGAATTAACAGTCTCTGCTCTAGTGACAAATTGCAAAACATAAAAACAAAAAGGAGGAAAGTTAATACATGCCCATGATCTGGATCCTAGAAATTCTGGCGCTTGCCAATTTCTAGCAGGGCTATCCAACTCTGCCAGTGTATGTTAGTGCATCATTTTTTCTAAAACTTTGCCACATGAGTGGCATCTTAAGAGATGACCCATAATTCAGCATCTCCCACCCTTTTTTAAGTTAACTCCTGAGCTAGGTCACATTTTGTGTTTAATCTGTCCTTGGCCATACTACTACTGTATGATGAGATCTGGTCTTCTATGATGGGATTTTTTCCTAGATTATACTCTCAGTAATGCATTTCTCAGGGTAATAAACTGGAGGAAAATCTTTCCTTGTTAGGATTTCAGTGAAGTGAGAACCGAGCTCCCAAACAGCTCTTTACTTGTCCCAAAACATTGTTAAAAAGCTACATTTCTTACTACCAATGATTTTCCCCCGGACCATCACACTTTGAGAGCAGAATATCTCCTCTAACACCTTAAATAGCTTTTACTGCTTCTGTATTACACTTTTATATAGCGTCTTTGATTCAAGGCACCAGAGAACAATGACAGAAGGATGCAGCAAGGAAACAAAAAATGTGCAGTAATCAGCATTTAAAACACAAAGATAACATCTGCTGATCCTGTGTGAGAGTAAGAAGAAAAGAAGAAAGGAAAAACATTGCATACTAGAGGCAGCATACAATGGGTATTGATTATAGGGGTGTGTCCAACGGCCCAGTGAATGAACCTGTCCTAGTCAAACTGAGGACATTAAATGGGGCTCGCTTGATTTATTCTTCTGTTGTTTGTTGTGGGGCTCCGTGCTATAACCCAGATGCAAGGCAATGTTGTCCACTTAGCTACATTTAAAAAGATTGGATTTACAAATAACTGCTTCCTGATAGACATGCCCTTGGCAGGCTGCCCACATATGGCCCAGTCCTGCAAACCTGAAGTCAGTAGGAACACTCGGATGGGTAGGATTTTATACTTACATTTTTCACTGTTCTCATTGGGCTCATGGGGAACCCACAGGAAATGGAGGTTGGAGTGGAGGAATTCTCAGACATGCTCCTTGTGGAGATGTCTCTTCAATTCACTCCATCTGTGTGTATGGTTTACCAATCCCATGGGACCATTTCCAAGGGATCAGTTGGTGTCTAGGTCCATTTATACAGAAACGCAGTGCCAGCTCTGTCCCCAATACACCCTCCCCACGACTGGCAGAACTGATGAAGTTTTAACAGCCAGCTGCTGTTCCGAGGGCCCTGTGATGCAGTCTGTCAGGCCTTCTTTGACCCCTTCTGAAGGCCGTGTCACCCTGACAACCCTTGCAGAAGGAAAACCCACTCGGTCAGGCTACCAGCATGTCTTAGTACTCCAGAGGCCTAGATGGGCCAGGTAGAGACACCGACCAATCGGGAACCAGCAGGCCAGTTAAGCAGCAGGCAAGCTTTCTTCTCAGGGCAGTGTGAGATGTCACTGGGATGGGGAGGAACTCCTCAGTGCTCGGCCAGAGCCCCTAGGCCAGGCCAGGGCCTTTCCCTCAGCGCTGCAGCTAAGCACTTGAATTTGAGGTTTATGCTCTTTATTTAAAGGCATAGACAGCCACATTTGGGTTTATTTTTTTGATTAACTGTTTAGAGACGGATGCCAAACTTACAGCAAGGGCCACCATGCTCCAAACAGGTGTCCAAAGCTAGTAGACTAAGGCAGAGAGCACCTCCAGTACCAGGATTGGTCCCACAGGGGCTGCTATGGGGCAGCCCCATCTGCCACATGTTCCCTTTAAGAAGGGTTGCAGCAGTGAAACTCTAATGCAGCCTGTATGCCTATCCAAATGGTATCTAAACCTTTTCGGGGTTGCAAAAGCAGGTAGTAAACTCTTGTGAACAGGCCTTTTTCCAGTATTCTCTATGTGGTCAGGCTGAGGAGATTACAAGAAGTGTCTTTCTCTCAGTGTTTCATCACTGTTTTTTCCTGTCCCTTCTAAAAACAGGAAGAGCAGGAGAGGTGAAGGGGAAATTAGTTGAACTTTTGAACCTCTTAACAGCTTGGGTTTGGATTTGGTCTGTGTGTGAGTGAACAGTTGGGTCCTTTAAGGCACACCCATTTCCCTATCACTACACTTGACTCGGGTAATGGTCTCTTTGTGTGTAAATACTCCCCCAGGTGTCTTATGTTCATTTCAGTGGCTGAACCTCAAAAGAGTATCTATACTGAGGCTGAATGAACCCCACTGGGTTCAGCTGATGTTGGTTACACAAGCCAAACCCTGCAGGATCTGTCTGTAGAGATTGACAGTGGGCCAGCATCTGGTGCCTTCTGTTAAAGGTCTTGAGTTCTGAGGTTGGTTTGACTTTTCTAATATGGATCTTATTGTATCAGAAATGGGGTGCTCATCCTTAAATATTTATATAATGTTGAGTCATTGTCTTTGTACAGTATCCATTTCAAGCCTTATATAGGATAGGCGATACCCTAGTAGAACATTGATTTAATGTTACTTAAATGAATACCATTTAATTAAGTAACACATTGTGCAGTTCAATTTGACTCCTGAGTTCCTTCTTTCATGCAGCATTTCCTCCTTTGATTTAAAAAAAATGAATTTATGACCCAGAAAATAAGACTTTAATTTTATGACTGACTCTGAACTGCCTGCTGCAGCTTTTATTCCCTCCACAATGAAATCTTTCTTTTGTTTAGCAAAATTCTCCTTTCTAGTCCAAAATAATGGGATCAGGCTTAAAAAGGAGGTGATGAGGATGATGATTTCCCTTTTGACACTGAGCATTTAAATTTGCAGCAATATATGGGAAAACCTATGCCAACAGTTATTTGTCTCACTTACCTATCAAATCCCAGTCTTCACAAGAGTTCCTCATTATTAATTATGTTGTGCCATGATGGCCAACTCCATGGCACAAGCACCTTGTCTCCTCCTCTTTGACCCAGAGCGAAACGTGAAGTTGATGCTTAACAGGTAGAAACAAGAACTCACAAAGGGATTCTGATCCTGCCCCCACTGAAATGCTAAAGGGTTTTGTGGCAAAAAGTCTATTGACTCTTTAGTGGGGAGTGGGACTTATTCTGGCTGGCTGGAGAGTCAGCACAAGGGTGTGGGTACAGTACTTTGAAGTGAGAGCTGTAATCTTTCCATTTCCTTCTTTAAGCAAATACTTCACTATTGAAGTGGTAGGCTGCATGGCTTAGGACAAAATAGAGTATGTATATGAAGCCTGGCACCTCTCTCCCTGATAGTAGTGACTGAAAGTTATCACTGCTTGATGCCCTCTAATAGTTCTTAATAGAATGAGTTTGTGGTTTCCATTAATTTCTAGAGGATAAATATCTATACTTCAAAATCAGCACTACTCTTGGATGCATTTTTGTTGGCAATCTCAGCAGTGAGAACAATGATTAGTATGGAAAGGCCTAGTCTACTGTAGTGTAGAGGAATTTTGCAAACATTTCATACTGTTAGCTCCAGTGGTGCTTAACTAGTGTCAGCAAATTTATGAGCCCTAGCATAGACTGGAAACTGGCTGCTACAGGTATCTTAAGCACCTGCTCTGAGCAAGGTTGGATGAATGTTTAAAACACCGGAAGCGTAGAGATGGTTGCTCTACTCCTGTCTAAGATGTAAATTACTCTGCGCATAAATGAAAATTCCAATACTGTCAGTCCAATAACTTCCTTCCTCAGTAATCACTTAAATTCTGGGGTCTGTGGCCCCTCCCTCATCAGGGAAGGGGAGGGCCTTTTCTAGTGGATGCTTCCCACCATCCCAGGATTTAAATAAGCCAATAACTTTTGCTTTTCACAGTAAATACCCTCTAAAATACAAAATAAAAATACCATCAGAAATTAGCTTTGACAGGCTAGAAATCTTGATCACACTGTTTAGGTTTGGAACTGGATATAATCTTGGGATTAACCATTTAGTAAAAAAGAAATGTAACAAATCACAAAAAATAGTAAAAATGTCTCTCTTTTTTAATTCTAGATTTTCAGACGCGCTGACAAAAATGGTAAGTCCGTATATTCATCTATATTTATTTTGCTTTTCTTTTGAATGAGCCTAGAATGTTCTTGTGGATAATTGTATCTAACTCCTCCTCACCCCCAAGCCTCATACAACCCAGGAGACTTTGAGAGAGCAGTACAGGTTAATGCTTTGAGAAGGAAGGCCATGTAAGTCTATGGCTGCGATAGTCTTAGAATCAATGTGACACTAACTTGAAACTCTTAACAAGTGAATGTGTTCCTTAAGCAGTTCAGATCTACTCTGCGCCTGAAAGCAGTGGTCTGTAAATTACACACATCGTGAAGGAACATTAAACCACCTGCCTGAGAAAAAGTAACTGACTGATCCTGTTTGTAATTGTTCATCTTTGTGACTTAGGTTCTGTCCTATTTGCAAAGCAGCTTGTATAGTGGTGTAAAATGGTTGGCGCTCTCATCAGCAGGGGAAGAATTCAGAGCCACCCAAATCTCTTGTCAGGTCCTCTCCTCAGGGTGCATTTCACTGACAAAATAAGGCAAAACAAAAGCTATGTCCTTAGAGCACCCCTGCTGCTGGGGCCCCAAGGCCCATTCCCCTGTGTGTGTACCTGGGGAAGGGTGCGCCTCTTCTTAAAACCCCACTGAGTCATGGCAATATTGGACAGGCCTTCACCCTTCCTTGGCAATTCCACTGTCACAGGTTCATGAAATACTAAAAGGTGTACATGTTGAGGCTTTGGTAGTTTTGTGGAGTCCTGTGGATTTTGTTGCATTGAAATGGATTTTGCACTTATCCCTGTGGGAAAACACACAACTGTAGCGAAGTCCAGTATTGCCAGGACGCCATGAATTATAGAGATTATCCTTTCTCGGACAATCTGTCTTGGATTCTAAAGAGATAACTGTTCTGCTTTCTCAGTGAGAATCTGAGGTGAGATGGGAGATATTTTACTTTACTTAAATACAGCAATTTGTTTCCACTGTTGTTCTTGCCCTATTTATTCTACAGTCACTTTCCAGTCTAGGGACATGGCATAGAATTGCTGTTGTGGGCCTGGGGTTGCAGGTGTAGAGCGGTATTGCAGAGGTGACATTTTCAGACTTGGGGAAGATGAGAATGGGGTCATTTCCAGGAAACCGGGGCCCTCTGCAAAGCAATTTGATTCAGGTGCCTAGCTGCAAATCTCAAAATCTAGTGTCCAATCTTCTCCCAACAACACCATGAGAGAATAGGTTCTGCACCACCAAGTGGTGTGTTTGTGGAGGGAGTTATTGGCATAATAGGTGGGGTTTCTTATTAAATAGGAGGCTGGGGGAAACCCATTGTACCCCATCCAGGGATGGGATTAATAGGGAGATTCATGGGTCCCAAAAGAGGGCTGTAGTGGCAGCCACAGCTGTGAGCATGAAGAGCTGGTTATACACACCATTGACCTCCTGGAGTCTGTGCAGTAAAGGTCACACCAGCGTTTCAACATGTCCCTTATAGGGTAGGATCCCTGTGAGCTGCAGATTCCTATTGCTGCAGGACCCAGAGCTCTTTTAAAAAGTGCCCTGAGGGAGAATTAAAAAAAATACATAGGCTGAATTACGGTGTTTCTCTGTCCCTTGGCAGAGAGAGAGATGCACAGGCTTGGGTGGAGGCTTTCCATGCTCAGCCAGTTAGATCAGCTCCTGCTGGGGAAGGAAGGCATCCTTTTAATGTAGAAAGAACTCTTAAAACCCTGCTACGTACCAGGGGTTGTTGCCTTGAGAGAACAAGTTAACCATTTTTCTGGGGTCAGAGGGGAGGGTGGGTTTGGGTTCGGGTTCGGATTCAAGAGCCCCTTGCTGAAAAAAGAGAATAAAGAAAGGATTAACAAATGAAGTAAAACACCTGTACTAAAGAGTGAGATCGATAGTAACTTGAGGCCCAACTAGGTAAAGAGCAGTACTATTATCTATGCAGGATCCTGCCTGGGGAGAAACTGGGATAAAGACCTGATAATATCTGGCATCGAAGGGGCCAAATTAATCTTGGTCACTGTTGCTTTCGGCAGAGTCACCCCAGAGGTGATTTGACTCTGTTCTGTCTTTCATTCTTGCTGGTTTGCTCTAATATTACAGACAAGCCACCTCCATTTTGATTATGTCCTATCTGCAGCCAAAACACAAGAAACTTCTTGTTTGCATTACTTTTCTCAAAGAAGGTTTTTTCATGAAATCTTGTATACAGGGTGCTGTGAACGAGGATGCTGTCAGTTCCATGGTATTTATTTATATTTTTCTATTTTCCCTTTTAATTGTCAATATCTTTCTGTTTCAAGATAATAGGCCAAATTCTGAGCTCAATTATGCCTGTGCCAACTTGTGAAGTGTATCATGTTACTCTAGATTTGGACTGGTGACATTTATTTCTGCCCACAGCAAATGTTTCATGTCGTTGTCCTCTTCTTAGGAGCACTAAAATCACTGGCTAATTTTCCAAGAGAAAAAAAATGATTACTGTCCTTTATGGAAAGTAATTTAATTATAGAGCAATGGTTACTGCAATAATGTATGGTATCCTGTTTAAAAAAACCATTTAATCTTGATTTAACATATCTACCTTGATGTTGTCAATTTAAATGATTATTTTTTCAGATCTAATCACTTACTTATTTTGCCAAGTGATGTCTTCGGGGCTTTTGTTTTAGTCTCAACCAACAAAACAATCCTAGTCCTAAATTCAATGATTCTGGAAATTTACAAACCATTTTCTTGGCTGATGTGCCAAGATTAATGTCTGTGCTGCTGAATGCGAGTGTAGCATCTGTGTGGTGGCGTTCTTTAAACTTTGCTGTTCCGCTGCAATTGCAGCATTTCAGAAGGAATGTGCCAACCATCTGGAGGGCGGAAATAGAGGTGCTTTCTACTAACCCAGCAAAGGAGGCAAAACCCTGGATGTTTCCTGATTCTAGGTGCTAGGGCTTAAGATCATGAGGATAAACTTTTGATGCAATTATCATCTCACACTGGTTGAAATAGGATTAACTCCACAGACATCAATGGAGTTCTGCTGGTTAAAGAGGAGGAAGCATGAGGTTGTACAACATATTTTCTGTGCTGCTCATTACATGTGGTAAACCTGGAGAAATTGTGTTCTGTAGACTTCAGATCCCTATGCTTTATTGTGCTGATAAACTGTCTGCAGAGAAGGAAGGATTTCATTATGCCAGCTTCAAAAACTGGTGATAGTGCCCATTCAGTAATGTGTCTGATTTATGCACCTTCTATGATGTTTGGGCTGTAAAACATTAGGTGTTACTGAAGTAAACTTAGAAAGAATGTGCTATGCTGTTGGGATTTGATTACTGCACATCAGTTAAATAGTTGCAGTTCTTAAAGAACATATATTCGTTTCCAGGAGTAAAACCCTCTTTCTTCATTTCACATGTTGGATTGACTTAGTTTTTGTTGTTGAAACCTGCCTGAGGCTTGTCTTTTCTCAATCTTATGATGCTCAGTTCCTGATGACGGGCAAGAGCTTGTCGTCCAGTATTTTAATGTTACTTTGTGTGGCCTTTGGTCTGTTACTGTCTCCATTAACAAGAGTAATTCACTTAGACCTCTAATCACTAAAGCACTGCTCTCCACCTCTGATCAAAATCTTTGCCCAAATCCTATGCAGGCCTCTCACATGATATTTTATCCCTTCATACAATTGGAACTAGTGACCTGTAAATATCAAGCTGTATCAAGTTGATACATTACGATTTTGTAGCAAGGGGAAAAGGGCAAGCTGATACAATATGGCAGGACGACTAAAAGCATTTTGATGTTGTGTCCATCTGACTGAAGAGGAGGAAAAAATGCAAGAAATAGAATGAAGGGTACAGGTAAACTGCACTGAATGGTTTGTTAATGGCATCTCTTTGCATAGAGAGCTGGGTTTGCAAGTGGAACTCTATGGGTCTAAACTGTCCATTCCTGATCATTTGCTTTCTGGGATGCCAAGGAAGAGCCACTCTACATTGTAAGTGGAGGGGCATCTACGGCTAATCAGTGAACTGATGGATATTGCTAATCACCGTGGATCTGACAGGGAGAGTGCTGTAGACCTTTCCCACTTGATATCTCTTCCTTTTCATGTTTGCTGTGGATTTCTCAGGCATTAATGAGGCCAGATTCTGTTAGCATCATTGCATTCTAAACATTTCTTGGCATAGTGTTTCAATTAGATCAATGGGGCCAGGTTTATGACATTTCTCCAAGATAGCCTGGGACTGCAACATACATTGACTCAAGCATTCAACAGACCATACGTCTCACGAAAGTTGAAATGTCATTTTCAATCCGAAGTGGTGTATTGTTATAGTCATTCAGGAGCTGTGCTTTCAAAAGCACCATCATTAGCCCTACTTTGTGGCTAATGGAGCTAGTTTGACAAGTTACCCTGTGTGCATGGGGAAGGTGAGCGCAGACATGATGAAAGGATTTTGTGTGTGTTCTCCCTGGCTCCTAAAAACTCCTGTTTCTCTTCAGCCATCTCACTAAGACTTCTGCCTATCAAGCACACAGTTCACTCTAGTCGTCACTGCTATGCAGGAAAGAAAAGTTTTATTTTGAAGCAAATCACCCCAATTTTTCCTCTTCTACCCCATCCCAAGCCCCGTTTCAGATCCCTTCTGTCAGCATGCAAGGAAGATCTGCTGTAAAACCTCCTCTGATGCTCGAAGAAACAGAAGCCTCCTTCCTTTTTTTGTCTCCTTTGCCTTTGTCATCCCACATGTTGACAAGTGGAGACTGCGTACACACTGAGACAGCTTTGCTAATCAGCATTTCACACAACATAACAAAACCTGTTAATAATGCCCTGGTTTTGAGTGCACTGCTTGCCAGCTGTAACATCTGCGGTGAAAATATGGATTATGTCACGTAAGAGAGAAGTGGTGCTGGCTTCTTAGATCTCTTATTATGGACTTGTGAGGTTTAATCCTGCAGCGTGCTGAGCATCCCGAGTTCCTACAAAAGTCAATATGAATTAAGGGTACTCAACCTCTCGCAGGAGTTGATCAACCCATTTTAGGATCAGGCCCTGAGTTCTTATTTCTTCCAAATAATCCGTCAACATCACAATTGAAACTTAAGATAGAGGGAAACTTCTGATGTTTAGTGTTTCCCTGTCTCATTACTGTATTCGTACTGTCCAAACTACTTGGATCAGTATATTTCTTTCCTAACTAACGTATAAGCACTAGCGAAGTCGTTTGAATTCATTCTTTCCTTATTGACTGGGCTGTAATATTGAACTCTTATCGCTCGCTGCCAGCCTGTTTCTCTCCAACTCTGAGAGCTAAAATGCCATTATCAGTGAATGACCAGTAGCAGCATTAATATGGTTTGTTTTCAACACAGTCCTATTATTTAGGGCCTAATCTTCCAAATGGACATAACCTAGTGCTTAGTACCATGAGTAAGTGCACAGGAAGCTGGCAGTCTCACGGTACATTTACTGTGGGCTTTTATTAATTTCACTGTAACCAGTTTTTCCCCTCATGTTCCCAGTGTTGCCCCATGCTGGTTCCTATTTACTATGACACTCAAGCAGGCCTCCTGCTAGGATGTCGTCATTACCCGGGAGCCCCAGTGGAGCTGACCAACAGGGGCTCAGAAAAGTGACAGTGACAGCTGCATATTTTTGCACTACGTATTTAAATATTAAAAACAACCTCCGCCACACCACAGTAGGTGCTGGGGCCTGCTAGGCAATCTGCAATATAATCTAAGGAACACTAGTTATTTAAGCCACTATAGGACAACTCCATGCTTGGGCCAGAGCTCTGGTTGGTGTAATGTCATAGCATGGTGCATGCTGAACTCAGAGTCATCTGGAGTCACTGCCGAGAAGCTAAGGTGAGGGGAAAATGTTTGCTTAAAACACATTATATGCGAAATGTACCCATCTTGTGACTTGGGATGTCTGTAACATTTAAATCAGTTTAAGAAAAAGCTGATTTCTGTTACAGAAGTGTCACTTGGGTTAACCCAAGAAAACGTACCTGAATGAAAATGTTCATCCTATTGTGACAGCAAGTTACTACGGTGGCACAGAAATTAACCCTTAAATGAAGGCTTGGTTCAGAACATCTCATCTGACTTTCTTCCCACTAGGTGATTTGGATGCTACCCTGGGACTCAGCCCTGGGTTCAGTTCTCCACTCTGCCACAGACTTCCTGTGTGACCTTTGGCAAATCACTTAGACTCCCTGGCCTCAGTTCCCCATCTGTAGAGTGGGGATAATAGCACTGCCCTGCCTCTTTGTGGTGGTGTGAGGATAGATTTGTACAGATGGTGAGGTACTCTGATACTGCAGTAATAAGGCAGAGAAGTGCCTAAGAGACTTTCAGTCTATAAAACAGGAAAAGGTGCAGTTTAGTCTAGAGCAGAGGTTCCTGAACTTTGATTGCTGTGCCCCTTTTCTCCATGGGAGACATAGAACAGTCCCATCCACCCCGACGCTCGTCCGTCTGGGCAGAAGGTGACTCACTGAGGGGAGTGGGTGACTCATACCCTGGGCAGCAGCAGGACCTAACTGACTCCTTCATGGGAGAAGCCCATGCTAGTGCCTTCCCCACCCCACCCGCTTCCTGACCCAAAGCCTCTTGCTCCTGCAGGCTCCAAAGGGTTTAAAATACCAAGGCTGTGGCTGGCTGGCCGTCCTGCCCACAGCAGGGCAATAGCAGGAAGAGCATGCAGGGAGTACCTAGGGGTCCAGACTGGGGGGAGAACAAGCTGCTGTGGGTGGGACTGCATTGTGTTCCCTGTAGTCCTCTGTCCATTCCCCATGACCGCTGGGGACTCCCTGCATGCTGTCTCCACTGCTGCCCTGGCCTGGACACCTGGCTGCTGCAGCCCTGCGCTCTACCTTGCATGCCTGCCATAACCTGATTGTGCCTCCCCAGGGTGCTCCTCACTGTTTGAAAACCAATGGCCTAGATCCTAGATGGAGCTAAATGACTCATTCTATATCAAATTCACAAGGATAACTGACATTGTCATAAACCTTAAATTTTCATCAGTCAGTGGAATTACTCTGGATTTTACATCGCTGTGAGTGAAAGCAAAATCTGGCCACCTTTCTCCATAGGGCAAATAGAACTTACAGTAACTGCATAGAAGTACAGTAACTCTTTTCCTTTGTAACTGCAATGACACAGGACTAGTTGCTTAGCATCAGTTTTGTCACACATTACTTTGAATTCTAAAGGAAGCCTTGTGCCAATTTCAGCTCCTACTAGGTATGATGGCAGAGTGTGCATGAAACTGTAGTAGGTCAGTTGTTTTTCAGCATTCCCCTTGTTACTCACTGTCTGTCATTTTTATGGCCCTTGGCTGCTTCTTGGCGACTGTATTTTTGTGGCAACACTCCCAGAGCTTTCTCTTTGTCTGTGGCCAGCGGATTCAGACTCTTGAGGGCACATCTGTCAGTGATTGGCATTGGCAGTCTTTCTGATTCACTTTCCTCATGACAGCTGGCTAGTTTTGTGTGGTATGTTTAATGAGTGACTTTCTGCACCACTACTGTTCTTCCTGCACTGTACTTACTGTATTCATAGCCTTTAATTCAGGCACAGTGTGAAATTCAACACCTTCTGTCTTACCAAGGTTGCATGCTGTTGGCTGTTGCCTGCCATTTTCATGTTTCTTCAAACACAGAAGTTACCTGCCTTTTCCACTGCCCAGCTGTTCAGGGTTTTTTGTTTTCATTTTTAAGATCTTGCTAGTCTTCCTTTATGGGGAAAATTCTCTCTAGGAACAGCCTCTAGAATTTGATTCTATCTTGTCAGGGAGTGTTTTAGGGAAACCTAGATTATTCCCAATTATTCTGATTCTGCTGTCCAGGCAATCTGCACATCAGAAATTCCCTCGAGTCTTCAGGAAAGAGCTTTTATGATGATAAAGACTTCTGCTCAATTCTGGAATCCTCCATAGAATACTTGTCAACCTCTGAAAACTACTCATGCTCCAGGCTCTTCAGGATTTAGGGAATAAGGGCTGGCAATCCTCTCTTTGATCCCTGGAAGTAAAAACTTCCTTGCCAGAAGGTATCTTCCATTTTTTGCATGTTTAGTCAAACTCTTCAGAAGTTCTGCTTCTGTTCATGAGTTTGGTTGAAACTGCCACATGAAAACAGTTTTGCTGTTTTTTCCTCTCCTGTGCTAACTTGACTGTAGAAATTATTCATTCCTAATCGTTTCTGTCATCTTTTTTAAAGTTAGCATGAGTGAAACTAGTGTTGGAAAACTGTCCCAGAGCTAGAAAGAAACTGGAATTGCTGTGGGACCTGGAATAGTTGTTCTTTGTATATATAAATAGAAAATTGCACACTTCCTTATAGTGCAGCAACTCTTCTGAGGATCCTTTCCAAAGGGAGGGCTTTGAGGAGTGGCAATATTGAAGGTGTAGAAATGTGCTGCCATTACTGAAGATTTCCAGGGGTTAGTAACATTGAATATGAGAAGCTGTAATTTGTGACCCCCTAAATGAAAGTCTATTGACACCGTGAAGCCAAGAGGATCTGAACACCATCATTGTCAGGTGGCATTGGAGATGGATCAGTCATGTGCTTCTCACGGAAACTGGTTCCATCACCAGAGTAGCAATAAGATGGACTCCTGAAGGCAAGCGAAAACGAGGCCACCCGAAAACAACATGGCGAAAAGCTGTGGAAGCCGAGCTGAAAAACCTGGGTCACAGCTGGGGAACCATTGAAAGACATGCCAGAAACAGACAGGAGTAGAGGAGCTTCGTTGCTGCCCTAAATGCCAGAAGCGTAATAGGAACATGATGATGATTACATAAAGGAGGATTGTCCAGTACTTCATTTAGCAGTAGTATCCTCTCACTAACTATAATCAATATCAGATGTTTCAGAGGAAGGTGCAAGACACATTGGTGTGGGTAGTTATGGAATAACCACAGGAAGGTTTTCATCCTGACCCCCATTCAGCAGAGATTGGCTTAAGCCCTGAAGCTGGAGGGTTAATATCCCTTCCAAACTCTTGTTTGTTTTTAGTGTTGTTGATTTTAACTCTGATTTTACTATGATAGCTCTGCTTATCCCTATTAATGTGAATATGTGGTGGATGAGTTACATTCTTGGAGATTCTGTGGATGATCCTAGTCTATGGATGATTCCATTCTGTGGAAGATCCCTTTCCTCCTTCCTCCCTACTCCACACCCATCCAAAGAGTTCTAAAAGAAATATGCTCTTTTGCCAGGAGAACCTAAAATGCTCAGCTACTAAGAATGGTGAGAACTGACAAAAGGAAGGAAACAGAAATGGCACCTGATGAATCAGCCATCCAACTTCCCGACACTGAAAGGGCAAATTCTCAGATCATTGTATTTTGTTTGACTCCCAGGAAGGGACCTAGAAGATGAGAAAAGGAGACTGTTACAAACTAAGGCTAATGCCAAGTACCAGAAGATGTCTCAATTTCATAACTAACATTGTTGCAGTCCTCCAAAGTGTAAATCTTCTTGTCATAGGATAGAAGCACTTAATCTCTTACGCAGCAGCTTTGTTGATTAGTGAGCTGAGACATGTTCTTATGCATGAACTTATTAAAGAAGTCGGGAAAAACAGCTTATGGCTATTCTCAGGTAGAAAGAGTTTCCTACCAGTCCTAGATGCTGGGAAGGAAGCAATGTAGGTAATTGCTGACTTTCCTAGGTTGAAGTACAACTGTTTGCATAGACAAGTGTGACTCAGGCCTGGTCTATACTGGCGGAGGAGGGGTTGACCTAAGATATGCAACTTCAGCTATGAGAATAATGTAGCTGAAGTCGGCGTATTTTAGTTTGACTTACCTTGCGTCGTCCTGGTGCGGGGTCGATTGCTGCGGCTCCCCCATCGACTTCACTTCTGCGTCTCGCTGAGTTGGAGTACAGTCTACACACTACACGTGATAAATTGGTCCCTGATAGATCGATTGCTGCCCATCAATCTAGCGGGTAGTGTAGACATTGCCTCAAACACAGTTTAGGAACAGAGCTGAAGAAAACTTCAGATTTTACTTTCTGGTTTAGCTAGGTGGCCAAGTGAACAATGATTAGCAGATTAAAAGATCACTGAAGTAGTAAAACATGCTGTTGATAGTATCAAAGAGAGTGTCTTTGAAAGATATACTACTTAAAATCAGGTCACACTATGCACTCCTCCTGACTTAATGACATGAACTGCAGGATGTTTGTAAGATTAGGTTTTTTTGCAGCTCAGTTATGCTGTTGGTCTTGAGACTTTTCAGCTACAGTAAATACATACATGCTTTTAAAGTTGGAATTCAGAGCATTAATACTTAAGTTACTGTCTTGCTTGTATAGTACTTAAAGGAATCACCTTATATAATACACAACTATTTGCTACTTTCCTGCTGTTTCTTATTAACAAAACAGGCCCCCTTAAATCTGGAACCTTGCTCAGTGCCTTGATTCTTAAGCCAAGTAGCAGTAGAGCATCCACACCAATATTATGTAGCTAATGTGGAATGTGAGAAAACCATGGAGTTTGAACATAAGATTTAAATACCTTCTTCCTTTTCACCCTGCTTCCACAGCATCTATTGCATGAACTGTTAAC
Organism: Gopherus evgoodei; assembly: GCF_007399415.2. Classification (NCBI taxonomy): domain Eukaryota; kingdom Metazoa; phylum Chordata; order Testudines; family Testudinidae; genus Gopherus; species Gopherus evgoodei. The sequence goes on along the minus strand of NC_044333.1, from coordinate 10,175,009 downwards.
TTTTGGAGTTCTTGGTGTGAGACTCTAATATTGTTACCATGTTCAGGCACTCAGACCATGGTGATGAGCTCCGTGCATGTGCCTACAGAAAGATTTTAATGAAGGAAATCCTTACTGACAAGAAATTAAAACAGTAGAGAAAAGGCTTTTGTAGATTTAAGCAGGGAGGGGTGGAGTTGGCTTATTCTATCTCTGACATTAGTTACACCAATTGTAGACCATCTTTTTCTCTCTCTCTCAATCTCTCTGTTAGGCTGTTTATAGTATCAGATGCAAGCTGAAAGACTTGTGTGACAGCACACTGCCAAATGGATGTGTGCCTTTGTCAAGCCAGTAACAGTATGTGACCTCCATCAGTTTAGAGATTGCCTACATCAGGGTAAGAAGTTCCTGCCACCCGTTGGTGCTGCTAAAGGATGAAGGTACCAGTTATACAGTCATAATGTAGGATAAAAATTGCTGGTGCTTTCTCATCAAGGGTACCTTGTATGAAAACTAGACTAAGACTGAAAACAACATGTTACCAAATTTCACCAAACTGGAGCTGAACCCTTAGGAGAAACTCCTCCTCTTTACATTTCTGATGAACATTGAGATAAACCCTTTTTCTTATGCACCTGAACATCTTTCTTGGCTTCAGTGGAGTGAGGCAGGCAAAAATAAGTGAAAGAATAAGATGCATGAAGAGATCAGTGTGATTGCAGCAGAAGTAGTAACTAATTACAGTGGAATCTTGATTTGAAGAACACCAGTCTTGCGAACAAAAATCGCATAATGAAAGTGATGTCGGTGAAGAACAAGTCAACATCCCCTCACATTCCAGTGCCTACCATGCACTGGAAGTCACTTTGCTTTGGTTGAAGGACAAGAGGATAGTGATGCAGTTCACCATACTGCAATTTGTACACTGCACTTACTGTAATTTTGAGATGTTCAGTGTTAAGAACTTTTCAATTTATGAACTCTATCCCCAATTAATTAATAAATAGGGGTTCTACTCTATCTGAAAGTGACAGAGAGTACTACTTGTGGGTAATATAGTGTAACCTAAAGTACCATCCAGGAAAGAACTTAGCCTAAAATATTTATCTCCTCTTGTCTCTGTTTGTACTATATCTTTTCTTCATTCTCCTTAGGTTTCTGTGAGTGGAGGGTTTCTCCTCCATGATATGAATATTGCACAATATTTGGCTGATACTTGATGCAGATCCAAGCAGTCATTTTCCAAGTAATTTATTTGTGTACCAAATACCTGACTTCAAGTTCTGGGGCTACTAGCATGGCTGGAGTGTTAGCATTGACTTAGCCATGTTTTCAAGTACCTGGCAAGGCATATGTTTATTTCTGTCCAGACCCTTCTCTGGGGGGAAATAATGGAGCCTTTACTAGTACCATCAAGTTAAGATTAGTAACTTGAGTTTTATATTACCCTTTCATTTTGAGGAGAGATCTGGTAACATTATGTTCCTGCTCTTCCCTATAAGTTAAATAGAACTTGTCAAAAAGTGATGTGCAAATAACTTCACAAATAAATGAGGAGTTGCGTCGTGATTAGTGGGGTTATGTTTTTACTTGTAAGTATTCTTATGTCTACCAGTTTATATGGCAAGTTTAAATATTCATGGATCTCAAAAGCATCATCATTTTAAAAATCAAGAATAAAGCTGAAAACTCGCACAGGAAGCACGATGGCTGTTTGTTCTAACATTTCACTGCGGTTGTCTTCCAATTAGGGAGCAGGAAATACACCTTGTGACATAGGCCAACAAGCACCCACCATCAATAACAGAGAACAGTTGAAATAAGCAGTACACAAACAACCCATAAGCTAAAACTTGTTTGAATAAACTGGTCAGTGAATACCCTTTAAAATGATTCAGACATTGTAGAAATCGGGATGAGTTAGTAGACAGGAAAAAAGGTTAAATTTGGGGGCTGGCTTTTTTGGCAATGAATAATTCAGCTGATTCTAGCCGTCCCCCTACACCACAGGGGCAGGGTCATGCTGGTCATTTATTGACACAAGATAAAAGCAATGTATGTTAATGTTATAGATTTCTAAAACAGACTTGTAGGCCCCTGTAAGAGTTATATCCTGTGCACTTTACATACATAAAATTTACATACATAAGCCATTAATAGTTTCCTTTTATAAGAGGATTAAATACCCCAATATTCATTATGATTAAGAAACAATTTAATTTTCATATAATAATTTTAATTGGACACTGTTTGCGTGAAATTTTGCCTCATTAAAACGTGAGCTTGATCATCTGCCTATTAAATCTCAAATCATTGCTGTTAACAAACTAAATGCCATAAAGTCTTGTTAAATGTGAATTAAGTCCCTGTTTTAAATACTTCAAAATTGTTTTCGAAGTGGAAAGTCATAAACGGAAAAGCTCTCACCATCTGTAGATAACTTTGCTGCTGTGGATGCACATAGAGGAGCACATTCATGGTTCTACTATGGACCCAGGGTGTGAAGCAGAAACAAGCTATTGATAAACTTTTTTTGTCTGCTTCCTCCTCTGTAAATTGAAGTTAATAACAGTTCCTTGCCTCACAGGGGCATCATGTGGCCTAGTTAATTAGCGGGATGCCCCCTGAAGGCCAAGATGGTCTAAAATGACTACTGACTTGGACACCCAACTTGACACATGTTAACGAGGCCTGATTTTCAGAAAGTGCTGTGCACCCCCAACCTCTAAACTTCAGGCTCTTTAAGGTGTCTCCAATTGGGGAGCCCATATCACCAGCCATTTAAGAAAATTCAAACCAAAATGGCTGGAAAAGAAGGAAAATTTTCTCTGTTGACTACTTTGTCTACGTACTTTGTGCATATGACAGCCCTTTCTGTGTTATCAGTTCCCCCTGCTTATGTGGGCCTTTGATACAACACGGAGGAGAGAAATATTAAAGATTAAATGTGTGTTTATAAAACTACAATTCTGTCGGAAGGAGTCATATGCAGCTGTAGTATTTCAAGCTATTTTAATTAACTTATTTGATAAGAGAATTTAAGTTGTTGGTATTGTGTTTGTTTTTTTTTAATAAAACCTTTTCACATTACTGTTACCAGGACTTCATGCCCAGGGTCTCTTTATTGCAGAGGTAAGAAACTGGTCCAAACTCTGTTGCACTGATCAATGTACCCTTATTTACTGTGCCAATTGATGGATTTTAACCAGCTTCATTTCTTCCAAAAAGCAATATCGAGTTTATGGCTTAATAACAACCAGAAGAGAATATATTTCGAAGGCAAGAAATTATGTGTCTTTAACTACTGTAACAAAATCTGCTGTGTAATGTGCTGATTGGGCATCTTGCTGCAAACAAGGTCATGTCTACACCATCGCCTTGCAATCACATCTTTTTTTCCCCCTCTAACAATTATACTGCCTCATCTCTTTTGCTGTTAAGAACTTAACAATCACATTATTTCATACCTGTCCCACAAAGAGCTTCAAAAAGTTAATATAATACATTATAAAGCCAATTTCATAGGGGCAATAGCATGCTGACTGTAACCAAATACTTTAAAAATCAATGAAGAGCCTGTGATGGGGTGGATCACAGAAACCCCCTTGAGGTTGCCAATTGATGTGCCAAGACTGCCCTTGCTTTCCCTGCCAGCTTGGGACTCCAGAGCCCTGCCTGGTTGTGCCAGACATGCTTGCTGGCCACAAACACAGGCCCAGGTCTGAACCACGTCCCATAAACTGCAAGCTTAACAGAAAGCAGCTTAAGAAGTATTCCTGTTTTTTACACTCAGATGCCCAACTCCCAGTGGGGTCCAAACCCCAAATAAATCCATTTTACTCTCTATAAAGCGTATACTGGGTAAACTCATAAATTGTTGATCCTCTGTAACACTGAGAGAGATGCACAGCTGTCCCCCCCAGTATTATTACATACTCTGGGTTAATTAATAAGTAAAAAGTGATTTTATTAAACACAGAAAGTTGGATTTAAGTGGTCCTGAATAGTAACAGACAGAACAAAGTGAATTACCAAGCAAAATAAAACAAAACACACAAGTCTATGCCTAATACAATAAGAAAACTGAATACAGATAAAACCTCACCCTCAGTGTTGTTCCAGTAAGCTTCCTTGTACAGACTAGTCTCCTTCTAGTCTGGGTTCAGCAATCACTCACACTGATAGGACAAAGAAAAATGTAGAACATTTCTGGGCCAAAGGAGCTTTATTGTACTATTACACATGATGTTCTGGAGCAATATATAGGGTAAATAGGACTGCCATCCTTAAGTTAGTCTTTTTTCAGAGATTGTCTGGATAATTGTCTGAGGGTACAGGTATGGACATGAAACTGGCACACAGTTTATTCTATCCACTGGGTGAAAATACTATGAGATTTCCCTTTCTTGTGATGTTTTGGTGATTCTGCTTCTTCTCAAAGGCTAAACTCCAGTCAAGGCAGAGATGCACCAACATGAATAAAAGGAAAATAATCATATTTTGATGCTTCTAACTGATACAGTTTGTTTGACTTTAGGGTGAATATTGGGTACTTTATCCAAACTAGCTTTTCTGTTCTTGTCAACAAGGTTAAAAACAAAATGCAAGGCTTCATCTAAAGTGCCAGATCCACAGCTAATATCACTTGATGTAGTGCTAGTTAAGACAATGGAGCTATGTTAATCTACACCAGTTGAGGATCTATCCCTTCGTGTTTAAATAGTTAAACACAAGTATCTGTTTGAATCCCAATGGTACAAACTTTATAGTAAGCACCTGACAGTATCTGAAGTGCTATTGTTCACCAACAGATAACATCTTTACTTTGCTATATGTGACAGGTATAACAAACCTCATTAGAGAATCCATCTATATGTATAGTGCAAACATTCTGCCTATGTGAATCAGGCAACTCTCCATATATGTATATTTTAGTCAGCAAATTATTTTTTTTTTCCTGGTTGCTTGTTTTCTTTTTCTTTCTGCCTCAACTATCTTTCAGGCTCTTGTAATTTTGTCAGTTCCATGTACCAAGAAAGTTGTAACACACACAGGTAACATAGGGCATTGGTGATACCAGCAAAAAAGCAATTCAAAGTAAATAAAAGCTTCAGGTTCATCTCGCAGTCTGGGATTCAATTTATTAAGTATCAAAGGTATGTTCTAGGAACCTCCTGAGTGGAAATTGTAGCCTCTTTAATTACTTAGCTGATAAAAGTGAAAATTGGGCTGCTTGTTTTTCCAAGGTAGATTTGTTGATAAAAGTTGATCATGGAAGTTAACAAAAATCTGGCATAATATGCAGGGGCTTAACAGCTGAGTTATATGTATGGATGAAGGCAAGGTCTTCATAATTCATAAAGCAATGCCTCATAGGTAAAAGGAAAATTATATTGTGCCTCAATTAGATTATTTTGAGTGTGTGTGGACCACATAAGGAAGCCATTTTTTGTCTGAGCTCTTAGTGTCTTTATCCCAGGTATGTCTGTATGTATATATGTGTATGTATGTACGTACATACCTGGGGTAAAGATGCTAAGAGTTCAAGCAAAAAAGGCTTCCTCATGTAGTCGTACAACCCCTAGTACAATGGGGCCCAACAATAGCATGCGGTGTAAGTTACCAGTCACATACTATGGATACTTCATGTGACCATCCTTAATTTTACACGTATTGGTATAAAGTATTCCTTTAGGTATGAACTGCAGAGCTAGTAAAAATATATCCATTTTTGTAATTTTGAGTTTTCTCACTGTCTTTTCTGTAGTCTTTTTTGACTGGCTCTAAGGAACTGCAAATAACTTGTAGCAACTGAGATCTGTGCATGAACATAAAAAGGGCTCAATTCACATCAATTAGCCATAACAACTTGACCAACGGTTCCCCATTTCTTACATCATGTCATTCCATTGACTGGTTTTCAGTGTCTTACTGTATCAAAGTTCTCCTCTTTAAAGCTTTACATATTCTTTTACCTAGCTACATCTCTGTTCTGATATCCTCCTCATCTCTATTTCACTTCCTCACTTCCTATGCACCATGTAATCTTCTCTCCACCAGTCTATCTTCAGATTATATCCTGGTACCCTCCATCCAGAAATTTGTACAAAGTCTGTGGTACAACAATGGGCATTGCAGGCAGAACTTGCACTTCTTCTGTAGCTGTGCCTTGAGGGAAGAAAGCAGGAGGTGGTGAGAAGTCCTAGAAATGGGTGCCTGGAAGGACAGACCTCTGAAGGTGCTACTCCTTGTGATTCTGAGGCTTAACTGGTACCTCAATGACTTCAGAAAAGATGAGAACCCCTAAAAATGGTTAGATCTAGTCTTCCTCTTGTGAGGATATAAACTGTGGCCAAAGAAACCCATAAAACAGCCACCTGCCAGGTTCTTAGGTGAGTATTACTTAGCAGGCTTAACCATTCATCGCAGTTTCTTTAGTGATTTGTTCTTGTCTCTGTTAAACAAGAGCCAATGACAGAGAAGAAACTTAGGAAAGAAGGCGAATTCCAAAGTAAGTTTGTGGCTGTACAGAGTGGTAAGGGAGATATCACACTGCTTAAGGGGCGATCATCGTTAATGTTAAGTTAATATGCAAATCAGGTGGAGGAAGCTTAAAGGAAGTTTTAAATTCAGAGACTGAACATAAATAGATCTCAGGATATATAAGGTGTTGGTTATATAACTTCCAGTCTTGTAATAATCTACACATTAAGAGGGAGGGAAGTACAGGTTGTCTAAATTTAGTGTTAATGGGTAAGTAGTCTTTATTAAGCTGAAATCTTTATTGTTCCCTTTCAACCAAGTCTTTAGTGTAGTCATGGGATTTTAAAGAACGGGCTTGGGGACTAACCTTTTCTAATATCAAAGGCAACTTGGATGATAAAAACAGATTCAATTTGTGTCCAAGAAAGAGGATTTGGGCCATAAATTCACTATCTAAAGAAATCAGAGGCCAGATGATACATTTGAAGTTCAGGAATAGTTAGGACTTGCGTCCTGTCAGCCATAGAAAGCAATGTGATAAAGTCAGTACATCACATCACACTGTCTTCTTAGGCTCTATGTGCTCCAACACCTACTTTGTACATTCTCTTTTCTGTTGCTTGTTCAGTGTCTTATCTCATATATTTGTTTGCCATAATTTATCTTGAAAACCAAGAAATTAGCACCATTCTCATCTGCATTATAATATACGGTACAAAAAATTCATTTTATCATTGTTCAGAGTTTAAAAATAGCAGACTTCTACTGCTAATTACACAATAATTTATTGAAGTACTTTCAGAAAATTGCTTGATTTGAATTTAGTACAGTAATTGTTCACTAGATAGATTTAAAACTTCAATTGCTTCTTTTTCTAATTTAAGATCCAATTGGAAATGCACTTGTATAGGTCTTCAGTGGTTGTAAGCAGCTGACATTTCACGAAGCAGAAGACAAATGCTGGAATAGAAATGTACTGTGAATATGAAGACTATGGAGAGTCTCATTTTAAAAATCTTAGTTCTTTTATAGGTCATGTTTACCCCAGTACGGGAGCACTCACATCCGAATGTGCTTATCAAAAAGGGGCCAATACAAGACGCTGAGGCCTCCGTGTTGTAAGTTGCAAATGAAAATTCTAAACCACCTGTAGAACATACAGCTCCCCACTATCATCAAACTGCAAGCCAAAGCTGCAGACTCTAATAGACACACCTTGCGGCAAGTCTGGTAGTTCAACGGACCTGGGCTGTTTTGGAGCAGTGGAGGAGCACGTTTCAGAGCTGAGGGCCCCTCCTGGAAAATGCTATACTATCTCAATGCCCAAATGCAGGACTTAGGTACGTGTTCTATTTAGGTTCTCACGCTGAGTCCATCACTGTGGTATATGAGCATTTTCCAGTAGTGCATTAAGTGATATGACTACTGTCTGTCACAGGGGGTTCTATTCTTTCTCTCTAGGGGGAGAATTGTTTTGTTGGGCTATTAGTAAAGGTAAAAGAACATCTTGTGATTGGAAAAGGAAGTGAGGAGGGCAATGATGGTTCTTTGTTCCTGTGGGAGTTATTGACCTGTGACCCATCACCTAATTTCATAGGGTCAAGGTCAGATTATATTTTATGTGCAAGATTGCTTTTAATAATCTAAAATAGCTGAAATGCAAATAGGAGGACGTTTAATATGGGTATTTAGGCTTGGCAACAGGCTGAGGCCTAAGCAAGGCCTAGTAGAAAGCTTAGCACAAGTGATTGACTTGAGGTCATAAGATTTTGCAATATGTAGTTTGTGATAAAAAAAGTACAACACAGAAACTTAAAATAACCATTTTTTGGGTATATGTAACCATGGAGAAACCACATTTACAAAACAGAACCATTAGGAAATGTATGACACAAGTAGTTTTTGCTAGCAATTGGAACCTGAATTATGGTCCCCTGGAATGACAAACACGGGCAAAGGGACAGAGACCTAAATCAAATATGCTCCTGGTTGAGTGGGGAATGTAAGGAAAAAAGTATATAAAGGATGGTCAAACTGACCCCTAGTTGGGACCCTAGGGACGACCAAATGGTGGAAACCTGAGTAAGAACAACCTTGTGGCGATCTCCACTTATTTTTTCTTCTGTCTTTACAAGTCTGTATAAGGGTTTAAGTGTGTCAGTGTTGGAGAATTGCTTTATCTTGTGTCAGCCTAAGTGTGATCCAGGGGGTATTTTGTTATGTGTCTTTGTTTCTTGTTCAGTTGCATTAATGCTTTGGTTACTTGGATGATAACTAAAGCTGGTATGTCTCTATTTCTGTGATTCACCACACCAGTCTCCTCTGTTAAATTATACAGCTGAGAGAGAGAACCTATTGCCTATGACTGGTGCACTTTGCACCCTAAAATTAATCTGAGGCACAGGGAGCATTCCACTGGCCCCTGAGAAATCTGAGTCTCCTTCACAAACAAGCTTTCTCTTTGTGGCAGAGGGGTTCCATTGTGCCTGAAGAGCAGAGGTGTCACTGTGGTCCTCATCTTGGAACTGTAAATGATCTCTAGACCAGTATTCACCTTGGAGATGAGGACCAAGACCTTGAATTTGATGCAATATGGGCTATCAAGACATCCAGATCTGAAAATGGTCCACTATACAGTGTGTTACACAGTTACAGTATAGTGTTATGGTGGCAAAAAGGAAGGATAATGAGGTGATAGACAAACATTGCTGCCAGGCTGAAATATATGACAAATATTGGAGTGAAAGCAGGATGAAAAAGGGTCATCTGCTCTCTTTCATTAAGGGCCAGACCCTAAAATGTGCTGCCTGCTGGCAACTTTTGTTGAAGTTGAGGGGAACTGTCAATTTTCAGCACTTCATGGGAACAAGCCTTGTGTGACTCCATACCTCCTTGCATCCAGTCTACACTGTCTGGGTTGGGATAGTTTCTATGACTCATTGTTCCCCGAATTAGTTGAGCTGGTTAAAACTTTTCAAACTTCAATAACCATTTTAACTGAAATGTCAAGTTTTCATTAAAAAAATAAAGGGGGATGAATGAAAAGTTTTCCCTCAAATCCTTCAGTATTTTTAAACTAGCTCCACAAAACAGAGGAAAGGGGATTAACCACTGAATTTGTTTATTACAACATGAATGGCACATATTTAATATGCTCCCTGAAAATGTATTAATCTTCACTTTGTTAATAGAATAGTTTGGTTCTATGCAAACTAGCATAAAACATACGTTTTTGAAGGAACAGGAGAAAATGCATAGGAAACTTATGTGAATTAGCTTTTCACACACAATACATTCCTACAGCAAGGACCTGTAAATTAGCCCCTGGTTGGCTAAGGACATTTAAAAAGACATTGATACACCTATATTGTGAATTATCCTTATGGAATCTATTGCCCTTTGTAATCTTACAGGAAAGCAAGTCTTGTCTCCTCAAAGATGGAGTCAGTACCTGCCAGAACAGTCATGGCTTTAGATCACAATTATAGTTCCTTTGCAGGAAGAATAGATTGGGAATCAATCAACCAACATACATATTGATTTTTATTTTTCAGTAAACTGCAACCTGTCTTGATGTCATTCCTCCAGACATTTCAAACTTCCTCTTACCTTGCTGGAGTGTCTGTAATTGCCACAATGTTCTGATACCTGGTGGTGGTGGGGGGGGCGTGTCTTCCACCTGTGATACCATTGTGAAAATCCCAGAAGCCTCTTGTTTTCTTGCTTATATGTTTCTGTAATGAAATACCGCTCAACAACAGAATACATAACTTCCAGAGCAAGGCAGTTAGCATTCCACTTGGTCATTGCTTCTCACATGTCTGAATCAGTCCACGTTTCCCCCTTTCACCGATGTATCTTAGTTGAATCATCAGCCCTAAATAAAACTGTTTAAAAGTGTTGTGTTGCCCAAAACCGCCCACATAAAGTAGAAGTAATGCAGTGACGAATCAGGCCATGTAAACATTCATAAATCCATTAGGACCTTCTGTGATGAAGGCTGATGAGAATCTTACAGATAATGTGTTGCATTTTGTTGCAAAGCACATTACAAAACTAGGGAAGTGTAATTATCTTTGTTGCAATGGGGAAATGTTGGGATCATCTTTAATTGTTTCAAACCCTGAACTTCATACAATCACTTTTTAAGTTATTTCCACAATATGTTGGGTTATCCTACCAAGTGCTTAATTAGTACATATTTGCATAGCAATTTTAAATTTATGATGCATATTTAAATCCAGTTGGCATGTCTTTCTAAAAGATATGCTAGTAGCTCAATCAGCGATTGCCAGGTGCAATTCTGTGGTTATTCAGTAGGTCAGGGTAGATGATCATTATGGATTTAACATCTATTATGAGCACTGCAAAAAAGTGCTCACCATTTATTATTGACCAATTTGATACTTCTGTGTGATGCTGGAACAAAATGATATTTCTACTGCTCTCACTCTTCAAGGTTGGGATTTTCAACCTAAGGGAGGTAGGCATCTGGACCCCATTGAAATGCAATGGAAGTTGGGAGCCAAACTCCCTTAGGTACATCTACACAGCAGCTGGAAAGGCGCTTCCCAGTGTGGGTAGGCAGACATGCACTAGTTCGGATTGAGCTAGTGCATTAAAAAATAATAGTGTGGCCATTGGAACATGGATGGTGTCTCTGGCTAGCCACTGAATTCGTACCCAGGGGGATCGGGTGGGATTGTACTTTGGCAACTAGCCCAAGTTCTTGTCTATGCCATTGTGGCCAAGCTGCTATTTTCGTGTGCAAGCTCAGTCAGAGCTTGTGTGTGTCTGTCTATTCATGTTGGGAAGCATACTCCCAGCTGCAGTGTTGACATGACCTTAATCTCCTTTGGAAATCCCAGCCCCAAAGCCCTCCCAGTTTAATTGCCATACTGTAAGCATTTGCATGCCACCTGGTGACATAAGATAATTAAATACCTCTTGTCAAATTTGCTACCCCGTCATGTTCCCTCGCATCCCTTCTGCCAGAGTCATAGAAAACCAAAAGGAAGGTAGCACTGTGGATTATCCACTCATGGATAATGTTTTACAATGATGTAAATACTACAAGCAGACAAGTATACCTAAAGAAGGCAGAGTATACGGTGAAGCTCTGAAGTTCAATCAGGGAGGATGAGGCCCTGTTCTAGCAGTTGAGGTGTGAAAACCAAGAGAGGAGAAACTGGTTCTGTAATTGGCAAGCCATTCACAGTCTTTGTTTAATCCTGAGCTGATGGTGTCAAATTTGCAGATGAACTGAAGCTCAGCAGTTTCTCTTCGAAGAAACTTGGTTTTCACACCTCAACTGCTAGAACAGGGCCTCATCCTCCCTGACTGAACTACCTCATTATCTCTAGCTTGTCTGCACATATATACCTGCCCCTGGAAATTTCCACTACATGCATCTGAGGAAGTGGGTATTCACCCACGAAAGCTCATGCTCCAAAACGTCTGTTAGTCTATAAAGTGCCACGGGACTCTTAACTGTGTGAAGTTTCCCTTTAACAGAGCCAGAGAGAGAATGAGTGCATACAGGCAAATAATCCTTTATATGCACTGAGTGGCACAGTATTAGTGGACGGAGATATCTGGTCCACTTCTATAGCCCTGTTCTGGAAAACTCGCATGATTCTGCTTAGAGCTTTTGTCTTGGGAAATATGGCACGTAACATTGCAGTATTTGGTCCAGGGAGGCTGACCCTCTGTTACGGGTCAGGGCTTCATTGTTAGACACAGTGGAAACACAGCTGTCATGCCTTCCTGTAATTAGCCAGGTGATAAACCAGAGCACTGGTTTGAACATCTGGCTTCACAATGCCCTCAAACTGCACACACACAAGCATTTTTTATACTCTGTATACTCAATTTTTCATGCATCTCCATTGCCAGGCTTTTTACTCTACTCCTTCCTCTCTGTCTTCCCACCCTCCACTTCTGTCTATCTTCCTCTTTGATCTATTTTTTTGGGGGAAGGAGTGAACTAAATATGTGGAAAACTTGCTAGAAGGAACATTGATCCTTCCTCAGAAACGTCGTTTGAATGTTGCTGTTGCTGGCGTCAGTGTCAGTCGTTAATGGTCTGGCCAGCATTTGAAATCCTTTAAAACAGAAAGAGAGACAGAGATTGACAACTGTGTCTGGATCTCCCCTATAGAATAAGACAGAAAACATGGAGCAGAGGTTATATATTAACCCAGCAATTTGGAGCAGGCTATTTGATCTGGAGGCCAGTGTTTTTCAAACACTCCAGATTCACTTTGAAGTACACCAATTAAGGCTTCAGATATAAGGTTAACCCAAAGCACCCAGTTTTTTTTCTCTGTGCATTGGTAGACATGTTTTTTCTTCCCTAACCCTCATTAGAGACTTCAGGCTCAATAGGAGTGAATGGAACATTGTTATGGCTGGCAAATTTAATAGCCTTATTACCAGTTGCGGATGATAGGGAACAAGGGATGATTTTTTTCAGTTGGAGGCTTTGAAAAGCCATTTGATTAGCAGAGTGTGACTTTTAAAGAAATATCTTTTCCAAACGCAGAAGCTGGGCTGCAATGCTTAATTGGGCACCACATGGCAAGTGTGCCTCCATTGCATGGCAACAGGTAACAAAGGGAATTGTGAAACATTTAGGGAGCTGTTAGATACTTCAGATCACAAGTCAAAAAACGTGAGTATTGTCACAAGCCATGGGATAAAACTGGTGGTTCTCAAACTGGGTTCCGTGAAGCATGGACTAATCACATGGCACTTGGAAGTGCCTCATGAAGCTACTGCTAATGGTGAAACTTATAATTTAAACCCTATAGAATAGCTGGACTGCCACGTATTTCAACTGCACATGCATCAATCTTTATGCAAAGCTCCCTTGCATTTCTATACCTTCTTGGGTTGCTACACAGGCAAGGAAATATGTTAAGATAGTTTTTGTTGTTGGATAGTGACACAGCTGCAAAGACTACTATGATCAAATTTGCCTGGGACACCAATAGTAGGGAATAGGAAATATGCAAGAGGACAAAGTTAAACTGCAAAGTGATCTCAAGAGATAATATCCATGAGTACCGCAGGCCACGAGATGATCTGATATTAATGCTAAAGTCCCTCACTTGGGGAGAGGGAAATAAACAGCACAGGTTCAAGGGGTGAGGTGGGGGGGAATGTACTAGTATCCAAGCAGCTGACACACCCATCACACTAAAGGTGAGTATTTCATTTTATCCCAATGCTACTCTATGTAACCAAGCCCTTTGGTTGCAGGTAGGGCATGTGCAGTTGGGATTGGAAGGCTGGGACAGGAAATGATGCACAGAAGGTTCCCTTTCATGGAGGGTTGGAAGGATTAGAACCTGTCAGGGTCACCATAGGATTAATGGGGGTAAGGACTTACTGATGAGCCTAAATACGCATTTAAACCCTTTCATTGTTGTATGTGTTTTTTCCATAAGGCTTTTATCATAAAAGCATTTAATAGAATCTCCCACTACAAATTGCTCAATATATTAAGATCTGTAGGGATTGATGGACGTGAACTCCAGCTAATAAAACAATTACACTGGAATCCAAAGGCAACTTTAAAGGGAGAGGAAAATGAAAATCTAACAGAGATCGAGAGGAGTGAGATAAGAAATTGTAATGTCAGCAAATGTATTCAATATTTATAGTGAGTGTTTGATTAAGTTAATTGAAGAAGGTATTAAGATGAATGGAAAATGATTGGATAAAATTTCTATACAGATAACACAGTGCTTTTGACTGAATCAGAAGAAGGTCTGAAGGTAGTGGAGATCATATTCTTTGCCATATTCCTATACAGTCTATAGCTGATTGTGGACAAAGCAAAAACTATGGTGGTATGCAAGAATCCTGAGAACACACACAATATTCCAGTGAATGAAGCCGCCATATAGCAAATGAGAAATGATTGTTACTTAGGAAGCATTGTTACAGAAGGTGGAAGATAGGATATTGAAGCTGGCACTAGAACAACAAGGGTTAAAGAGGTATTCTGGAAGATGTCAGAAGAATGAGACAGAAAAAGATCTTGGATGGATGAAATATCCAGGGTGGATCATAAGGTCTATTCATCCACAAAGAGATTAGGAGAGGATCATACAGAGTGGGCTACCATGGTTGCAAACCTCTAGTAATGGAGATGCCACATAAGAAAAGCTTTACAGAGAAAACACTTATCTGAAAGTAAATGTACTGTTTGGTTCCTTATAACCATTGGCATACGCTGCTTATAGCCCTTGGAGAGAAAGCAAAGTAGATTCTTAGTCACATCTGCTGGGATAAACACAATGAGCGAAAACCTAAACCCATGGTCAGGAGGGAGTGGGTTGTGGGTCCCTGCCTAGAGAGAGGTGATGGCTAGAGGCCTTGGAACTGAGAGGGCATTCCTTGAGCAGACCACAGAGGGGGTCAGAGGTATAACTGTAACAGTATCTGATGGCGGTGAGTGTGCACTGCATGTTCATTTGAAAATTTGTCCCTCTAAAGTAACACCTGTTGCAGAAATTCAGCCCCAAAACACTTTAAAAGGTTTTTTTCATCTTGCTTCCATACTATGAAGTTCTCTCCTTTGCAAGCATTGTGTGATAGTCTGTACTATGAGCATGAAGTGGTATGGGGAAAGCCAAAGGTCTACCATACAGCTTTATTATACCTGCTGATAATCTGATTAATTTTTTTTAGTGAAAGGCATCTAACAAGCATCTCTGTCTAGTGCCATGCGACACAATTAGCTGCCTGAGTACAATCCCGCCCTACCCACCAGCTGCTTTTCTTGTGGCCACAGCCTCCTGGACTATTATGGGGTGGGAGAGCGGAGCAGCGGCCGCTTCCCTTCCAAGTACTCCTGGATGCACTGCCTTGGTGTTGATTGCTGGGGCCGCCAGCAGGGGTTGTCGCTCCCCCCCCCCCCCCCGAGACACCTGGGACATAACGCTGGAGAAGCAGGATCCCATGAGTTTCCCATCTTCCCGGGAGTGGTGGGGCTGAGGTTTTGGACTTCAGCCCTGAGGCTGCGGGGTGGGAGAGGGGGCAGGCTCCGGCTGCACAGCTTCAGGCTGCAGCCCCCTGCTGCCTCCCTTGGTCCTCGTCCCGTCCCCCCCCGCCTCATTAAGGGCTTAATTTGTCCCCAGGTTTGCAAGGGCTGAGTAAGTCTGCTGTGAAAACTGATATATGTATGTTTAATATCACTTTTCACAACAGGCTTATCAGCTAGCAATAAATAAATTACAATGATTTGGATGCGTATATGTGCATATTTATTTTTTCCTAAAGCTAATTAAGTATTTTAGGGAAAAGTGTGAGAGCGGACACCAGTACTCTGAGGCCACCAAAAAGTTTGTCCTGAGAACCCCTGATCTAGCTTGAGCCGATGTCTGTGCTACCCTGCCGACACACTGCTATTTTTAGGTGCTAGCTCAAGCAGAGCTAGTGCAGGTATGTCTATGGGAGCTTGGAGGTGTGATGTACACTTAGAGCTTCCAGAGGTTGATTTGTTCGCCATTGTGTATTGTTTCTTGCAATTTAACTGGGATCAAAACACTAGCACCACCAGTAAGGGGGACAGCAAATGTAAGTGAGAGCAGAGCTTAACAACAAAGCAAGGATCCTGTACAGAGGGAAAATCGCCACCTCAGTGCACTTTCCTCCCACCCATGTTTGTGAGCAAAAACTCCCCTCTGTTCTCAGATGTGGAAGAGGAGCAGGGGGACTGTTGATGCAGATGGAATCTTTTAATGTATGTATGCTTTGTTCATAATTCTTATTGATAAAAGTGGTTTTATTATAGCTGGTAAAATTAAATAAAGAAAAAAAACTGAGTCCCGAACAAATAGGCTGCTGCTAATAATCCCTGAAACTCGCTAGTAATTTGTGCCAGGCAATTGTGGAACAAATTGGTTCTCAGAGCCTACGTTTAGGCAGTTGGCCAGGAACAGATATAAATCATCTGTGTATCTGTTTTCCCTCATTATCACTCTGGCCCTTTTCAGATCTGGGGGTTATCAAATAACATATGTTAGGGGGATGTGCACAATTGTCCTTTTGAGTCATGTGATTTTTGCAGTAGAAGATGAAATGCCAGCAGCTAAAGCAATGACATATCCATTTCTGTGACTTCCTGCAGGGATTAGACATAGGATTCGACTCTGTGGTGTTCTGCTCAGTAGCTTAACTTTTTTGCTAAAATGATCATCAGTCTAACAGTTAATATTGATATGTATGGGTAGGATTTTTCAAGAACAATTAAGTGACTTTACTCGTTGAAAGATATTGGGACTTATGTTCCTAAATCACTTAAGTGCTTTTGCAATCTCATCCAATATTGAGATTAGCTTCCAAGATTAATACCACATTGAGATGAATGAGACAGTATGGCCCTCCCATAGAGGTTTTGTTTCAGGCAGTCTGACTGCAGTTTTAGGACAATAGCAATGCAGTGGGTCACATTCAGAAGGTTTTCATTGTTCCCAGAAAGGTTTTTTAAGTTATATGTTTAATTTTAAAGTTTTATTTAATTTTCTAAAAAGAAACTTAAAAGCTTAGCTTCTGCGAACCTGATGGAGCCACAGTAGAAGTGTTAATGTGTCATAATGTCAAATTACTGGTTCAGTTAGACCCCAGATCCAAGTCTATGTAGATGAAACACAGACAAGAGTGGTTTGAAGTGAAGTAATCTCAGCCCCAAGGAATCAATTTACTGTGAATAGTTTATTAATACTAGTCCCTTCCCCTGAGGATCTAAAAGGAACCACACTTTTGCATACTGTTGTCATCCGTGATCAGAATCAGTGGTTTTCATGCATATCTGATACTGGATATTTTTATGCAGTGGTGCTGTCCCACAGTACAATCCATTTTACTATAAAACCTCATACTGTCCCTGCATCTCTTAAACACATTGCTTGCTTTGCTTATTCAGTTCTGTATTCTCCTATCGTGTGGGAAGTGAGACACCGTTTTGTACCATGTCCACTAATTAATATACCGGGTGATTCATTTTCCTTTCTAGAAGGATTTCTCTTAATCACTGAAATGCGTTGCTCATCTAATTGACTAGTTGTTGGCTCTCAAACATCTTATTATCCATTAGGGAATGTCGGTATCTATGTTTGTTCCTTCTGTATTTCAGTACCAAAATTTTGTCCTTTCCCCCCGTACCTCCTTACAAACTTTACATTACATGAGAAGACCTCCAAGATTTTGAGAAGTCTGTCAGTCAAGACCAGCATATTTATCATACTATCTTTATGATATTAGTAAAACTTTGCTCTCCTATTCTATATAAGATGTGCTTATCAGAAAACATAATGCATCTTATATTTAATTATGAAATGGTAAAATACCAAGGGACTGCTTCTGTTCCCAATGTGGCAAAAATACCATTTCCTCCAACGAGGACAAGATCAGGCCTTAAATCTGTTTAACGGCTACAGTTGTCTAGAGTGCCAATTGCCTATATTATTGTTCATACAATATTATAGTACTAAAAACAGGTCTGAATCTGCAAACTGCAGACTTTCATAAGAATTAAGGATGCACAGCAAGTACTTGGTCTAATAATATGTGGTGCTACCTGAATGTATGAAATAATCATATGCAAGAAATCCACAGATACTGTGCAATAGCAGCTGCTTTTGCTTCTATACCCATCGCAGAGTGCTGTAAGCTTGTACAGTGTTACTATTGTGCGTTTGCTTATAAAAGGAAGAATAGTGCAGAAAGTTAAGGGAGCTTTCAAATCACGGAGAAGGCAGTATTGCCAACGTTTGTGATTTTTTACCACAATTCTTAGGACATTTAGTATTTTTATTTTAAAGCCCCAGTTCTTGGATTCATGTGATTACATGAAACTCTGAATTACTATTAAAAATATCTAGCCCCTCTATGGTTGCAGAAAGAAGCTAGGAAATATGAATGCTAAAGGCTCAAAATCTAAAGACAAATAAAGATCCCAAATGTTTTAATTTTCTAAATCTCCTGATTTTGGGGGTGGGGATGGGACCCTGACTCATGATTTTTAAGTGCTTGTATTTGGCAATAGTGAGCAAGAGAATGTGTTATGGGGTTAGAGTGGGGACTAGGACTCGGGACTTATGGATTCTGTTCCTGGCTATGCCACCGAAGTCTCCTTAATTATATCAATTTCTCAATATGGCTAAATTTATCTAGCTGTAAAATGGGTGTAATCATACTTTTCTACTTCCACTGTGGTGGTTGGAGGCTTATTTAATATGTATTAAACACTATACAGGAAAAAATGCTTTTTATAATATGTGATAAAAATGGAAAGCATTACTTGGTAAAACATTGCAAATGTAAAAGATAAACTATTTTTCAGAAAAAGGAAACGGGCTGTTGTATCTTCCCTGAACTCTATAATCTAGATGATGTAAAACAGCAGAGTTTAGATCTTACAAAAAGAATTGCAGTCAAAAATAATTTAATACAATGGCTGAAAACTGAAGGAAAAAGTCTCCCAATATTTAACTAAAAGAATATTTAAAGTTAAAGAAAATTATAGACTGAGTACATATGTATTATGGAATGTTAAACTGTGGAATGACACACCATGTAATGGGAGCACAGTGAGCAGACAAGATGATGATAAATGCTGAGATTTCTGTTGAAATAAAGGTAAAAGGGAAACTGAACAGTGGGGGATGCATCTTGCAAAGCATTTTGTCTGCATCTCAGTTCTATTATATGGCTCAAATATCAAATGAATGCTTAAAACTTTTTTTAAAAAATGCTGTTGCTTTTTAAATGAGACGTCTGACATTTTAAAGGTCATCCTTTGGGAGTGGGGGTAAATCCCTGGACAAGTAAAAGCAATCAAAGTCCATTGTAAGTGGTCTGGAGTGTCCTTCATAATATAGCAAATTATTGCCTAATTGGTTGGAAGTCTATTTCTGTAAACTTGTTCCCTAATAAGGCAGGTTTAGAATATGCAGACATACTAGGAACAAGGGATTTGGTATTTAGTCTGGGTCATAGTTACAGGACTAGCTGCAGCTTTCTCCCCTTTGTGGTCTCTTTTAGTGCACGTCCCCCCACCCCCCGCCTCAATCCTTTACCTATTTCAGGGCAGAATTCCTCATTTTTCCACTCTCAGATCAGGCCCTGGGCTGAAGTAACCTGTGTATGATCTGTGCTTACCTAGAATGTGTGAGTTTGGCACTGGTGGGTCTGACCAGTGGTGACTACAGTTTTGAAATGGAGATAGTCTTCTTAAATCAAAAATGTTGTCTATTTTGCTCTAGGAACAAACCATAGGAGAAAGAGAAATAGTTTTAAAGCAATAAACTGCCTACACACAGGTCTATCTCACTTCTCCTGATAGTAACCTTGGCAGGCCTAACTTCCTCAGGCACTCTTATTGTGCTCTGGTTCCTCTGAACAACTAACACCGCCAGTGTTCTTTGGGTCTTCTTTGTTCATGGGCTTTGGCTCTTCTGGTCAAAATGAATTCTGTAGGTTGGTTGAAGATGGAGGTAAAATCAACAAAGCTAATGAAGCTGGTGTTGTCTCTTAACAGCTCTTAGGTTTCTACTGAGAAGTGGCTTATCTTGAGCCATTCTTCCCCCTTCCCTTTTGCAACAGCCCCTGTTAAACTAAATCAATATATGTATTCAGGGAACATCCCAATCACTGAGTCAACATACAGTATTCATAAATCATTACAGAACAGCACCAAATCTGTAAATGTATGAAATGAATGAGTTTCCCCTTCACCCCACCTACAATGCCCAATGCCTTCTGTGATTTTATTATTCATGGTAGGAAAGTGCTCTATTGTCCCTTTCACCCAAAATTTGGATACAGGGCTAACCCCTAATTCCTTGCATGTAAAACCTCTTGGCTCTTGTATAGCACAGGGATGTATAATGAATGTCTTTCCCATTGCAACTGCTTCGTTACAGAGACTCGGTGTAACCGCTGCCACAAAACGGGCAGGTTGTTAGGTGTCTGTGGTGTGGCAGAGGTTAAAAGATCCTTCTCTACTGTGTGTGACCAGTGGAACTGTTCCAGGTGGGGAAACTTCTGACTGGTCATCTCACACTGCCTTTCACAGACAACTGTTTCTCACTGCAAGGAAATTTCAGTATGCTCTGTAGAGAAGATTAATGACATTTGGAATAGCCTCTCATCAGCTAGAGTGGAAATATCAGGCAGGAATAAACACACACTATCTCTCTGCATGAGACGATATCAAGTTGCCCTATCAGCGAGCTTATATATACAGAGCATGACCCATACAACCAGCTGTGTATGAAATCCGTGCCATTTTGATTGCCAAAACCTTGGAATGCCTAGCCCTTTAACGGAAGGGACTGTTAATTATTTTGTGAAGGGAGGCTAAATTGCCAGTTCTCTGCAAACAGGCCCTATTACACCTTGCTGTGTTGTGATGCAGCATACATTTCTTTATGCTGATCAGTATATAGTGGTTTTTAAGTGGGCGGTACAGGATTTATGATGTCCTTAACTCTTTATTTCCTTGTGCTCAGGTTTTGTAAATGTTGTCAGCCCAGTGCAGTGTTGTCACTTTAGCAATCTTAAATGTTTTTTTTTAAACAAAGTTTTTTGTTTTTAATTTCCTAGATTGTTTTTATATCTTTTGTGTCTGTACTTAAATGCTGACAGGTGACAAAATTTCAAGCCTATGTATCTAAAGTTAGGCATCTAAGTAAGTCACCTAATTTTGAGAGCTCCTGAGAACTCCCATTAATTTCAGTGATAACTGTATGCATTCAGCCACTTTGAAAATCAAGCCACTGCTGTTAAGGTGCTGAAATATGGATATAGCTGCCTAAATTTAGGCACCCAGTGTTGGCCAGCAGGGTAGACAAAGAATAAAGGAGGGTCCAGAGGTGGTTATGTTTCTATTTAAATGTTCAATATGGTTCAGTTTAGACACATGTGGCAGTCCAGGTTTGGCTGTTTTCTGAACTGCTTTTCCCATTGTTAGTTTGACTGTGACATGTGAGCCAATAACCCCTCTCTACTAGGAGACTGGGGAAAACCCCTATATGAACAGATCATTTTGTGCAGCAATTAGTCAGTCTTGCTCTTGACGGAGTAAACCTACTTCTCCAAAGAGGTGCATCTCAATATTAATGAATTTCCTATCCCTAAAAGACAAAGGGTTTGATCCAACATCACACAAAATGAATGCTGTGCCATGGTGTTTAGCATTTCAAGGAAATGTGGTGATGCCACAAGGGTTCTGTTCTCCAGACAAATGACCCTAGAACCACGTACACAGAATAAGCATTAATTTTTCTTATTTGGTGCAGCATGCCCATTAAAACAATGTATCATTCAAGTTGCTGTTAGAAGTCTCTAGCAGAGTGTAACAAAACTCTGCAGCAAATGTTCCCCTTCGCTGATGCTTCAGCTCTTTGAAAAATAACGTGACTAATTCAGATTTTCCTTTAATAAGAAGCTATATCACATTCCTTGCATCCAGCATTCCAGTACACTGATCAGAAATGCACCTTGGTGAACACAATTTTTAACACACACTGCACTTCCCACATCTTGTTTACATCCTTTTAGATTTTTGTGTGTGTGAATAAATGCACCAGTGGTTCCTATATTCTGATTGCTTGCCTGGTTGAAAATTCCTGGAAAATTTGGTTGGTTTTTGCTTTTTGCAGTAGAAAGATTTTAACGATTTTCTTACCAAAGCAAGGGGAAAGGGAACAAAAGCTGCTTTAATTGAGTTTTAACTTTCGGCAATTGCAATACCTTCTGTACGTTCTAAATGCAGCTGGTCTCTGTTAGTTTTGTCCTGATCACAGTCCACATGAAAATCACTTTGTTACCTACTTTGCAGGACTATTTTGAAAACTAATGTTTGTACAGACCTTTAAAGAGAGATTCCTTTTTTTCAAATTCCTTCCTAATCTGTTTGTTTTAATATGCAATTATAAACTCTCAAAGCTTGATCAACACTGTTTTTATTGCATTTAAATATGCAGCCCCCTAGATAGATGCATATTTCCACTGTGTATCTGCAGCATCTAGCACTTCTATATCATGTTAAAAAATCACAGTATAAACTAGGTCTTGAAGGAGGAGGTTGCCAACAAGTGTCAGCGGGTCATGATGTCCCTGATGTTTGCATATTGCTAAATGGGATGGGAGCTCTCTGTAGATCCTGGTTGGAAGGGAATGATGTCCTGCTATGGTAAAAGGTTCAGAATAGTTGAATTAGCATATAGTGGGCATGCAGCGTACTAATGTCAATTACTTGTCATTTTGTTTCTGAAGAGAGATTCTTTTGACTTGATCACTGCACTAGGACTCGCTGAGTTCTAAACCCATGAGGAGTTTGAAGATTTTAAAGAAAGATGCTTGAATGTTATCAAATCTTAAAGGAGAGAGCAGTAGTGGTGGTGGTGGGGATGGACTAGAGACTGTTACTCACATGATTAGCTAGTTCAAAACAGAATTTAATCAAAATTTCAAAAACCAGTCTACTGTGGGCTAACAGCCCGAGTTAGTGGTCTCAGCCCATGGGGGCAAGTGTTTTGGATACCTTGTCCTTGCCCTCCCAGCCCCTTAAGTCCCATTGGAACACGGAGAGTTGTGGCCGTAATGTCCAGACCAGTATCTCATGTCTCATTTATTACAAGAGCCTTCTCTTTGGCCTTGACAAATACATTCTTGCTCTGCTTGCATCCGTTCAGAATGCTGCTGCAAAGATCATTTTCCTAACCTGTCGATTTGACCATATTTCTCCTCTCCTAGAATCCTGCCAATGCCCCTCACCCCCTTCTCTATCACAGCAAATCCAAGCTGCTTGTCTTCACTTGCAGGGCCCTCATGGCCTAGCCCCATACTGCCTCTCATCTTTCATTCAGTGTCAAAATGTCAGCTCCTGCCTCTGCTAGGCCCATGATGCCAGCCTCTATCAAACACTTGTTACATTTTCATATAGGTATCTTTGTGCTTTCTCCTATGCTGCCCCACGCTTGGGAGGAGCTCACCATAAGCTTCTGTGAAGTGACCTCATTATCCACCTTCACATCCGTACTCAAAGCTCTCCTCTGCCATGAGTTCTACAAAAAAAATCTTGACCACAGTAGGCTGTTGGTGTGCAGACCACTGCCAAACATGCTGGCCAATAGTGTTTCCTTGTACTCCTCCATCTCTCTGTATCTGTCTGTTGTTGCATGTCTTATACTTCGCTCTTTGGGGCAGGGACTGTGTTTTTACAGCACATCACACAGTGGAGTCTTAGTCCACGCCTAGGGCTCCTAGGAGTGATGGTAATCAAATAACAACAACAGCGGCTGAGAGAAGGGGCAGGGACAAATGAGCATGCAGCCTGGATAGCTCAGGGCTGAGGATGCATGTGAGAGTGGAGATGGAGTCGGGAGAGATGAGGTGGCAGGCCAGTAGTGTGGGATTGTTCATAGAGTTTAAGGCCAGAAGGGACCACTCCGATTGTGTAGTCTGACGTGCTGCTTAACACTGGCCACAGAGCCACGCCCTGCAATTCTTGTGAGCATGTTTTCAGACATCCAGTCCTGAGGTGAAGACTTCACCAGATGGAGGATCCATCTTGCCTGATGAGAACATTGGGTGAGCTAAGGAGGAACTTCAGCTTCTCCCTGAGAGAGGGTGAGGCTGATGCCAGGGTAGAGGGGAATAGAAGTTGCTCAACATCTGTCCCTGTCATGTCCTTAGAATTGCTGGAGTGTTTGCCCATAGGGTGGTTAAGAATAAGAGCACTTTTGTGTCACATTAACTACCAGAGATGAATTAAGAATGATCATTTATGGTGACATTTCTATAATCTTCTTTATCTTGTTCTTATGTAATAAGTGAGGTAAAGCGTCTCATGGTCCAGGTACAGGACCAGGGAGCTAGGGTGGCTGGGTTTGTGTACTGACTCTGCCATTGATTCACTATGTGACTTTGAGTAATACCCTACCCACATCTCCAGAATAAGTTCTTAAATAATTCAAGTGCATCATAAGGTGACATAAAACATTATGGAATAAAACAAAGTCTGGGACCTAGTCTGAATTTGTTCAGGACTTCATAGGTCTTGAGGTGAAGCATAGAGCAGAGACTGGGGCATCTCCCTCATCCCGCACAGGTTTGAATGTTAGAGTCCCTTTGGGTTTTGAACCTTTCCTATGTGATCAGTTATGCTGACAGACACTGAGTATGTTGCTGCTGCCTGCATAGGCTTAATAGCTTCAGTGAAGAGATAAAAGGGTTATATCTTTATAGACAATGTTGAGATAGTGCAGGAGAAAATGTAAATTCAGCAAAAACTAAGTAGCATAGAGCATTAAAAATTCACAACGGCTACTCTGAAATTTGTTCTCAAAGAGAAATGTTTTAATATGCGGTGGCAGTAGGACATGTGAGGGGTGTGTGAGAGTCTATATGATCTGTTCTTTTCCAGTATTTTGAAACCGTCCTTGTGCTCTAATGAACAGATCATCCTGTTGGTTATTCCTCATGGAAGAAAGGAAAGGA
Source organism: Gopherus evgoodei (assembly GCF_007399415.2). NCBI lineage: Eukaryota > Metazoa > Chordata > Testudines > Testudinidae > Gopherus > Gopherus evgoodei. Next base: position 10,150,025 of record NC_044333.1, on the reverse strand, counting down.
GAGGGAAACTCGTATTCTTTTGACCCACATGATAGCAACCAGAGTGGGGTCTGTCAACACAGCACCATCTCTTTCCTTCCTCCCAGTTGTTATATGCACAATCTCTGCACATTGGTGGCTCCATTGGTTTGGTAGGAAAAAGGCAATGTCATGACTTGGTAAGAAGGGAACGCAACTAGATGAGTCAGAACATTGCGATGCAGAGCAGGAGTGCCTATAAAGGAATTGGGTATGTTGTATCCCTTCCTCTGTCCTCCCCTGGCACGTGGGGTATCAGTGCCTTCTATTGGAAGGAAAGTCAAAACTTTTCAAATAGGCTTGAATATATTGTTCACTAGTGTCCGCATCCTACACAGGATATATCAGCTCTGAAGAAGTCAATAAGTTGTGGATAGGTGCTTTCCCTGAACTGTGTAAAAGTCCAGTGAAGTAAAATATTCTCTTCAGACTTTTTTCACTTTTCCCATCTCTGAAAGATGGTTAATCAGTTTGAGCATTCAGTTTCCTTCCTGCCCTATTAAATGCAAGTGAAAAGTAACTTTTGTTTGAGCAGTAAAACTACAGTAGAAGGATAGGAATCATCTTGTAATCTTACAGCAGTGTTACGGTATCTCAGACACTGTAATGACAAGTGAGATGCATTTGAAGAGTGCTTTTAAATGTGAGTCAAATGGCTGTTTCCAGATGCAAGTTGAAAAATCTGCCGTAGCAAACAGCTTAGTCTGAAGTGTTTTTAGTTCTTCATACGCAACCTTTAGACAAAAAGTGATGGTGAGGTTTGTGCCTCTGACACTGTCATTCGAGCTTGTCAGAGAACTGATTAATGGTGGGGGGAGGCGGTGTGTGCCAAGAATTTTAACAAAAATAAAAATTCTGAGTTTCTATTAAAAAGCTGAAAAACTTGAAAATTAATTTTTTAGGGTTTGGGCTTTTTAGTTTTCAAATGGAAAAATAAAAAATGTTGAGGAAAGCAGTCACTTCCTGCAAAAAAAAATGTTCTTTTTAAGTCATTGAAAAAATCTTTGATGGTAAATATTTGAGCAGCCCTAATTTTCAGGTCTTTCAGACTTACAGTCTCCACCTAGGCTTAGCCAGAGATAAATGGTTCAATGAAAAATACTGGTCCCCAAGAATGTCCTGGTGGTGGAAATTTGGCTGCGTGGAGGTGGGGAGAATACAGGGTGCAGCTGGCAAATAATTTTGGCACCCCCCCTTCAGAACACGAGGCTTGGACTGGGCCATACCATCAATCATGCCTATTTCATATTCTTCATCCCAAGAGGTGTCCCATTACTCTTGGGGTTAAATCTAAGTACAAAGTACTGTGACATTGCACTCCATATGATTTTATGAAAATATGCTAATAGACTCATAGACTTTAAGGTCAGAAGGGACCATTATGATCATCTAGTCTGACCTCCTGCACATTGCAGGGCACAGAATCTCACGCATCAACTTCTATAACAAACGCCTAACCTATGTCTGAGTTATTGAAGTCTTCAAATTGTGGTTTGAAGACCTCAAGCTGCAGAGAATCCTCCAGCAAGTGACCCATGCCCCATGCTGCAGAGGAAGGTGAGAAACCTCCAGGGCCTCTTCCAATCTGCCCTGGAGGAAAATTCCTTCCCGACCCCAGTGATGAGTGTGAATATAATGTAACTGGAATATGCTTCATGCAAAAGGTCTCTTGTAAGATATCATTACAAAGCTTGTAATCTACTGAGTGTGTCATCCTATTTGTATGAATGTGTCATTCTTGTAAGTGAAACTAGGAATATAAAATATAACTCTGAGGTCCTATTATAGTTATGCAAAGTGTGGGCCATTCATGGTGGTTTAGAATCTTGATGGCTCCCATTAATTAGGACAATTGACTGCAGATGGTTCTGTTTACTTGCAAGCCTTCCTGTGAGTCAGGCCAGGAAGGATGAAGGCTTGGGGTTTCACAGGACATGTGACCATGTCTCCTGGTACTGGAATCCATCTTAAACCTGGTCCTTTTCCATTTAGAAGGAGTGGTGGGGACCCAGAGAGACAAAAGATTCCCACCTTGTGCCAAAGCTATAAAAGAAGGTGGAAGAGAACAAAGGAGGTTCCAGTCATGAGAAATCCCCTAGTTACCACCTGAGCTGGAACTAACAAGAATTGTACCAGGGAAAGAATTGGGCTCAGACTTGAAAGGAGTCCAGTCTATGAAAGAATCTTATTGGACTATCTCGAGGGTGAGAATTTAGCTGTATTCACTTTCCTACTGTATAAGGCTTATACTTGCATGTTTTGTTTTATTTTGCTTGGTAACTTACTTGGTTCTGTCTGTTATTACTTGGAACCAAATTGTATTTTTTATATTTAATAAAATCACTTTTGCTTATTACTGAGCCCAGAGTTAGTGACTAATACTTGGGAGAGCAAACAGCTGGGCATATCTCTCTATCAGTGTTATAGAGGGTGGACAATTTGTGAGTTTACCCTTTATAAGCTTTATACAGAGTAAAACTAATTTATTTGGGGTTTGGATCCCATTAGGAGCTGGGTTTCTGGGTGCTGGAGACAGGAAAGCTTGCTAAGCCGTTCTCAGTTAAGTCTGCAGTTTTGGAGGATGTGGTTCAGACCTGGGTCTGTGTTTGCAGCAGACTAGCATATCTGGCTCAACAAGGCAGGGTTCTGAAGTCCTAAGGAAAATGGGCTCAGAGGTTGTCTCAGCACATCAAGTGACAGTCCGAAGGGGATCTCTGTGACCGAACCTGTCACGAGTACATTTAATGGAAGCTGAAAGAAATTTCAAGCTGCTGCAAGATGGGGAATCAAAGGAGCAGTAAGACAGGATTCAAAAGGAGATCCTGGAGAGGAGATGGTGTGAGTTCTCACTGTGAAGAAGACTCAGTTATAGTCACAATGGACCAGCTGGGCAATCCAACTGCTTTGGAGAGAAGGAGAGATTGAAATGGAGAAGGGATTCAGGGCTTTAGGGCACAGGTATGAGAGGAGTTTATTTAATGTAGGCATTTGTTTTGTAATACAGTAGATTCTGCTTATTAGTAGCCCCTCAGATTCCAGCAAAAAGTTGCTGTTATCTGGAGGTTGCCAATATGCGAAGGCGCTGTTTTCAGGGGAATGCATGCAAGTATGATACATTGTTGAGTACCGTAGTTGTGAAATTGTTTATTAACTTTCCGTTCGCTACAGTGTACTAAAGAAGAAAACCAGATGTAACACGAAGTAATGGATACATGGTATTGTGTATCACAGTGCTCAGAGCAGATTTAGGAAATCTTGTCTTGCTGTGTCACAAAGAGTACAGCGGTGTGTGCATGAGTGCGGGCGCGCGTGCACGCACACACACACACACACACACACACACACACACACACACACACACACACACACACACACACACAGAGTGTTCTTTGTTTTATGGTTTGCCACGTCCACCAATACATTTTTCTCAGTTTTGTGTGCAGCTTTGTAACTGTTCTCAATGCCATGATATTGGCGTATCCTGTAGAAAATGTCAACTGCAGATAGCTGTTCTGCAAGTGACGGCTTTTGGGTTTGTTATCCAATACACTATCCTCTTCTGGCTCATCAGCCTGAAGATGCTTTACAGATGCCACTGTCTCCAGAAGTTCAGCATCAGCAAGCTCGCCTTCTGCCTCCAAATGACTGCCAAACTCAACAATTTCCTCAGAGTCCTTTGCTGGTAGAGATTCAGGAATTGAAACATCAGCCAGCACATTGTTGGTCCACCAGGCCAGCATTTTCTGTTGGTGGAAACTCTCCCTTTCTAAAGCTTAAAACAGTCTTGGAGACAATCGTGGCCCATGACTCCTTAGTGACATGAAGTGCCTCAATCAGTTAGATTTGTTTGGCAACATCCACCACTCATAGGTGTAGGTCAGTATCTAGAGAGGCAATGATGCATCCATTAAGATGATCATGATAGTGACCTTTGAAGTTTTTGATGACACCCATTTCCATTGGGTGCTTGACTGAGGTCATGTTTGGAGGCAAGAATTTTAAACCAATAGCTCCACATTCTCTGAATATAGAGGCGTATGTGGCTGTCTTGTAGGCAAAGCTCCCTGTTCTGCTCTTTAGGCACTTTTCAAACAACAAATTTCTCATCCAGGCATTTGCTGAGCTTCTATAGACCATGGGCAGCTCTGGGGGAAACAGAGAGGACACCTGCTCTTTCCAGTCACCTTAGGAGACCATTTCTTCATCCCATCCACATCTGCACAACACAACAATGTGAGGCAGTCCAGAGCTTTTTTCCTACTTACAAACCCTTCTTTCAGCATGTCAGGAAAGCCGCTGTAGAAGGGACCAGTCTCATTAGGGCCGAAGCTGTCATATAGCTGAAACTCCTCTAGAATGCTGGGTAGGGTGTACACCCTCCATTCAGTAGCCACCAGAGGGTCAAGATCTTGTTTCTTACTGTATTCCTTATGGTGAACAATGTCGTGCTGGGCTTTTCACCAACTGAGCCAGCTGTCCAAAGGGTTGACCACCTTCCCCTGCTCGCTGCTGGGCTTTCTATTTCTCATTGACACAGAGTGTTGAGCACCTTGGCCAAGCTTATGCTGAGACCAGAGCCAAAGGGCTTGACCAGTGTCTGCTTCCTTTCTGTAGCATTGACGCTTGTGGTCTTGGTTTGTGCTCCTCCCATGCTCCTGTATAATGTCATCACTGTTCTTCAGTATGTGCAAAACAATGGACTTTGAGACACCAGCTTTCTCAGCTATGCACACTTGCTTAGCACCAGGCTCACATAGGGTCTGCAGACCCCAAACTTTATCCTCAAGAGTCAGATCCACACATTTAGGAGTCAGGGCATGCAGAAGAAGTGCTCAGCTGCTCATGCTTGGATCCAGGAAACCGATTACAGGGAGGACCTTTCCTCTAAAAAGTTGCTGATAAGTAGGAAGCCTGGTGCCAAAATCTGAATCCTATTAACATTGATGTTAATAGGATGGGATCGGTTCCTGGCAATATGTTGTTAATCAGAAGTTGCTACTATCAGAATTGCCATTCAGCTGAATCTACTGTATATTGTAGTAAAATGGCAACTTTGTTTGTACCACTGCCCTCTCCTGCATAGTCAGTACTGCTCAGCTGTACACTATAGGTTATAGACTGCTAAAAGAGAGATTCTTCTTTACATAAGCAAACCTTGGTTTTTCAAGCAGGTGTATGTGAATTCCCACCGCCCCGCCCCCACTGTTGCCATGGAGTACTGAGTGCCTGCCATACGCAGAAGAGCACTGTGTGAAGTCTGTAAATTTAGCCAGCCTTTTTAAGCATATGAGCAAATAAAGAGACCTTTAAAAAGAAAAGTGAACTATGGGCCAGATATTCAGGCGAACTCAGCACATAAAATTGGGACCAGATTTTCAGCTCCCATTTAGACACCAAAATAAATAGACAGATTTTCAAAGAGCTCAGCAAGTTGTCTAGAAGTGTTGCAGTGGGAACTGCCACATGCTGAGCGCTATTGAAAGTCTGGCTCTTATTTAAGTGCTTGGATGGGAGCCTGAGCTCTCTTGAAAATTAGGCCCAGTTGTGGGAGTTGAAAATTGGGCTCGGAGAGCTGAAGGAAATGCCTGGCGAGAGAAACCCGATATATAGCTACAAAATAAATGCAGTGAGAGTAGGAGGGTAACACAAGCTTTCCCAGTCTGCCTACCTTAACCTGAAGGGAACACATTTAAGAGAGAGAAAGTGAAGTGTCGTGTCCATCATGTTCTTTGCCTCTCTGTTAAGACTGCTTTTTAAAGAGAGTGCTGTTTTATTGATAGCTGCGATAGTGGTATTTGCAATGTGGATACATGCCCACTAGACCCTGGAAAGAGACCACCTATTCATTCTACAAAGTAGGCAACTGAGCAGCTAACAGATGAAGACTGCCTTCAGTCGCCAGAGACTTGGCTGGCGGGGACTGGAAGCAGTGAAAGACTTCGCTGCAATCCCCTGAGCCACCCATGTTCCCCACCAATACGTAGTACAGAGCCAGTTTAGTTTGGGATCCTGCATGATGTTGAGCTCCCTTCACTCCCTCTGAATTTTAGTGCTTTATTCTTGAGCCAGATGTGTGAGAAGCAACATTTCCAATATATTCAGAGCCAGGGTCTAGGAGAGGCAAATAATGATAGATTTAGTACTTATTTCTGAAGTCTCTTACATCTGCAACATGTAGGGAATGTGCAACGTTAGAGCGAGTCTACATTGGAAACATCTGGCCAGAGGGAAGACTGGCATAGAATGAAGGGATTCTCATGATTACCATGTGCTATTTCTCTTATACACTTACCTCTGCTCTCTGGAGTACTTTGTAGTAAACATATGAGATCTGTAACCCTTGCCACCGCGCCTGTATATATATTTGATGGGCAAGTCCCCTTTGTTAAATGAGCAAAAAGCAAGATGGTATTAAATCTATGAGAGTTATACTGTAAAATTGCTGTCACTAGGTGAAAATTAATGTTAATTTGGATCCAACTCTTAAAGCCCTTTATTGGAAGTGACTAAGGGATATGATTATCACTGCAGTGTTGTCATCCTACATTCTGAAACCATCCAGTCTTTGGGAATGCCACCATTTTCCTTGCCTTAGGTAGGTAGTTGACCAAACTTTTTCTGTGATGGCCTGTAGAGAGTGGAAACCGTTCCTGCTGGAGCATCTCTCTGTCAAACTCTCTCTCTCACATACAACTGTTATAAGAATATACATGTACACATTGCTTCTAATGAGATATTGAAATCTAAGGAAGGGTTGCACTATACCTATATAATATTAGAAGGGTACAAAACCATATAATAGGGATATGTATGTTTGTTTTGAAATGATTGTTTGCCGTTTTCTTTCAAACTGGTCCAAATTCTTTGTTGCTCTTGCTGACACTTGCTCCATTATCCTCTGAGAGACAAGGTGAGCAAGTTAATATCTTTTGTTGGACCAACTTCTCTTGGTGAGAGAGACCAGCTTGTGAGCTTACACAGAGGAAAGAAGAGCTCTGGGTAAGCTTGAAAGCTTGTCTCTTTCACCAGCAGAAGTTGGTCCAATAAAAGATATTAACTCACTCACCTTATCTCTGTAATATCCTGGGACCAACACGGCTACAACAACATTGCATACATACTGCCAATGTGACTGGTTGGAGTGCTTATATCTAGGGCTGCTCAGAAATCAGGAGAAGTAAACTAGGGGCCAGATTTTCAGAAGAGCTCAGCGCCCACTGTTGGGACCATCAGTCCAGGTAGAGAGAGGCTGCTGGACCATTCGAGGAATCCATGTAGTTTTCTTGCATTCTGCACTGTCATAGAGACTGATTTTTAGTGGCAAATGCTGTCATTGTAAATCATACACGATGTCTCATCAAGATATATATTGTTGTAGATCAACCTATGGTTATTCCAGCTGCAATCAAATAGCAACATCAAATGGAGCAGATAGAAAGGTTCTGAATGAAAAATAGCTTTTTTTTCCTGAGTCACTTTTTCATAAGAAATTGTTGACACTCGTATTTGCAGTTTTTCAAATCAAGATTTTCAGTGAAGCTTTTGTAATAACTCAGACCTATTGAAATTTTTTTTAAACTATTTTGGGAAATAGCAAACATTTTTCAAAACACGAAAAATCTGTCCATTTTGTAAAATGAAAACTACAGAATTTTGATTTTTTTTTCACTTTTGGACCAATTTTAATATCAAAATCAAACCTTAACCAGCATTGCAAGACTACGTATTTCTAAAATGTTGGACTGCTACTTCAGAAGATCTGTAGTTATATCAAAGGTCTTTATTCTTAAATCACAGACATGAAAAGAATCCCTTGGAGTGTGTGTGCAGTTGCTTAATAGCAGATACACCTTTCTGTAGGGCAGATGCTGCTTTTTCAGTTTTCAAAAGTCTTACTAAAGTGAATGGATGAAACATTACACAAAAATCAACACACTTTACCCTAGGATGAAGTGTAATCTCAATAGGACTGAGATATTCAACTCTTAACTCCATGATAGCAAGAAATTTCAAGCATAGGATGTTCAGAAGGTTTTGTTTTTAGTAGCCTTCAAGTGTAGAATCAATGAGTTCTCAGGAGCCACCTTTCCTAATATAGGGGACATGTACAAACAAGATTTTCTTCTGTCAGATGTAAAAAGAAATGTAGAACTCCTCTAATCCAAGAATAAAATTAAGAACAAATTGGCATTTTGGCCTCTCTCCATCTAGGAAACCTGCTAGAGAGAGAACCTGTTGAGAGAGAACACTTTGGTTGTGTAAATGAGTTCCCTTTGAAGTCAGTGAGAGGCATATACGGTACATATGAATGGGGCAATTTCTTTGTGTTCACTGAAAATAATTGTTGACATAATTTTCTATGACTTGCTGAAGCAAAGATTACTTTTGAAAAGAGTTGCTGGTGAAGATCCCTGACAAATGAGCTTCTTGGACAGGGGCCATAGAAAATTTACGGAACAGTAGTTAATTTTAGAAATGCAAGAACTTCTTTTAATGGGAATTTTAAGACGATTGGCTTTCAAGAAATGAAATGTTCATGTGTTCACAATTGGACTACTCAGCTCAACGGTTAAATTGAGGAAGCAAACTATTCACTTTGTTATGAAGGTTCTAATTGGCTACTCAGTAATTTCTTCTAGTCCTGTCAGTCTCAGTACAAGCAGCTGAATGGCTGATCTTATTTTCTTTGATAAATTACAATGTAGTGTGTAAACGTTTCCTTGCCTTCTGAGTTATTGATATCTGCTTCTTTGAATAATTTAACTTGCTACTTTAATCTCTGTACAGCTTTCTAGTTGAATTGAAAAATGTTCACATCTATAGATACCAGATGGATACTATTTCGTTAGATTGTCATTCGCTAATCCTCCATAATTTGCTCATGGTCAATATACCCCAATAGTTGCCACATTATAATAACCAAGACACCACTATTATTTCCTATCTCAATCACAGCCAAAGACATTTAGGGATTTAGACACAACTCTTCCACAAGTTTTGTTTGAAGTGGCATTCGGATTTATCCCAACTTCAGCTCACTGGAGAAGAGGAAGGGCTGCTGCTGTTTATAACATTACCTGCCAAAGTTATAAATGGACTTCTCACTTCTATATCAGAGAAGTGGAAATTATTATATTACAGGATACAGTAAAGAGCCTCTTCCCTCCTATTTGTGGTTCAGTCGCCATTTAAGGAACAACCTGTTTTATTTTTCATGGGTAATGGAGGCTCCCTCTTATAACCAAGAAGAAAAGAAGCCATGTGAACAACCTCAGCCTGTATTAGCTGAATCTGTGTGAACATAGATGGAGGTACACAGCTGCACCGAATCTATAACCCAAGGCTAAATTCATGTGGTTTTTAGGGTCAGTGTGTATTTCACCCAGCGCTGCTGCTAAAGAATGGGTCTGTTTAGACACACACATTCCTAGGATTTAGTAGTGTGCTGAGTGCTGACTTAAGTGCTGGAAATATTGGAACATGGTGTTCCAATCTAGTTTTGGAGCTGGAAGGGCTGCACTTCTCAGGATCCTTCTCTCCCCAGGGTTCATAGGGTAGGATTTTCTACAGTGCTCAGTGCTGGCTTAACTGTGCTCCCGTTGATGTTAGTGGGTGTAGGGTTAGGCCAACACTGAGCACTTTTGAAAATCCTGCCCTTAAGGAAAACTTTGGCTGTCTCCAGCAATAAAATATCATCTTGAAAGATCCTTCCAGCAGCTAGGGATACCAGAGTAGCGTGAATGAGGTTATAGTGTGTTTTGATTGGAAGTAAATGTAGTTAAATTTGTGTTGTCTTTCATATTTGATCTAGGTATGCATAAAACCTGTAGAAATGGAACTTAGCCTTAAAATAAAAGCTCTAGCCACCTACGTGCCTTCATTTGAGAATATGGGGAACAGACTTTTGCAACACTCTTCTGTTTTACTCAAGCATGTGCCTCTTCATTACTTATTCAGGGCCTGTGTATAATCAGCTGAATGTGGGGCATGTCCCACTCCTTTCATATGAAATACTGCATTCATATTCTGTCAAGGTTCCTCCTCCACTCTGAACTTTAGGGTACAGATGTGGGGACCTGCATAAACACTTCTAAGCTTAACTGCCCGCTTAGATCTGGTTTCGCTGCCACCATCCAGATTCCTCAGTCTGGAACACCTCCTTTCCTCCCAAAACCTTCCCTTCCCTGGGTAGCCTTGAGAGACTTTTTCACCAAGTTCCTGGTGAACACCGATCCAACCCCTTGGATCTTAACACAAGGAGAATTTAACCATCCTCCCTTGTTTCCCCCACCAATTCCGGGCGAGTCCGGATCCAATCCTCTTGGATCTTAAAACAAGATAAAATCAATCAGGTTCTTAAAAAGAAAGCTTTCAGGAAAGAAAGGTAAAAATCATCTCTGTAAAATCAGGATGGAAAATACTTTACAGGGTAATCACATTCATATAGCCCAGAGGAACCTCCTCTAGCCTTAGGTTCAAAGTTACAGCAAACAGAGGTAAAATCCTCTCAGCAAGCTGAGAAAACAAAAATAAAACTAACGCGCCTTGCCTGGCTGTTACTTACAAGTTTGAAATATGAGAGACTGGTTCAGAAAGATTTGGAGAGCCTGGATTGATGTCTGGTCCCTCTTAGTTCCAAGAGCGAACAACCCCCAAAACAAAGAGCGCACAAACAAAAGCCTTCCCCCTTCCCCAAGATTTGAAAGTATCTTGTCCCCTTATTGGTCCTTTGGGTCAGGTGTCAGCCAGGTTACCTGAGCTTCTTAACCCTTTACAGGTGAAAGGATTTTGGTGTCTCTGGCCAGAGGGATTTCATAGTATTGTATACAGGAGGGCTGTTCCCTTCCCTTTATAGTTATGACATATTCAAACTAAAGAAACAAAGCACGTGAAATAGACTAAGGCAGAGCTGGCTGAGACTCTTAAGAGGCTGTTTATCCAACTGCTTAATAAACATGAGGCTGCAAGAGGGGTTGCCTTCATGAAGTCTGATAATAAACTGGGTATTTACAATGCAGCTGCAGAAACTGAGATTCCCTAATGTACAATATCTGTAGATGGAGCTGGTATTGCTGACTGCAGTTACGGTTACCTGACTCCTCTATGCCCTACCACACAATCTCTGCTGTTTTTTTAAACAGACTAAAAACGATATTGGCATGTGCACAAATGCTCATCAGACTCTTTATTCTTAATTTATTGGACTTTTTTAGAAATGCTACTAGACTTGATGCAAACAACTCTTAAGCTTTCTCTCTTTAAGCCAATTTCTTACACCCTTGATTGCATTCCATAGCCACCTCCGCTCACAGCATCACAGTTGTACTTCCTGTATTGTGACTAGTCTCAGATCCATTTGGGCTATTTCAGAGAGAACTTACACCCAAAATTTGGTGGGTGGAAAATGAGGTGCATTAGTAGTGTTAGGCACCTACAAGCTATGCAATTGCAGGGGTCCCCCTCACATGCTTGTAGTGGAGCTGGAACGTCCCCTACCTGTACAAAATGGCATCCTACATGTGACATGACCTTGCGTGCACCATGTGTGCAAGGTCACGCAGTACAGAGGGCACCATTTTGTAGAGCAAAATGGCATCTGCCACACAGGTAGCAGCCCTGGAATTGAGCTTTACAGTTGGCCCCCTTTGGACAAATGCCACCACGGCTGCAGTGCAGCGTAGTCATCAGCATTACAGCAAGATGATAGCAATGGCTTTCTTTAGTGCCTGGCAGTACAAAGCTCTGTTGCACTGTGATCCTCTTACTGGGACCTCATAAGTATCCACCAACCAAGCTTGGCTTCTGCCAGTGTCCCACCAATATTTCCATTCAACGAAGGTTCCAGGGATTTCAGGACAAAACTAACCATACAAAGAAGTGGAATGCTTTAAACTGTACAGCCACCAGACTACTCAGATGTATTTGAGCTGTATGTTCATTAATTAGTATAGATGCTTTTGTTAGTTCTTACAGTAAATTGTCAGAAGTTCTTCAGCTATTGGCCTGCAAGGGAAGGGTTAGCTCCCCTCTCAGCAGAGAAACTGATGCAGCTTTCTATCCTTGTTGCAGGGGTTGCTAGGAAGCCCAGCAATAAGGAAAATATGGCTAGGCTCAGCTGGATGAAACAAATACATCCCAGGGGAGAGTAAGAGGACTGAGCTCTGGAGAGACATTATGTAACATAGCCCCCCCCCCCCCCCCGTGCACTCACCAGCTGTTCCTCTGTTCTCCACATTAAGAAGGGGAATCTTTGCCGGTGACATGCCCCTTTTCTCCTGTTTTTAGGAGTGAATGGGCCTAACAGCCCCATTTCAGTTACAATGAAACCTGTCTTAAATTACCAACAAAAATCAGTTCAAAAGTAGAGGTGGTTTCTTTTTACTAAACTTACATTGGAAACTTGGGAGGGGCTTTAAAGCCTTAGTGGAAGACAGGTGTAGATTTTGGCCTCATAATGCAGCAGAGAAATATAAGTTTCGGCTGCCTTTCACACATTGTACTGAAGTAGGGTCTTCAAAAGTACCTATTATAATTACTGGGGTATCTGAGTTCCAGACATGAAATAAACACAGTGAGAGCTGCCAGGAAGAACAGTTGATAGTCCTATTCTAAATTCAGTTTAGTGCTCTTAATTTGACAGGAATGTCAGTTCTGCAGCATTTTCTTTGAGGAATGGTGAAGGTGAAAGAGGTATTTGAAGCATGCCCAGAAATTGGTGAGGAACTAAGATGGTGTGCCAGAGTTTTGGGCCTGCTGTTAAGAAGGCTTTCCTCCCTACATCAGGGTTTCCTCCCTCCTTCCTTTCATTTGATGTAGGGAGGCCATGGTTACAGGAAGATGACATCTATTGTTCAAGATTCCTGACGAGAAACCTGGGGATTCTTGTGTACCCCTTTGTACATTTGTACAAGAATCTTGAAAGGTAGATCAGGGAGCATGGGGAGCTAGCACATGATGGAGTGCGAGCATCTGTTCTCTCTGGCTCATTCTATTTAGAAGATGGTCTGCTTTACTGAATACTAGTTGTAGCTTCTTAATTCTTTTTCTGGGCCAAGGAAGAGAGCTGCAATAATCTAGCCTGGTCTGATGAATGTGTGAATTATTGTAGGCCCTGTCTTCATCCAAGAGGAATGGATGGAGTCACTTTGTTAGCTCGAGATGGGGAAAAAAAGTGCTTTTGATGACTGCTATTTGATTCCCCAGAGACAGTGAGGCATCCAGCATAAGCCAGAAGCTGAGATGTTGAGTGCTGGAAGGTTTGTGCCCTCAGTTAAGAGTGGGGTATAGTGTTTACCAGTTCCCCAGAGCATGTGGTTCTTCTCATTAGCATCACTTTGGTTTTTCCTTGGTCTTTTTCTTGTACTGCTGTGTATGAGAGAGCAGTACAGCATTGAATGAGAAGGCCACACAGAATGGTTTAATCAACACATAGCTGGTATTACAGCTATTCTTGTACCCTTTAACATTGCACTTAGATATCGAATGGGGGTGGTGAGAGGACTGAGCTCTGAGACAAAGTTCCTACATGCATGTTACCATGATGTTGGTCATGTTATGAGTTTTGAAAGGATACCTCAGAAGGTGTGCCTTGTACAGAGATTATTACAGTAGGGTGTGAATACAGAGATGCAGTCTGTCACATATTAGTTCCAGTCTGAATTTTTCTGGCTTCAACTTTCAGCCATTACAATGTTATACCTTTCTCGGCTAGATTGAAGTGCCCATTATTAAATAATTTCCCCCCAAGTAGATACATACAGACAGTAATAAAGTCACCCCTTTAACTTCCTGTTTGTTGAGCTAAAGAGATTGAGGTCTTTGAGTTTATCACTGTAAGGCATGTTTTCTAATCCTTTAATTATTCTCTGAATCCTCTTCCTGTATCAACATCCTTCATGAATCACGGGCACCAGAAATGGACACAGTATTCCAGCAGTGGTCAAACCAGTGCCCGATACTGAGGTACAATAGCCTCTTTACTGCTACTTGACATTCCCCTGTTTATGCATCCTAGGATTGCATTAGCCCTTTTGGCCACAGCATCGCACTGAATATCACAGCTCATGTTCAGCTGATTATCTGCCATGACCCTCAAATATTTTTCAAAGTCATTGCTTCCCAAGGTAGAATCCCCCTAGCCTATAAGTATGGCTTGCACTCTTTGTGCCTAGATGTATACGTTTACATTTAGCCATATTAAAAGGCATATTGTTTGCTTGAATGCAGTTTACTAAGCAATCCTTGAATCAGTGACCTGTCCTCTTCGTGATTTACCAGTCCAATTTTTATATCATCTGCAACTTTATCAGTGATGATTTGATGATTTCTTCCAGGTCATTGACAATAATGTTCAATAGCACAGGGCCAAGAACCAATCTGCGGGACTTCACTGGAAATATACCTGCTCAGCGATGATTCCCCATTTACAGTTACATTTTAAGAGCCTACGAGTTAACTAGTTTTAAATCCATTTAATGTGTGCCATGTTAATTTTATGTCATTCTAGTTTTTAATCTAAATATTGTGCTTTACCATTGTAACAGAGTGTGGGGGAGTCAGGGCCTTGCACCCCTACTTCCTGCAATTCACTGTTACTCTCAGCCAGCCAGTAAAACAAAAGATTTATTAGACGACAGGAACACAGTCCAAAACAGAGCTTGTAGGTACAGGAAACAGGACCCCCACAGGCAGGTCCATCCTGGAGGGTAGGGAGCCCAGATCCCAGTCCTGGGCCAGCTTCCCCAGCCAGCTCCAAACTGAAAAACTCTCTCCAGTAGTCTCACGCAGCCACACACCCCAGCTCCTTCTCCAGCCTTTGTCCAGTTTCCCAGGCAGAAAGTGTCACCAGGCTCCAACCCCCTCCTGGGCTCAGGTTACGTGCTTACGTATCATTCCTGAAGTGAAGTCACACCCTGATATCCCACCACCATCCAGCACCAATGCAGACAGTACCAGTAAAATTCCTATGCAACATTCCCAGGTCAATACTCCCTACTCCGTCACAACCATTTCAGGCATCTTACCAAAGTCTAAGTATATTATGTCAACACTATTATTTTAACAACAAAACTTGTAATCTTATCAAAAAAGATATCACGTTAGCATGACAGGATTTTTTTTTCATAAACTCATGTTGATTTGTATTAATTACATTACCCTCCTGTAATTTTTTATTAATCAAGTCTCCTAACACACACTCCATTATGTGTCCCAGAATTAATGTCAGGTTGTTAGCTGTGTCATCCTATTTATCCTTTTTGAAAATTGGTGCATTAGCTTTCTTCCAAACTTATGGAACTTCCCCAGTGCTGCAAGACTTATTGAAAATTAGCCTTCATGGTCCAGTGAGCTCCTCAGCCAGCTCTCTTATAACTCTTGGATACAAGTTATCTGGACATACTGATTTAAAAAATGTCTCTCTTTAGTAGCTGATGTTTAACATCCTCTAGAGATAGTCATGGAATGGAAAGACTGTTATCACCATAAGATGAGACTATATCACATTTTTTCCTCCCCAACTGCAGAACAGAAATATTTATTGAGCACTTCTGGCTTTTCTGTATTATTGTTAAGTCTACCATTTCCATCTGTGATGGTTGCTGGGGTACTCAGAACTCTGAGTTATCCCCTGCCTTCAGTGTGAGGGATTCTTGCCTGTATCTGGCTGGGTGTCAGTTTCCTAACACTGCCAGCCTCTCAGGCACTTACCTACCTATGGTAGCTATCTATATACAGTATTAAAAATAACTCTAGATCACTTATAATTCTGCAAAGACAAAAAGTTTTGATATGGGGATAAAAGTTGATATGCAATGTAGAATGTTAACAGACATTGCCTGACCCTCAAACTATTTCCAGTGAGAGCCAAGAATAGTTTGCCAATTACAATGGAATTATTCACTTCCCCAGATGAAGCCTTAAACTTCGGACTGCGAGCCATGTGCTCTTGATGTATGAAGTATTTCTTGTACTGCTAGATGAGAACTGGGGCTTAAATCGCTGTTCACCATCTAGGCTGACTGATGGGGTCATTATTAACTGAAAGTTGCTTTCTTTCCATTTTTTGGAGGGAGGAAAAATGTTAACTCTTGAAAGAAAGGGATATTCTGAGCTAATTCCTCATTTTATCAATTCTAGAGTGATTTTAATTGTCTATTAAATTCAGTCTTGCACAACACATTTCTGCATCCTTTGCTGTGTCTACAATTTTAGACACAAACGCCTGACCAGAAAAAGGTATTACAGTAGCAAAATAGGCCCTGCAGACGTAGCTTTGTTTGTTGAGCTCTGTATTTATATAACAAGAACAGTGCCTTAGAAATACTGAAGAGAGACCATCCTTGATTAACTAGGGTATTCTGCTAGAAATGGATTTTAAAAAAACCTTTTCATTTGCCATATGCATGTTATTTCTTCACAAGGCTTGGGACTGAATGCATGGTGGGAAGACTGATGTTTCTCCTGTAAAAGGAAAAATCCTCAGGCATTGTATTAAAGAATACCCATGGAACTGGATAGTTGCACATTTCCCCACATGCATGTTGGTGTTCTTTTCCATCACATTTCTATAGCCGTTACCAACAGAATGATTGATTCGTTGGAGGACATATTGATAGCCTTTATGACAGGTATTGCAATTTTCTGCAATATCTTTGAAAAATCTTAATGAATTAAGTGTATGTGTAGGAGCAGGATTTTATAATTGTACCATGAGAATTAACGTATGATTTGATTTCATCCTGCCAGCCACTCTTTTTGAATAGCAGAAAGGAATGACGGACCAGAACAATCCTTATAACTGATTATGGTCACCCTTTTGTTTTAGACCTTGGCTACACTTGCGAGTTACAAGCCTCCCAGAGCGCTGTACCCCACTCCTCGTCCACACTGGCAAGGCATGTACAGCGCTATTTCTCCACAGCTACATTGCTGCTGGGACACCACCTCCCCAAGAGGAATAACAGCTGTTGCGTATTGGCTGAGACACTGCTGCTCCAGTGTAAACGGGGAGTAATGTTATTACGCACTGAGGGATCTCCAGAAACTCCCCATAATCCTTTTAACTTAAGCATCCTCTCTTGTTTTGTTGTAAACTCCAGATGAGGAAGTGCCCTTTCAAAGCTCTGTTTTGGGGGCTGCTTATCAAAAAACCAAACACAGCTACTATTTGCTTCGAATGAGTGAGAGGCAGGCGGGGAGCTCTGTTTGGCGTGCAGACAGCTAACCTTTACTTGAAGAGAGAGGCAGCAGCGGTGGGAGGAAGGGGGTTTGGGGTCCGTTTCAGTGAGCCGCTGCTTATCTGGTCTATGAGAAAAAAGAAACAGCTGCCACTTGCTTTCAGTGAATGAGAGAGAGGCAAGGGAGGGAGCGGGGTTCGAGACAAACTCTCAGCACTCCAAAAACCTACTCTCTCCCTGTTACACTCCACCCCCGCCATTTGAAAAGCACATTTCAGCCACTTGAATGCTGAGATAGCTGCCCATCATGCACCACTCCCAATGTAGCTGCAAATGCTGCAAATGTGGCCATGACAGCACGCAGTCAGCTGTCAGTGTGGACAGACTGCAGTGCTTTCGCTGCTCAGCTGTACGAAGGCGGGATTAACTCACAGCGCTGTACATCTGCAAGTGTAGCCATACCCTTAGGAGAAGTTATAATGTCTGCTATGGTTTCCTATATATATAACAAATTAGGCACTCTAGGATCTTGTATCATATCTATGTTAAGGAGATTAGAGGAATGTTGAGGGCCTGAAACCCCAATATGAATGGTTTTAGTTATAAGATTTAGCAAGGCTTGATTTACAGTGTATTCTGCTGAATATATAACACTGCTGTCTGTATACCTTTGAAGGTTTCTGTAAGAGATTGTTTGTGTGAATGAGGAATGCATGCATCAGGAAAAGATAAGGTGTGAAAGCCATCACAAATGTCCAGATGGTCAAGAAAAAGTGAGAGACTTGGAAAGACCAGGAAACAATCAGAAAACATCCATTGTATCCGATGCTAAACATGTTAGCAGCATTGATGACCTAAGAGGTGAGGCAGGCACCCCCGAAGGCGAGACAACAAGTAGGAGATAACGATGGGAAGCCCAACAATAACCATCAAATGATATCACCACTTAAGGACTAATAATTACAGGATGACATTGCAAAATGCATGGACTCAAATGGGAATTTACAACTATAAAGCTGGGGTGTTTTGCCTGGGTTCAGTCCTGCAAAGCCTTGGAGTATCGGATCACGACTGACGAGCCCAGCTCCACACTCATGCTCAGTCTAACTGGCCATTGGATTGACTCAAGCTGCAACAGACTGGTAACTATAAATGTCAACTGGCAGGACTGTGTGTGTGTGTGTGTGTGTGAGACGAAAAAGCATATGCCAACTGTTGTATTTTCAATAAATGCAGTGTTTTTGCCTTCTATATAAAGATCCTATGCACTTTGTATAGCATAACATATGTATGTTTGGGGTCCCTTGTATTAAATGAATGTTCATATATAATTGTGGGCTGGGGTTGCATGTAACCTCGCTCCCTCTCTAGTGGGGAGATAAGGTGTAACTGTTGGGAAGTGTTATGAATTTGAAAGGACTATATAGAATAATGATCAAGCCAGGAATGGATTTTGTGGCAACCAGTGTCAAGCAGTTTGCCTGGGGAATCTCTAAGGGGAGATGAATGCAAATTCCCCAGTTCCTGTTATACAGAAACCAGCCTTTTGAAGCTACGCGCTGAGGAGGGGACCATTGTCTGATGATCACCTGTTCCTGGAGTTTGAAGACCAAAGGGCCAAGCTGTACAAAGGAAAAACTGACCCATTCATAGAGTGCCGGTTCTGAATTAAGTCTGTTATGAATTTGTAACCAGAGAAAAACCCCTTTGTGGACTTGGAAGGACTGACTCCTATTAGACCCCTTGTTGGAGTTGTGAGGTGATCTCTGGTAAGCTTATTAGCATGTGTGTTCTTTTATTGGTTCTAAAGTTTTCCCTGTAATGCTTTCACCTTAAGAATAAATGTGCTTGTCTAGAAAGGGCTGTGGGGTAACTCAACTGCTGGCGACTACTCTATTCAGAAGCCTTCAAAGAGACAGCAAAGCACCAGCCGTTTAGATAGTCTGGCTTGCTGGGAGCATCGTAGTGCAGGTAGGGAATGGTGCAGCCTGGAAAAATCCTGGTCAGGAGGGAGAGAGATGTGGGTATCTGCCCAAGAAAGGTGATGGCTGATGAGCTTGGAGCCTAAAGGGGGTGCCTTTGGTGGGCCCCAGGAGGGAAATACAAGTGCAGTTGCCCTGAGCTGTGACAGCCATGTCTCACGCTGCAGGCATTCAAAGAGATGCTTGGGGATAGGTAATTTGGTACATGGCAGGCAGAAAAATCAGTTGGAGGTATCCTGAAGAAAGAATTATTGCATTAGTACAATGGCATACTGTACAGTATGAAGCAGAAAGCAGCTCTGCCCTCCATACACCTTTACTATGAAATAGAGGAAGTAATATAGCAAAGAGTTTGATATTTTATGATCTTGGGGCTACAGCTCTGTCTGGATGAGTGAGAGACGGGAGGCGGGAAGGACCATCAAAAAGCTGTGGTAACAGCAAGAAAGGAAAGACTCTTTTACACGAGATAATGCTGCCTGCTTCTGAAAGTGAGAACAGGTGTTCTGGTGGCACTGTTGTAGCTGGCACCATAAGATATTTATGTGCCAGATGTGCTAAAGATTCATATGTCCCTTTATGTTTCAGCCACCATTCCAGAGGACATGCATCTGTGCTGATGACTGGCACATGTTCATTTTCATTATTTGAGTCAGATGCCACCAGCAGAAGGTTGAGTTTCTTTTTTTGTGCTTCAGATTCTGAAGTTTCTGCATCGGAGTGTTGCTCTGAAAGAGTGCTCCACACCTTGTCCCTCTCAGATTTTGGAAGTCGCTTCAGATTCTTAAACCTTGGGTCAAGTGCTGTAGCTATCTTTAAAAATCTCACATTGGTACCTTCTTTGCATTTTGTCGAATCTGCAGTGAAAGTGTTCTTAAAATGAACAACATGCGCTGGGTCATCATCTGAGACTGCTAGAACATGAAATATATGGCAGAATGCAGGTAAAACAGAGCAGGAGACGTAAAATTCTCCCAAAGGAGTTCAGTCGCAAATTTAATTAACATATTTTTAATGAGTGCCATAAGCATGGAAGCATGTCCTCTGGAATAGGGGCGGAGGCATGAAGGGGCATAAGAATGTTTAGCATATGTGGCACGTAGGTACCCTGCAATGCTGGCTACAAAAGTGCCATGCAAATGCCTGTTCTCACTTTCAGGTGACATTATAAATAAGAAGTGGGCAGCACTGTCTCCTATAAATGTAAACAAACGTGTTTGTCTTAGCAATTGGCTGAACAAGAAGTAGGACTGAGTGGACTTTAGGCTCTAAACTTTTACCTTTTTTTAGTGTAGTTATGTAACAAAAATAATCTACATTTGTAAATTGCACTTTCACGATAAAGAGATCACACTGCAGTACTTGTGTGAGGTGAATTGAAAAATACTATTTCTTTTATCATTTTTACAGTGCAAATATTTGTAATAAAAATAATGTGAAGTGAGCACTGTACACTTCGTATTCTGTGCTGTAATTTAATAAATATATCTGAAAATGTAGAAAACATCCAAAAACATTTGTAATACATTTCAACTGGTATTCTATTGTTTTAACAGCACAATTAAAACTGCCATTAATCAAGATTAATTTTTTAATTGCAGTTAATTTTGCTAATTTTTGGAGGACTTATGGATTGCCTTGTCATCTTATTTCCATGATGCATTAAAGAAAATAAGAATTCTGACCATATGCTCCGTAATGAATAGACATTTGCTATAGATTCCTCAAGATTTTAAGTTGAGGTGGAACTGTAACACCTATATTGAAACTGGCTTCTTATTACTCTCTCTTTTCAATTATTTATAACTTTGGCAAACTTTTTAGGTTAAAATTGTCTTTGGTCTTTGCCTGAGATTAATTTTTTTGGGGGGTGGAGGGACAAAGCATAAGTAAAATAGTTCTTTTGTTTCTAAAGAGAATATTGAAAACTAGGTAACTTGCTAATGTTACATTATTTCCCAGTCAGGCAGCTTTAATATTGCCAATTCTAAACTTTTGGGTGCTCAACTTTGCAACCAAAGATGCAGGAATCATTTCGGGGAAAATTCTGTGGCCTGTGTTATGCACAAGGTCAATCTAGATACAAATGGTCCCTGATCGTCTTAAAATCTATGAAAACGTATAATTATTTTAATGTCAATTTTGTATGTAAATATAATTTTTCTGTCACAATATTGATCAAAAGTGGGAACTTATTTTAAAGTGGAGATGTCTTCTCTAGAGAAGAATGTAGGCTAAGTGGAATTCTAAGACTTCTGATACCATTCTGATATATTACATCACAATTCATTTGGAGAGCCTGTATCTCTTGCACACAGAAGCATGTAACTAGAGGCAAGCTTCTTATATCAGCAAATTTCTACTTTGTGCAACTTGCTTTTTTATGACTTTCTTGATAAGACTGTTACTAGAGTACAAAATCTTCAGAATACATCAACTCTTATCTTAACTTGTACCAGCTGCAGAAGCGGGATATTATTACTGTGTTGGCCAGTACTCTTTGGCCAGGATTTTCTAGCATTTTAATTTTAGCTTTCAAATCGTAGCATGATCTTGCTTTCTCTTATCTCTCAGCTCCTCACTCTCTCCAGACATTCTTGTCTACTGTGCTGTATCCAGATATGACCTACGGCTGTTTTACAATTATAGATCTATAGCTCAAGGATTCTTTTTTGCTACTCTGGAACACTTTCCCTGGCATATTTTTGGATGTGTGTTCAAGTTTGCATTAAATAGTGACCTCTTTTCATGGGCTTTAGACAGATTTGTGTTTTATTGTATTGTAGTTATTTGGAGGTGGGTGAGGATGTTAAATAATGTTTAGTTCCAGGCTTTTCACCCTCTCCTTGTCAAATCCCTCCTAAAGACCCACTTCTCCTGGGAGGTCCACAAACAGCAAAAGTAAAATAATTCTCAGCTCCTCCTTCCTTTAGGTCTCTCTCTGTGTCCCATCTTAGGCATCTGTATGCCTGTTTTGTACAGCACCACATGTACCTTCTGCACTTCAGTAATATTTGGAGATGCTTACGTTATGATAGGTGATTATAAAAATGTCACTTGCAGTTGCTGCTGTGCTAAGCTATTGTTTTAGTCCTCTCAGATTTCCCCCTGAACATACTCAACCAGGTAGGCAGCACTTTAAATAACCCAATAACACTGAATTTGAAGGGATGTGAACTACTGTCAAAAAATTGCTGCCAACTCCTGTGTTCCTAGCCATGTTCTTCAGAATCTTTGGATCAGAAATCAGGAAAGCAATATAGCACCACTTAAAATTTAGACACTTAAGTTTCAGTGGGGAAAAAACAGTTTGTGACTTAAGAAATCAAGTAAAAGTGAAATGAGACATTCTTTTCTTGGAAACCATAAACTGGCTGAAGAAAATCACGGCTGCTTTTAAGTAAGCTTGAGTCCAAATAGCTTTTTGTATGTGCTCATTGAAAGTAAACTGTAAATGACATTGATGGGTTAAAATAATGATGTGTGCCCAGTTTTACTTTGCTTCCTTCCCACTAATGCTGCTTGAAATTGCTCTGGTGGGAAGGAGATTCTGCTTGACCTTTGTCCAGCGGGATATTATTGAGGCAAACAGGCACCTGGTAAGTTTAAAAACTAGACATTACATATAAGAACAGCATCTGCAGTTTATACTTGCTGGGAGAAAAAAGTTATCTATCCTTATGCTTCATGTCATAAACTAATCACCAATGGGGGTCAGGAGGAAATTATCCCTTCCATCCTGAGTATAGCATTAGATAATTAAGGGCATCCATGGATATTTTGCATCTTCCTATGCAATATACAGCCCTGGGCAGAGTTGGAGACAGGATACCATATGAGTTGGGCCATTGATCAAGTCTGATACTCCAAGAGGTAGAGTGCTGGTTAATATGGTCCATCTTTGAAACATGGACACTTTCATTTTCAATAATGATTCATCTGCAAAAAGTCCTTTTCCGCTGAGACTTTCATTCTTACCAATGAAAATATTAAAACCTGAATAAGTCTAACTGCTGCTGAGCGTTCCCAATATCTAGAGCTCACCTCCTGTTCTGCTGATCTTTATGGAATGGGAAATAGAACAATTACAGCTCAGCCCATGACAACAAAAAAAAAAGGTTAAAGTGCAAGTTAATTGTTTGTTAATTAACAAGTCCATAGTTGTTACTTGAGCAACACTCCCATTGAAATGAGTGAAGGTTTTGGGAAGGACAGAATAAAAGCTAAATTGGAAATTCAGCATTTGGCCCGTTAATTGCAGCCATTCTCCGTAGAGCCCTACAAATATAAATGCTTACCCCAAGATTGAGTTTTACATCCCTTCTCCTGTCACCATCTTTTTATAATCACCAATAAAATAGATACCTTATGCCAAATGAATTACAGTTCTAAATGAATTGGCTTCAGCCCATACATACTGCATTAATCGCTTGGAAGCCCAGATATGTAGTTCACAAGCCCTACGCTTTATTTTTTTCAAGCCAGAGCATGTTCACCTGTGTATGTGGCGAGTCAACTAACTTCATCCTCCAGCATCATTTCCTGAAAGAGAAGCAACATGGGTTTTAATTGATTTGATTAAATAATAAATGATACATTCTCGTATCTCAACCTAGGCAACATTTCCAGTCCATAAAACTAGGGCTATGGAAGGAAGAGCTTTTAAATAGTGTGTAAATTGCAGTAATTCCTCCACCCAAGGCACTGTGCTACAACAATGTTACATTATTAGTTGCTGTCTTCTAGCACTGAATGGGGAACTTGAATAGAATAACTAAAACATTGTTATCTCTTAAAGCTACTGTGTCTCCATCCTTGCTTCACTGTAGGCCGTTTTGTACAGGAGCTTTCCCCAGCCCCTCGCTATTTGGCTTCCTGCTACAGATCGGAAGAAACCTCACAGTGCTTAGTGAGGGAGAATCTCTTAGTTTCATAGCTAGGCTTGTACTTTTGTTATGTCAGGGAGGTGTCTTACAACTTTTCTTTCCTTACATGACTGCACATGTCTGTCTCTCTTCCCTCACAGCCTTTTAAATAGGTAGAGCAGGATTTTACAATAGTAACCCAAAATATTATAGTAACACTACAATCGGATACATTGTTTAGATCTATTACAATAGAATATCGGTTGTTCTAGGTGTCTGGCATCTGATACTTCAGTCAATTAACAAAGCTGGCAAATGCCCAGCCTCTACCCTTCCACTCAACCCAGTCCATGTCAGTGCAGCAGGTTCACATGTAAGTGTACAACTCAAAGAGATTCAGCCAAATTTTCATAAATGGCCACTGATGCGGGGTGACTAAGTTTCTGGGTCCCCAACTTGCAAGCTGGGGCCAGATTTCCAGAAGTGCTGATCATCTGCAGCTGCCATTGAGGTAACTGGAGTTGAGGATGCCTTAGTACTTCTGAAAATTAGGTCCAAAGGGCATCTAGTTAGATGCCCAAAAATCAGTGTTTGAAGTCAGTATCAAGGGGGGATTTTAAACCTTTCTGTATTATAGCTCCTTCACTTGATCTGTAGATTTACCAACCGATGTTCAGCAAGGCAGATGCCTATGGGTATGGCCCAGCAGATGCACATGGTATGCCCTCAACGTCTTTTGAAAGAAAAGTTTCAACATGAAGATGATACAGGTCCTGTGTGTGCAAACAGTTGGTAACTCAAGTGAAAACTACACTAAAATGTATTGCTGTGTTGCATCTATGGGCTGAGCTATAAGCTGCAGTATGTAACTGGTTGGAGAAGGTGAGTGCTAGTCCTGTGTATAGTAAGTACATTGTTAATTACACTCTGCGGGCTTTCCTAGGCACCATGTAAACTCTGAATGTCCTGCATTATTTAAACATAGAACAGACAAAAGAGTCCCTGAACCCAGTGTGATTTCATTTCAGAAGGAACTCTACAAGTTTTTTTTTCCTTAAGCCAATTGCAACAGGGAATTAAAAGCCTAATTATTTTCTAAAGGATGGTGCAACCTGCACAGTCCTTCTAACCCCTGGGGAATTGCAGCTTGGGGCAGCTACCAATGCCACGATTTGACTCGTAGGCCCAGATTCAGCAAGCTACTCCATGTGGATGGACCCTGTGCGCTCTCACAGCTCTCCTGACTTCAGAGGTGCTCCCTGTAGGGTCCGGAGTCCACCTGTGATGCAGCATGTAGGATTGGGGCCTTAGATGTTAAACTCCCCAAGCCAGGGACTTAGTATGTGAACTTTTTTGTAGCCTGTCTCATATATTTTGGTGTCAGATAAATAATAATAGTGGATGAGATTTGCAAATGCAGATATTTGTACAGTCCTCTTAATGCATATATGTACATTTGAAAATCTGACCCAATCATAATTTTGATATTTTGTCAGATGTATCAGTCCAAGCCTGTTTGTTCTATGCATCATTCTGGATAACTTGAAAACATGCTTGATAGGTCTCTGGTATTTCCTGGTTCTGGCTTGGTTGGGAAAGACTACAAAACTGTCCTTTCTCTTATGGCTATTTCTGCACTTTCATTTCAAGATCTATGCTGTGAAAATGAGAGAATGGTTATAACTAAACTCTTTTGAGCACGAAATAAAAATTGTATTGAAGTCTGTTCTCTGAAGTGGCTTCAAGGGGTTGCCAAGTATTTGAATCTTCTGACTTTCGTTTCTGTATTGCATTGGGATGATAAGTCTAAAGCATATAAACCAATAAACTGTGAACATTTTCCTCAAATAGAGCTGGTTCTTTCTAATGCTGGTATAAGGTTTCCCTTTTTTATACAGCATTTCCTTTCAAGCTTAGCGCCACTGCTGTCCATCATAAGTTCCCCTTTAACTTGGTAGCTCTGGCATTTGCACATGCCTCACAGCACCATAACCATTAAATATCTGGCTGCCTTTGGCAACTTTCTTCTCAGTCTTTGTAATACATTTGGCCCTGCCTTCTTAGATACCTCATGTTTGAAAGCCTGTGTTCCAAAAACAGCCATGTACCAAGGGAGCTCTGTATTGGCGAAGGTGTTGGATACTTCACAGGACAGATACTCAGAAATTCCTAGAGTTTCCCCCCTGTATCTTTAAGCAGCTCATGACCTTGTATTCCATTTGATGGTTCTTTCCCTCCATTAATCTTTTATTCTTAACACTGATGTTTTGCCATTCACAGATGATGGGAAGTTGTCCTTGGAGGAGTTCCAGGCTTTTTTTTCAGATGGGACTCTAAATGAAGAAGAACTTGAACAGCTCTTTCATACTATTGACTCAGACAACACCAGGTAAGCATATGAATCTGTCGATTTCTTTCCCAGTGACATAGATTTTAGGATTCTTGGTGTGCAATTATTAAAGTTTTGCTTCTTAAAAGATCTAGACATGTGCAAAGTGCACTGGGATGGATTTCCTCTGCCAGCCTAGAGGGGCTTCATTTCTTCAGGGTTTGACCTCCCATGATGAAGATTATTAGGGCTTCTTGTTCTCCTGGTATAAGTTGAACACACTTCCCGAAGCAGTCTCTTTTATAAAGCAACAAAGAGTCCTGTGGCACCTTGTAGACTAACAGATGTATGGGAGCATAAGCTTTCGTGGGTGAATACCCACTCGTCAGACGCTCTGACGAAGTGGGTATTCACCCATGAAAGCTTATGCTCCAATATATCTGTTAGTCTATAAGGTGCCACAGGACTGTTTTTGTTGCTTTTTACAGATCCAGACTAACACAGCTACGCTCTGATACTAGTCTCTTTTATGAAGATCTTTGAAATTATACATTTTGAATAATAGGGACAATCAGGTAACCTTTTGATTTTTCCATTGCTTCTAGAAAGCTTCGCTATGGCTATCTAATCTAGCTGTCCTGATCTATGAGTTTCTAATGCAGCTGTTGGTAGAATCATAGGCCTGGAAGGGACCTTGAGAGCTCATCTAGTCCAGTCCCCTGAACTCATGGCAGGACTAAGTATTATCTAGACCATCCTTGACAGGTGTTTGTCTAACCTGCTCTTAAAAATTCCCAATGATGGAGATTCCAGAACCTCCCTAGGCAATTTATTCCGGCGGTTAACCAGCCTGACGGTTAGGAAGTTTTTCCTAATGTCCAACCTAACCCTCCCTTGCTGCAATTTAAGCCCACTGCTTCTTGTCCTATCCTCAGAGATTAAGAACAACAATTCTTCTCCCTCCTCCTTGTAACAACCTTTTACGTAGTTGAAAACTATTATCATGCCCCCTCTGTCTTCTCTTTTCCAGACTAAAGAAACCCAATTATTTCAGTCTTCCCTCATAGGTTATGTTTTCTAAACCTTTAGTCATTTTTCTTGCTCTTCTCTGGACTCTCTCCAATTTGTCCACATCCTTCCTGAAATGTGGTGCCGAAAACTGGACACAATACTCCAGTTGAGGCCTAATCAGTGCAGAGTAGAGTGGAAGAATGACTTCTCGTGTCTTGCTTACTACACTCCTGGTACACGCTTCCCATGTTGCCCAAATATGAGTCCCAAATATGAGTCCCAAATATGTTGACTCATATTTAGCTTGTGGTCCACTATGATCCCCAAATCCCTTTCCGCAGTGCTCCTTCGTAGGCAGTCATTTCCCATGTTGTATGTGCGCAACTGATTGTACTCCTAAGTGGAGTACTTTGCATTTGTTCTTATTGAATTTCATCCTATTTACTTCAGACCATTTCTCCAATTTGTCCAGATCATTTTGAATTATAATCCTATCTTGTAAAGCACTTGCAACCCCTCCCAGCTTGGTATTGTCTTCAGACTTTATAAATGTACTCTCTATGCCATTATCTAAATCATTGAAGAAGATACTGAACAGAACCAGACCCAGAACTGATCCCTGCAGGACCCCACTTATGTCCTTCCAGCATGACTGTGAACCACTGAAAAATACTCTCTGGGAACAGTTTTCTAACCAGTTTTGTACCCACCCTATAGTAGCTCCATCTAGGTTGCATTTACCTATTTTGTTTATGAAAAGGTCATGCGAGACAGTATCAAAAGCTTTACTAAAGTCAAGATATACCACATCTACCACTTCTCCCCATCCACAAGGCTTGTTACCCTGTCAAAGAAAGCTATTAAGTTGGTTTAGCACAATTTGTTCTTGACAAATCCATGCTGACTGTTACTTATCCCCTTATTATCTTCTAAACTTTTGCAAATTGATTGCTTAATTATTTTCTCCATTATCTTTCTGGGTACAGAAGTTAAGCTGACTGGTCTATAATTCCCTTATTTCCCTTTTTATAGATTGGCACTGTATTTGCCCTTTTCCAGTCTTTTGGAATCTCTCCCTTCTTCCATGACGTTTCAAAGATAATCGCTAATGGCTCAGTCAGCTCCTTGAATATTCTAGGATGCATTTCATCAGGCCCTGGTGACTTGAAGAGATCTAATTTTTAACTTGTTCTTTCCCTATTTTAGCTGCCTCTGATCTTACCTCATTTTCGCTGGCATTCGCTATGTTAGATGTCCAATCATCACCAACCTTCTTGGTGAAAACTGAACCAAAGAAGTCATTAAGCACCTCTGCCATTTCCACATTTTCTGTTATTTTTTCCCACCCTCGTTGAGTAACCCTGTCCTTGGCCTTCCTCTTGCTTCTAATGTATTTGTAGAATGTTTTGTTACCCTTTGTGTTTCTAGATAGTTTGATTTCATTTTGTGTCTTGGCCTTTCTAATTTTGTCCCTGCATAGGTGTGTTTGTTTGTTTACATTCATCCTTTTTAATTTGACCCAGTTTCTACTTTTTGTAGGACTCTTTTTTATTTTTGGATCATTGAAGATCTCCTGGTTTAAGCCAGGGTGGTCTCTTGCCAAGCGTCCTATCTTTCCTACTCGGTGGGATAGTTTGCTCTTGTGCCCTTAATAATGTCTGTCTGAAAAATTGCCAACCATCTTCAGTTGTTTTTCCCTTTAGACTTGCTCCCCATGGGATCTTACCTACCAGCTCCCCAAGTTTGCTAAAGTCTGCCACCTTGAAATCCATTATCTTTATTTTGCTGTTCTCAATCCTACCATTCCTTAGAATCATAAATGCACCATTTCATGATCACTTTCACCCAAGCTGCCTTCCACTTTCCAATTCTCAACTAGTTTCTCCCTATTTGTCAAAATCAAATCTAGAACAGCCTTGTGGGATCTAGTTGTTATACAGAGAGAGGATGGCATCATCTGTAATCTTGTCTTTACAGCACTAAATCTTGCCATGTCACTTTTACTTTAACTGTGTCTGTTTCATCTCAGTATGATTGCTCCCATTACACTACAACCCTAAGGCCCCAGCACTGATGACTCCAGCACTTAAAAAAAAATAATCCTACAACATTGAAAGAAACTGCTTTCTGCAGGGTGAAGTTCCCCCCAGTGCAGAGGGCCAGACCACTTGAGTCCCACTTAAAGGCCCTCAATTAGAGCTACTGCATCTCAGCATTTCTGAACTCATGCAGGTGCTTACATATGGATTTCAGAGCTTAATTTTAGGCTCCTGTTTTTGAAAGTCTTGGTCTCTAATATTGTACATCTATAAAGGAGGTTCCATCCTGCAGGAGAGGGCCAGTGTGTAAGGGACAGTGAAGTTGAGCAGAGTCACGTAGGCCTCCTGAGTGTGCAGGTTCCCAAGGATGCTGATGGTTGGTTGTATCTGGAAATATCCCTGCCCTTTCTTAGGTGAACTTTGAGTTTCCTGATTTCCAGGAGGCAATCTAGAGGAGATGCAGTACGGAAAACTAGCTGAATTCTGATCAGGCCACAGATGCTGCATTTACGGGGACTTTAGGTTCCAGCTCTTTGAATCCCTAGTGAGTGTCTGTACCCTGGAAAATATAAGGTAGAATTGTGCAAGGAGGCTGGGAGGGAGGGAGCCGTCTCATCAAAACAGTTGGTGGTTCTGGCAAGCTAGTTCACTTGAATTTGATACCAGATTTGAAATTGCATCTGGGTGGATATTGAAGTTTAGATAGAATTCAGGGTTTGGATTTGTCTTTGGCAGCATTTGGCTCCTGCAATCACCAATTCAGATTAAAACAATTGATTTAAGCTGTGCAGTAGCCCTATGAAGTAGGGAAGTGTGTGTTAATATCCCCCTTTCACCAATGGCAAAACTAAGGAAATTGATGCAGTGGAGTTCAGACACTCTCTAACTGCAGAATAGCTCCACTGATGTGTCATGCGGGTAAAGTTACTCATGAGCTTAGTGTTTTCAAACCTTATTTGTTTGAAAAGGTTTCAGTTTAGGAAATCTAGGCGTGCTGTCATTAAAGACGTGTGGAGTCTTTAAAGATCCTATGAATTTTTTTTACCATGAATTGGGTTGGTGATCCTGGTGGCCAAACTCTAATTTAGCTATTTGCATTCTGCCTACCCCACTTCCCCCTTTTGGTTTCAGCTGATTGTATTCTTCACTCTCTGTATTAAAGTTGTATGTTGTGAACTGCAGGTCTGTCACATCTTACGCGCATGTAACATGTGCAAATTCGGCTTTACGCCGTTGGCAAAAACAAAAAAGGGAAAAATAACAATTTAAATACTATACCTGCCTGGATTTTTTTGTTTTTGTTTTGCCAACGACTTTCAGTGTGCCACTGTTAGGGGATGGAGGAGGGGAGTGGCTGCACCCTGCTGGGAGTGGGCTGCGCGCTTCGTCTGCCCCAGCAGGTGCCAGGTCTGTAGCAAGCCCAGCAGCCTGCATCCTTCCCTCCCTGCCGACCGATGACTTTCAATTCACCTGCAGGTGGGAGCGGCACGGAGCCCTCCTGGCAGGCGGTGCAGCGGGATGGGCCAAGTGACGAGCGCCCTGTCTGAAAGAAGTCCTGGCCGCCTCCCTTCTCCCCCTTTCCCCCCTCGCTAGCCAGGGTGCATGCTCCGCCTCCCGGGGCATGTCTGCAGTGCAGGGAGTCCCGCTAGCCAGAGTGCAGCAGCTGCCTGCCCAGAGGCTCGTCAGCACGGCTGGGGGAGGCAGCCATGAACAGCTAAGTAAGTGGCACCGAAAGTTTACACTCTGGTTTTTTTTTTGTTTGTTTGGGTTTTTTTGATTGGCCGTTCCGGCCACTCTGCACCCTATTGTTGTTATTGCTTCGCCACTCCGACTGCCCTTTTTTTTTTTTTTTTTTGCGCTTTGAGTGGCAAAAAAAACAGAGCTGGCCCTGCCTGTAGTGATTCCACCCGCCATTACACTCAATGTAATGTTGACTATATGCGATTTTCGCTATCCACGCTGACTGCGGAACGTAACCCCAGTGTAAGATGAGACAGACCTGTACTGAACAGCTGCCATGCTCCTCTCCAGAGATGGTTGTCTTATGGTGAAGGCCAGAAATCACTGAAGGCATTGCCTGGGCCACTTGAACTCAACTCACTTCTTGTCCACTGTTTTTATGGTCCACAAAACGCATCTGGCACAGGCATCATCCTGGGCCAATACATGATATTAATACACCTGTGCTCAGCTCCTTGGCACCAGCTTTTTTGGTGTGACATTGCCAGCCCGAGCCACTGCACAAGGCAGCAGAAAACTGCAGGGAGTTTTCTTTTCCATTTCTAAGAGGAATTAGTCTCCAAAAGACTGAGGTTTTATGCTCTTAAAAAAAATTAAAATGAAACCCAGCTTTGAGTCGCATTCCAATGTAATTTAATTCCTCCAGGGATAACAAGCCTGCCCAAATTACGAGATAAAAAAAAGGAATCCCATTTAAAATAAAAAGGCTCATGGTAAGGCTTTAAAAATAATAGTATCGTTCATTAATGCTGCATTAAGTGGGATCTTCCTGAGGCAGACCCAGGTTCTGGAAGCTGAAATATAATACACTAATATATTAACCTATGTAGGTGGGTGAATAGTTAATGTTTTGATGCCAGGATTTAGGAGTTTCTTTTGTGACACTCTATGGTTCAGAATGAATCAGTGTCAAAAACCCACTACAGCTCATCTGCTAATATTTTTGTAAGTGTTTTGATGTGTATGTTAGTATGTTTTTTATGATACACTTTAGAAGGCTGCCCTCTCCATTATGCTTCTATCCTGTCAGCAGTTTTTAATATACCGGTGGAACGTTTTAAAGTAATGCTGCACATTCATGCCCCATTAGTGTCTGTATTCTTAGTAAACTATGCTAGCACCAAAATATCAGAGAGAAGTCTCAGAATCAGTCTTGGGTTGGCCTACTGAAGGCTTGTTTGCAAGCAGAACCAATTAGTGACTTCTTGTAATAAAGTTACCTTCATGTTTGCATAGTTGTTTGCCCCAGTAAATCACTTCAGGATGAGAAATGCAGAAAGACCAGATGAGCTTTGTGGACTTTGTTGTATAATTTGATAAAGGAATTTTGTGGATCTTACTGCTAAAATAACTACTGAGTTGATCAATCTTTTCTTTTTAAATAGACAAAGCATTATTAACAATACGTGTCTGCAACTTATTTGTAGTGAATGAGCTCCAGTTCTTGACATAAGCTAACTGGAAACACAACCCAATGGAAGTTCAGTGGTTTGAAGGCTTAAATGATCAGGCTCTTAATTTTACACCATAAAAATATTGAATTTTCCTTAATTAGGAGGTCTGGATAAAGTGGTTAAAAAATGGTAAGAATTGACCTGAACCTTTACTGCAGAACTCAGACCAAATCCAAGTTTTCTTTTCTGTAGTTTGAAAAAAATTATCTAAAGGAAGTAAAAATACCAAAATACCTTCTAGGATTGTCTTGTAGGGTAGTAATACACCATGGAAAGAATTAAAATACCAATGTGAAGGATAGCATGGGAGTCATGGGAATAAAAAGAACAGCGCATTCAAAATCTGTATTGTAGCCAAAATCAGATTGATACTACTCTGCCATAGTAGCAGAGACACTGACTCTAGATTCCTTCTCAATATAACAGAGAGGCCGTACGTGTCAGGGTGTCCACGACCAAGGTTGTGGGACTCAGGAAAGCTCTGCCTCTGGTCTGAAATAATCCACATTTGCTAAGTTTGATGGTGTTGCACAATGGCTGTTAATTTCACTTGGCCTTTGCGGAAAGGTAAGGCTGCTCTATGGAGTTTAATATCTGGTTATGGGTTGCTGCTTAGTGGAAGTGGTGAGCTTGATCATACTGCATTTTGCTTTTGTGACTTTAATTGGCAACGTACGTAGGGACTGTGTGTGGGCACATTTTACTTGTAACTAAAAGGAAGTAAAGCTGGGCAACTGTTCTAAATGTTATGCGATAGTGAGCATAGGAAACACGCTATAGAACACTGGGCTATGCAAGTTATAACTCATTGTGTGCTTGGCTGATGTCTGGATTCTAGCACAATCCCCAGCTGCTACATGTGTTGTAAGTAGCTTTGGGTTATAACAAGGTATCATGTCTTTTACTTTTTTTACCCACAGTTAAACTAGTGGGCATTGCATTAGAAAGAGGTCAATTTTAAATATTTTCTGTTCTGCTCCTCAGCTAAGGATGGAAAATAAGCAGCCCATGATATTTTTTTTAACTATTTTTTCAACTTTTGAAGAACAGTTTCATCAGAATACTGGATATCCAGGTGTTCTAATTAGATGTGTCAGATTCCTGCATTGTTAGTGGTAGTTTGCTTAGCAGCTCTTGGACTCCTGGTGCCTGCAATATCACAGTTTAATACAAAAATCTATAAAATGTTCAGCAAAAATGTCCACCATATATGTATGTATAAATCCACTGATCTAGTCACTGAAATCCTTAGGGACGATACTTTCAGAGTGCCATGCTGGTTTAACATCTGGTGTTCTTGGCTGAAGCAAAAGCTTCAGATTTTCATCATAGTTCTAAGTTAAATCTTAGCATAAATTTATTAATTTTTAACATTCAATATAAATTTACCAAAATTGAGAGAGAGAACATTTTTTAAGTGGCAGAAACTTTGTCTCCAATCCCTATCTTGCTAATGCCAGTCTTTCCTCAAGCAAAAGCAATTTATGTAATCTGCTCTAGAGTTGTGTGGATAGTTTTCAAGCTTTTAAAAATGCTTTTAAATGTTTGGAATAAAAATGGAAGTAAATTTCAAAATAAACCAACATTTTGAATTGAAAACTCAAAACATTTCATTTTGAATATGTTGAAACAAAATGTTTTCTGATTTTTTTAAGCTTTGTTTTTGATTGAACAATTGATTTTTTACCAAGAAACTGCTAAAAGTTTTGGTCAACCTGAACCTGCATTTTTTGGTGAAATAAAGTTTCTCCCAGCTGTAGTCTGCATTTTTCCACAAAGGTCAAAAGACTGTCAGACTACCAAGGGAAAAGAATGTGTCACAAGCACTGAGAATGCCTTCCCACCAGCTCCTAGATGTCTAAATCTATAGCTTGTTAGCACAAATGCTCCAGCTAATCTCAATTGCTATGGAGCATATAAGGAGGGGAAGGTTAATCTCTCTAACCTGAGTCAGCCTCCATTCTTGGTGAATCATAGGCACCCTGCACTAGCTGTTCCTCTAGCGATATTCCTGTTTTGTACCAGATCTAACTTCCAAGCACATCACCTCATGTAGGCCATATAATAATCCAAATTAGGAATCACAAAAGCATGTATGACAATGGCCAGGTCCGGAGTTGAAGGAAACGGTCACCTGACCAGGAAAAGTGCTTTTAAACTTTTCATGTCATCTGAGATCACTTGGGAAACCTAGAGTACTGTAAAACTTCAGCTCCTGGATAAAGGGCATTGATACCACTCAGCAGTGGGGACAGGAGTCACCTCCTCTCTGCCATTGTGATTTTTTCTCCTGATGTCTGTCTTGCCTTGATTACACCTTGGTCTTATTCAAATCCCAGTCTCAGCAAGGCACTAGAAAAAACAAGGAAATTGTGTCATCCAGATCTCATGAAAATAAGACATCAACTGTTGTCTGCATGCTGATGATATCAAAGCCCCATACATTCCCATTGGACCAGAAGAATTAAGAAGAGAATCCTGTGGAATCACACATGAGATATCTTTGGGCAGGTGTATCATTACAAAAGCAAGAAACCAAAAAACCACCTTGGAGATGAGGGAGGAACAAAAACCACTCAGATAATATTCTCTAACCCCGCTAGGATCTGTAAGCAGATCAACAATGTCCTAGGCTGC
Organism: Gopherus evgoodei; assembly: GCF_007399415.2. Taxonomy (NCBI): domain Eukaryota; kingdom Metazoa; phylum Chordata; order Testudines; family Testudinidae; genus Gopherus; species Gopherus evgoodei. The sequence continues at coordinate 10,114,773 of NC_044333.1, read as the reverse complement.
TAATAGATCTGAAAGACTTATCATGCATGCCTGACCTTCATACACCAATGAGAGTAGAGCGCTACCCAGACTGACAGAAAAGGACCAAGGAAACCCTGATGACTCCAAATGGCACTCCAGTATGCCTTTTCTGTTTGTTCTATGAGGAATTTTGGTAACTCATGCTTTTTAAATCTTGCAAAATAAAAAATTCTCTGGCCTTTGGGATAACACTGTTTAGTATAGCAGGGGTTCTCAAACTGGGGGTCGGGTCCCCTCAGGGAGTCGCGAGGTTATTACATGGCTGTCAGCCTCCACACCAAACCCTGCTTTGCCTCCAGCATTTATAAGGGTGTTACATTAAAAATATTTTTTTATATATTTATTAGGGGGGTTGCACTCAGTGGCTTGCTATGTGAAAGGGGTCACTAGTACAAAAGTTAGAGAAACAATGCAATATAGCATTTAATCATCTAACATTTGTAGTTGGGAATAATGCTAAATATGATCAGTAATGTTCCCTTTATTGTTATCACCATTGCAACAAGTATTACTCCCTTGTTCCTGCTTCTTACCTTCTGTCTGGCGTCTGGTATGTTCCAAAATTATTGGTTTTGAATTAGTTTATTGTCAGACATAATATTTACCAGGGATTTTTCTTATAAGGAAATTGCTTTACAGAGTAAAAGACAAAGGCTGAAATATCAGATGAGTACTGTGCATTTGCTTTCATATAGGAATATGGGGCATATTAACTTTATCTGTCTAAAGGCAATTTGAATTAAAATTAATTGCTGGTTGAAAAGATAAGTTAATTTATTTTCAAGGCTATTTTGGTATTTCATTTTATCTGTGCACTTTTCTCTTACTCCCCCATCATGTTTGCTTAGTGTGCAGTTCTAAAGATCTTATGGCTTAAATTACTTTCTAGCTAGAGTAGTGCTAGATTAAGAAAATTATGTTCTTGCTGAATATTAATAATTGCTGTTACCAGTCCAATTATAAAATGCTGATTCCATTTCCAGAGTTCTTACAGGCATGGGGGACTGACTTAGTCAAATAGGAACGTCTAGTTTGGTTTCTTGACTTCCTTGAGATGATAAAGGGTCCTTTGGAAGATGATGATGGTTAACCTGAGAAAAATGAAGAGGAACATCACAATGCAGGGGAAAAATGAGTACTTAATGACCCAAGAGGAAATCTGTGCTACTGCCTTTGGGTACCCAGCTAGAAAATACCACAGCTTGGCAAGTTATTTTTTAAAGGATAACAATCTCCCAACAAAATGTGTTCTTGTCATTGCGGGGAGGCGTTAGGTGTTTAACTAAAATGAGATATCCAAAAATAGCATTGAAACATTAATGGGACTTGTTCTCAATACTACTTTGCCTAGAAAGTGTCATTTAAGAGGTTAATGATGTGGCATGATGGGTGTGTGCTAAAAGAATTGCTTTGTATAACATGATTATGGAAAATCAGCAGCATTATTTTTGTGGGTTTTTAGTGCGTTTCATACTTTGCTCTGCTTATGTGCTATTTTTCTTTCAGAGCAGATTTAGAGCTCCAGGACAAGCAAGATCTCTTTAAAAGAACCGTTCCCTATTCATATCTTCAATGGGCTAGCAGATGAACAAAGTTGTGTGTCCATAAGCAACTTCCCTCTGCTTCTGCAGGGGATTCCTCATCCTTTTTGCCTTTTACTGATACTTTTTAATAATCTCTGCTCTGTTCTTGGCCTTTGTTTTGGATCTGAAACCAGCCTTATCCATCTTTCGCTGCTCATACTGTTGCTAAGGCACTCAGGTACCTGGACTGTGACAAAGAGCAGAAGGAACGTGTTTATCTTGCCCACTGTATTCCTCCAATGTTTAAGACTAGTAGAGGAAGCATGCTTCACTCTACAGAAACAACTTTGCATGTAAAGCAAATACTGCAAAATTCCATACTGCTGCCGCTGACTTCACAGAAAAGAAGAATGAAATCATGTTTCTCTTATTAGTTACTTCCATAATGTCTTAGAGGTATTCCAAACAGAGAAGGTGCCATTCCTGTTCTCGCTACCTTTTATGAAACATGGGAGAAGATGGGAAGGAAAGAAATCCACCAATACCTTCCCCTTCCAAAGATTCATATGAGATACATGATCACTGCTTCTGGAGGAGAGAATTAAGCCTAGATATCCCTGCCAATATCTTCTGGTGGAAAGGCCTCCCTGACCTGAAATTTAACCATCAGGTTAGGCTTGAACATGTGACTGTAAATCACCACACTTAAGCATCTATCCAGTTTATACCCCTAATGCAAATTGTCTATTTCCCCCTCTTAACATTTACTGACGGTGAAAAGCTCTTTATATATAGCAAGGCTAAAAACAGCACAACCGCCTGAGGAGAGCCAAAATCATGGGTGCTGGAACCCAGGGTGGCTCCAGGCACCAGCGCAGGATGTGCGTGCCTAGGGCAGCAAGCCACGGGGGCCGGCCTGCTGGTCAATGTGAGGGAGGCAGTCAGGCGGCCTTTGGTGGCATGGCTGCTGGAGGTCCACCGGTCTCGCGGCTTCAGCAGAAATTTGGTGGCGGGTACGCTGAAGGTGCAGGACTGGCAGATAACCCACAGAAAGGCCACCGAATCCGCATGACCAGCAGCCGCCGAAGACTGCCTGACTGCCGTGCTTGGGGTGGCAACAAACATATTGGCGCCCCTGGCTGGAACAATTTGAATAATGGGGGTGCTGAGAGCCATTGAACCTAACTGTAAACCTTGTATATGTTGGAAACCACTTCAAGCCAAGAGATGTGTCCACACCTGCAGCACCCCTAGTTCCAGCACCCGTGGCCAAAGTGGAAAATCACTCTGACTGCTCTGTTTGATTTGGAATCTTATATGTGTAATCTGCCACACCTATTGTCACCAACACAGACTGGTCAAATCAGCCTCCAGAATCATCATCTTCCCCAGTGTATCTAAAGCAGACTCTGCTGCCGTGAGGTCCATCATCACATAACTTGTCTCTTCCTGGGACTGAGCAGTAGCATGATAATGATATTACTAACCTAGACATAGAATGGGGAGGCATAGAAACACCTAAAATTAATTTCTAATGGAGGAAGAAAGAAAGAAAATACTGACGGAAATAAAAATATTGGGTCAGGTGATCAAGAAACCCTATAGCTCTCTTAGAGCCAGGCAGAAGCTATCTCAGAATTGTAAAAAGTGGTAACAGTCGTAGAGTATTTGTCAGGTAGATCTGAGGATCACTGCGAACAGGATGCAGAACTCTTTGTCAAAACAAGATGTGTGTGTGTGTGTGTATGGGGGTCGGTGGGGCTGATCCAGGAAACTTCAGACTCTGCTCTCAATTGTGAATTCAATGGAAATTGAGGGAGGTCAACAACTTACGAAGTTCAGACCTTTAATGAATAGGAGATATTCTGTGATGCTCCACTTTCTGCCCTACAAATGCTAAAAGTCAGCAGCTCTTGGACTGGCTCTTTCATTAGCTAGTTTTGATATAACAATCCCAAATGCAAGCAGCTGCATTAGCAGAAAGTCCTAAATCATCACACTGAAATGTTATTAATTGGTAAGAAACGGCTATTAATGGAAATTGTCACACTGTCTGAAGTGGCTCGTGTTCTTCCTGGGCTGCCTGGCACTGCATTGGGCCAGTTCCTCTGCAGTATCTGCGGCAGCAGAGTCCTTGGACACCTGGCCAAAATTCACAAGCTAGGTTCTCAGTTCCTGATCTGGGGCTTTCTTTTTATGAGATATTCCCTGCTCCTTACATAACTTTTCAAGGTTTTTTAATCTCAAAACCATCATATGACTGCGCTCAACTCCTTGTGTCTGTCCTTTAACCTTTAAAAATTCTCAGGGTCAAGTTTAAACTCTTAACAGTGCTGGTTTATAATCTGTAAATCCAATTGACTGTGGCATGTGAATCCTGCTGATTTCGCCAATAGTCACACTGTCTGGAGTGGCTCACAAGCAAGAATACCAACCTCTGGGCAGAGCACAAACCCCAAACTGGTTGTGAGTTCTATGCTTAGACTACCAACCAAATAACAAATGGAAACTCCTCAGGCACTATACAGCCTTAACTTGGAGTCACAGACAGTCCCCTTGGGCATTCTGAACTACCTTGCCACCCAAGCAAGCTTGACTCTGTGATAGATGGTCATTTTACATAAAGATCACAAAATATTCAGGTTACTCCCAGTCCCAAAGGACCAGTCACTGACCCCAAGTCAATTTGCACCAGAGACAATGCTTGTAGCCAATCCTGTAACACGCTAACTAAAAGTTTATTAACTAGGAAAAAGAAATGAGAGCTATTTTCAAGGTCAAAGGAGTTAAGCATACACTCACAAATAAGATAGTCTTAAACTCAAAAGATAATAGAGACTTCTGTAAAATCAAGCTTTTATGTCTTTTGGGGCTAAGCCAAGCAGCTTGGGGATCTCTTGCTTATGTTTAGGAATCTTTGCCCCTCAGATTCCAGACAGCATAAAGAGAACCTAGAATAGAATATCAGGGTTGGAAGGGACCTCAGGAGGTCATCTAGTCCAACCCCCTGCTCAAAGCAGGACCAATTCCCAGACAGATTTTTACCCCAGTTCCCTAAATGGCCCCCTCAAGGACTGAGCTCACAACCCTAGGTTTTGCAGGCCAATGCTCAAACCACTGAGCTATCCCTCCCCGTGTGGTCAGGGATTATTATCCCCACCTTCCTAGAGCCCAAGTGTTTCTGCACGTAATCTCTTTGTGGGTGGGTGAGTGGGTGGGGACAAAGTATTTGTTACATAATGGCCTGTCTGGATTCCATAGTCCTTCCTGATGGGCAGGAGATCACATCTTCTGTAGGAATCCAGCATTTTACATTAGGTGAATTATTGTTCCCTGTTGGGTGAGTTACATAGTTTCAGAACAAACATTTTACAGTTACAGAGCAAACACATAAGTAGTACCGATAGAATGGGATACAGATAGTATAAATAGGATTAATACATGCAGCTTCCTTCAATAAAAATAAAAGGAACTCTGACTGTGAAGGGAAGAGAGAAAGGAAATCAGAGAGAGGAGGAATGAGAGGGACCTAAATGTGTAAATTTGTATGTATGCTGTTACACAAAACGTTGTAAGCTGTGCAAGTTAAAATGTATCAGAGTGAAAGTGGGAAGAGTCTTAAATGTTGAATAAGTAGATTTAGGGCAAAATTTTCAAAAATACTGAAGTCCCGTTTTCAAAAGTGACTTAGGTTTCTAAGGAATTTAGACTACTTGCCCAAGTCCCTTTTAAAAATGGCACTTATGCTGTAAAGTTATTAAGCATTTTTGAAAAAGTTACCTCTATGTTGTGCTTGAGCAGCATGACCCAAATGTCTGAAGGTGTTATATTTGTATGCAGTCAACCTCTAATGTCTGTGCTCAGATTGGGGACTTGTGCCAGCTTTCTTAAGAACGTGGACCTGGGAGCCTGAAGTGTGCTTTTGTAAAGCAGAAGTCTCCCAGTATTTACGACTTTTTAAGCTGCAGGAAAGTGCATCATTTTCTTAACTCTGATGACACCATTCCACAGGGCTCTTTCTGTTGACAGCTAATTTTTCACACACTAATAGACCTCAGAGACTGGATTTTCTTTGGTTTCTTGTCGTATTTCAGATGAACTAATTAGTTTCGCAGGAACCCTCCACTTCTTTGTGTGATGTTCAAAATGCCCCTCGTTTGTGGCATGTCAGGAGTCTGCTGTAGGTGAAAATAATGTGAGCCTTTAAATTTAATCAATGATCACAGCGGCTCATCTGCATGGCCACAGGAAATAACTTTCATGTCTAGTTTGTGGTGTTCTTCCCCCTCAGATCCTCTCTTTGCTAATGATAAATGTCACATTGCATTTGTTGATCTCCTAGATAAACAGATCTTCATAATGGTAACACAGGCTTGTTTTGAATATCAGTGAGGGCAATTAGGGAACTGGAATCTTTGCTGATGTGACTGGGGTCCAAGTAGGGGGCCAGCTGACGTCACTCAATTAGGGTGAACTGCAAAGAATGGGGCAGACAAATCCAAAACTGGTGGATAATTCAATACTTGGATTTACCAAGCCAGCATACAACAGCTTCTTTATTACCTCACTGCTTGCCCCCAAACCAGCAACATAGTTCCCTTAAAGCAACCCAGTCTCAGGCCTCCATCCAGGTACCGAAGTCAAATATGATGATTTCTGAAAATTATATTTCGTCATATAAAAGGTTCTACCAATCCCAAAGGATCAGACACATTACCTCCTAGGTTATTGAATATTCCAGATCTTACCCAAATACATCCATATAGCCAATTCTTATTAAATAAACTAAAATTTATTAAAAAAGAGAGCGATAGTATGGTTAAAAGATCAGTATACATACAGACATGAATTTAATTCTCGAGGTTCAGATATATAGCAGAGATGGTGAGCTTTGTAGTTGCAAAGAGTTCTTTCAGAAATAGTTCATAAGTTATAGTCCAGTGTCCAATATCATATTCAGGGCACACCAGTCAGTGCTGGGGTCCCAGTCTGGTGGCTTAAGCTTTCCCAGATGACGCATCAAGCAGATCTGCGATGGACAGGATCAGGACCCAAGGATCTTTTTATATACTATTCTAGCATACACTTGACCATACAGTCCTGGGTAAATAATAGGCTTTTGATGTAACCTTGTTTTCTAAACACCACCAGTAATTAATTACACAAATTAACACAGGGCAATTTATCCATTAGGCAGTATATTACAAATGTCATTGTCTATAAGTCTCTTTGAAGTTATCTCACCCAAAATTCATCTAAATGTTAATATTTCCTTTTGATCTCTGAATCGATAGTTATAGTAACAGACAGGAATTGTCTGTTTACATGGTTAGCTTTTAAGATACACACAATTAGTATCACTTCTAACAATACTTGTGGCACCTTGGAGACTAACACATTTATTTGAGCATAAGCTTTCGTGGGCTCCAGCCCACTTCATTGGATGCATGCGGTGGAAAATACAGTAGTAAGATATATATATATATATACACACACACAGAGAACATGAAACAATAGGTGTTACCATACGCACTCTAACGAGAGTGGTCAGTTAAGGTGAGCTGTTACCAGCAGGAGAGAAAAAAACGTTTTGTAGTGGTAATCAAAATGGCCCTTTTCTAACAGGGATAGCTCAGTGGTTTGAGCATTGGCCTGCTAAACGCAGGGTTGTGAGTTCAGTCCTTGAGGGAGCCATTTAGGGAACTGGAGTAAAAATCTGTCTGGGGATTGGTCCTGCTTTGAGCAGGGGGTTGGACTAGATGACCACCTGAGGTCCCTTCCAATCCTAATCTATGATTCTTTGAAGAAGTTGTGAGGAACGGGGTGTGTGTGGGGGAAATAAACATGGGGAAATAGTTTTACTTTGTATAATGACCCATCCACTCCCAGTCTTTATTCAAGCCTAATTTAATGGTGTCCATTTTACAAACTAATTCCAATTCAGCAGTCTCTTGTCAGAGTCTGTTTTTGAAGTTTTTTTGTTGTAATATTGTGACTTTTAGGTCTGTAATTGAGTGACCAGGGAGATTGAAGTGTTCTCCAACTGGTTTTTTAATATTATAATTCTTGATGTCTGATTTGTGTCCATTTATTCTTTTACATAGAGACTGTCTGGTTTGGCCAATGTACATGGCCATGTACATGGCCAGCAATGTCCCTCTGTTTGCGGATACAGACTAACAGGGCTGCTACGCTGAAACATCTAACAATATATGTTTTCATTTCAAAGTTCTAGCCTATTTAGCATGAATGGCCCTAATTACCATTCGCATGCCGTCTAATGTGACTTCAAAGGTGGGCTCTGGATCATTCAGCCTGCAGGCCAGTTAACTCTTTCTGGCCAGGAGTTATATTTTGCATAAGATTTGCTGCAATTATATAACCGTGGTAGCAATAATGATTTGCATCGTTATATTTTAATCAGCCAATGTCACAGCTAAATTCAGGGAATCTAAAATCACCCTAAAAACAGGAGTGTAATGTTGTGAAATAATTAACTCAGGTTCCCAACAGAGGGTTTTGTTTTTTTTTAAATCAAGCTCCTCTTCACAATGTTGGTTTTAAAAGGGCAATGCAAAAAAGGACAAGTAAAAGAGAAATATGCTTAGTTTATTTACTTTAAAATGAGTGGGCAACTATCTTAGAATTTTTAATGTACCTCTTGTTTAATATTTAAAATTGTAAGACCTGACTTGGTGTCCCTGGAAGGCAATGGGAATATTTTCATTGGGCATGGATCAAGTCCCATAATTAGCTTATTTTAAAAAATCTGTCTAAAGCCACATAGTGGAGTAGATTGAGCATAGAGTTGGAGTCAGGAGCTCCTACTTTTTGTGATCAAAGAAAAACCTACGTAGATGCATGGGAAAACGTCTGTCTGAGGGACAGTGAAAATATAAGGCCAGTATTTTAGAAAATGGACAAGTAAGAGGGGCCATAAAATAAATGGTACAAAGAAGGTGATTCCAGTGCTCAGATAGTTATGATGGGGGACATACACGTTTCTAGATACATAGATTCTAATAACACAAATGAAGACTCAATGGATGTTAAAGGTAACAAATTTAAAACTGCTAAAAGCAAATACTGGAATACAAAATTCATAATCAACCTGTGGAACTCACTGCTACAAGAGAGAGGGAGGCAACATTTTTAGTAGGCCCAGAGGTGAAAGTAAGTCAGTATGGTCCGGTACAGCATACTGGCAAACGTCGGTACCCAGCCGACAGTACTGGCAGGGGGCAGCTTCCCCAGGTGGGCAATTTAAAAGGGCCCTGGGCAGATCCCTGGCCCTTTAAGTCACCACCGGAGCCCTGGGGTAGTGGCAATGACCAGGAGCCCCAGGGCTCCAGCAGTGATTTAAAGGGCCTGGAGCTCCCAGCAATGGCTGGAGCCCCGGGTCCTTTAAATCACCACCAGAGCCCTGGGGCTCCTGGCCGCTGCCGCAGCTACTGCTACCACGGAGCTCCAGTGGTGATTTAAAGGGCCTTCTGCCCGCCGCTAGCAAAGTCGGAGTCCTGGGCCCTTTACATCCCCGCCAGGGCCCTGGGTAGTGGCAGTGATTTAAAGGGCCCCGGGACTTAAAGGCCTTACCTCTTCCACCTGAGGCTCCTCTACCCCCGGCCCCACCTGCTGAGGATCCTGGCCCTGCATACTGATATGTCCCTTAAGTTACTTTCACCCCTGAGTCGACCTTACCAAGGTGTTTATCCAAACTTTCTCAACTTCCTTGGTCTGCAAAGCTCATCTGGAAATCGCATGAAAAGAACCTGGCTGTATGGAGTTTCAGCATTTCTGCTTCTAGTCCCAAGCAGAAGGCTCAAGATTGCTCATAACAAATAATTTTTGAACCTCCAAAATGGTTTGTTTCAAGTTCTGGACAAATGTTCAGGTCTGTGTTATCTGAACCCATTCCCATACCAAAGCTCAGATGCTCTAAGAAATACCGAGGCCCCGATCCAGCATAGCACTTAGTCACATACATAACATTTCTGGAACTACACACACTTAAATATTTGCTGAATCTGGGTCTTGAGGTCTAATGCTGCACTGTGGAGGCCAATGGGATTTTTGTAGCTGACTTCAGTAGATGCAGAGCAGTGCCTGACATGACATAGCAGATGTCAGAACTATCACTATAAGTTGCAGGCTTTTTAAAAACACACACGAAATGCCTCACCTCTTGATATTTCCTGTTCTAAAAAAAAGTCAGTGAATGAGGACACTGAAGTGGTGCCATTGCAATAAATAAAATCTGAGTCTGCTAGAAATTGTTTCTGAAATCAATGTGCAGCTTACTGCACCAATGCCTGTTCTTAAACATAACTAGAGCCTCCCCTTCGGAAAGGTTACTCCTGATTAGCTGATGTCTTGTGACTATTTATGTATCATTAAACAAAGTTCCAAATGTTAAAGAACTGGTATCATTTTCTGTTAGCTAAGAGTATATCGAAGGTTAGTACATCGGACTTCCAAGATACCAAGCACATTGGACTTCCAAGGCTCCTGTTTAAAATGGCTGGAAGGCTGCTGCATATTCTGACCCTGCTTGACAAGCCATGGGATGTTCCAGTGCAGTACTTCAAACTTTATACAGGATGCAATGAGACCCTGTGAAGGCATTTTTAAAAGGGAAGAGGACACCTGTGTGGGAGGTGAAGAACGTAAGACGTATCTGTTCAGATAGGCTGGAAAACTGAGTCAAATTCAGTCCCCAGGGAGGCCAGGATGCAGGAGCGGCGCCAGGGTTTCTGGCGCCCTAGGCAGAATTCGGGAGGCGGCATTTTGTGTACTCCCCACGGGGTGTGCGAGAGCTTCCAATTCCGCTCCTGTTGCGCCGTCGAAGAAGGACCCTCCGCTGAAATGCCTCAGGCAACAGCGGCAGTCATTGAGCTGCTCAATTGCCTGCCGCTGTTTTCCGCGGCACATCGGCAGAAGGTCCTTCTTTGGCGGCGCAATGGGAGCGGAACCGGAAGCTCCCATGCGCCCCATGGGGAGAGCACAAAATGCCGCCCCCCGAATCCTGGCGCCCTAGGCGACCGCCTAGTGTCGCCTAATGGAAGCACCAGCCCTGCCAGGATGTAAGGCCCAGAAGTGGATTCCACCTGGATATATTGCAAGAGTGAGCATGAATCCTAGATACCTTAAGTCTGGCTGGGGGCAGGACTAACAGTAAATAGGTTACCTAGGGAGGTGGTGGAATCTCCATCCTTAGAGGTTTTTAAGGCCCGGTTGACGAAGCCCTGGCTGGAATGATTTAGTTGGTTTTGGTCCTGCTTCGAGCAGGGGATTGGACTAGATGACTCCTGAGGTCTTCCAACCCTAATATTCTATGATTCTATGAAAGAAAAGTTAGAACTAATAAGCTTAACCACTAAAAAGCTTTTTTATACATAAAGTCACTGTTTTAGGGCCATGTCTCACAATCTTCCAGGGCTGGAAGCAATTGCCTTTGAAATGCTGGACACATACATCTCCTAGCCAATGAGATAAAATTCCCTTTTCAGCCCTGGATGGGTCACAGCATTTTGGCTGTCACACACATCTGTGCTGTACATCTTATTACTGCTGGTCTTGGGAGTCAGGGTATTGTACATTTGCTTGGGAGGCTGCTATGGGTAGGAGGCAGAATTCTTCCAGTAAAGTATGGGAGGCAAATCCCTAATTTGGTGGGGGGAGAAGGACTTGTTGGGAGGCAGGTTGTTTCCGTTACATATCTATAAAGCATATGCATAAGTGTTTTGAAGCTTCTTAGAGGTTTGGAACGTTAGCAGTGGTCCCAGAGGAAGTGAATTAGTGAGCAGTATGTAGGTGATACTATCAAAAGTGTATGATTAATGCAATTTATCACATTAATCTCCTCGCCATATATACACAGTAAAATCCTATTTTAATATGTTTGTGAGATACACAAAATTGTTGTAATATTGGGGGGGATATGTGCTAACTTACAGGCTGAGGGACACAGATTCCTATTGGCTTTAGTGCGTTTTCGGTCAGGCTAATAGACATTTTCTATTAAATGGTTTCATAAAATTGAGATTATACTGAATTTTTATGTATATGTGTAATATGCATAGAAGTTAATACGAGAAAGACTGTTCATCTTGCAATTTATTAGGAGAAACTAGTCTACTTTGCTCAGAACTATGCTACAGTGATTTCAGCAGCTTTGCAGCGCTATCAATGAAACTGAAATATGTTAAACCAAAACGGAGATTTTCTTCAGAAACTGGGTCGTGACCTTTCTCAGTAAAACTTCTAACAACCTCCTGGTAAACGCAGTTCTGGGAATTGCTGTAAATTCCTTATACTTATTTTCTGCACAGTTATGCGGTGATTGAACAGGCTTTGGTCCCTTTTTCTTTCCTTATCCCCATACGGTTGTTCCAGTTTTACTGTACAGTATGTTGTCTCAGTTTGAACCTGCAATGGGTTAATGAGAGTACACAGACTAATAATAATCACCATTTCATACACTAATCAAATTTCACTGCTTCTAGCAATAGGAAACGTAATCTTGTGTTTAACGCCCTGGCCTGGGACACAGAAGGTACGTATTTGATTCTTGGCTTTGCCACAGATCTCCTGTGTGATCTTTGACAAGTCACTTAATCCACGTGCCTCAGTTCCTCATCTCTAAAATGAGGATGCTTCTCTTTCCCACCCTGGGTCTGTTTTGTCTATTTGGAATGTAAGGTTTCCAGGGCACAGGTTGTCTCTTACTTTGACATCTACAAACTAAGCCTTCTCGGTGCTGCTATAGTAAGATAACTGATAATCTGCTGGCACCAACCACAGTCGCGGTCTTGTCAGACCTGTCCATCTAACCAAGTCTTATGCCCTCAGAAGAGGCCTGGTTTTGTTGCATTAGAAGAAGGGAGCTCCTCCATTAATGCATCAGAACACTTGTGCAATATAGAGTGTGTAAGAGAGACTTTCCTGACCTCCATAGACAATTCCTTTAACCATGAAGCATAAGATATAATGCACATACATGACACTATGTAAATAATACTTAGGCTTGTCATTCACTCTTAGCTTGCACAGATCTCTCTCGTGCATATGGCATCTGCGGAACATTGCGATATAGATGTAATTGTAGATCCATAAGCCATTTCAAGGCCTCTGTGACATTGTGGATAGCATCCAATTCACCCTTCAGTCTATATTTGGGGCACTGCATTATGATGTGTTGGATGTTCTCACCACAGTTGCACAAAGGGATGTCCTTTGTGGTTTATTTGGATGTGGTTCAGTATGGTCAAAGTTTGCTTGGCAGGTTGCAATTGGGAGGGTGTCTCGTTGGTTCAGTAATAATGTGCTAATCTGAAACAGTAGAGGAGGTCCAGTCACTTTGCGATTACCTGGCCGGATCCAAAGACATGAGGCAGTCATGTGTGGTCCATAGTGTTTTTTGAGGTTTCAGGCATTGTTGGGGTATGTTACCCATACTCTGCTGGATGGGACGTTCTGGGTAGCCTTCAGTGCATTTGAATTCTTGTGCTGTGGCTATATCTCAACGGATAGCTGGAGGTTGGATGTTTGCTAATACAGAAAGCCACAGTAGAGATGTTGATTTTAAAATTCCTGTGATGATTTGTGTGGTCTGATTTAGCTGCCTATCCACAAGATGGGTATGGCAGCTTCTTGTCCACACCAATACACAACACTCTGCAACTAATTACACTAGGACCAAGGCTGATATTTGTAGCACCGGGGCAGTTAATCCCCAGCTTGTTCCCGCTAACTTTTGAACAATGACGAGAGTCTTCACTTCAAAGGCTACTTTCTTGAGGTAGTCCTGAAAGGTTAGGGTGAGGTCAAGAATGACACTGAGATATTTTGGCTTTGGGTCAAAAGGCACAATTTCACCAGAAAAGTAGACAGAATGTTTTGTGTGATTCTATTGTCAAGGTGGAAAATAGAGACTACCAATTTGCCTGGATTTAGTCTTTTGAAAGTACTCCTCCATGATCTTGAAGTGATGCTTACGTCTCACTTTAAGTTCTTCAAAGCAACAGGCCTGAGTTGCGAGTGCCAAATCATCAGCATATGCAAACTTCTGTGCTATTGTTTTAGGCATATCACTTGAGTATACATTTAAAGCAGGGTGTCATAAACAGATGGTTAAGGGTTAATGCCTTGTTTACCTGTAAAGGGTTAAAAAGTTCACCTAGCCTAGGTAACACCTGATCAGAGGAACCAATGGGGGAACAAGATGTTTCAAAAGGAAGGAGGGAAGTTTTTGCTTTGTTTAGAGTTTGTTTCAGCTGGAGAGAAAAAGATCAAGGAACCAGCCTCTTATCAGAGTAGTAAGTTTTAGAAAGGAATAAATAGGTTTATGTTTATTTCTTTGTAACCTGTTTTATGCAGTTAGAGGTAGAATCAAATTGGGTATTTGGGTATTATTATTTTTTTGTGTAACTAAATTTGTGCCCAGGGGAACATCCTCTGTGTTTGAAATCTGTTGTCTGTGAGAGTAGCTGGTATGCTAATCTCTCCCAGAGGGTTTTCTTTCACCTTTCTTTTCTTTAATTAAAAGCCTTTTTTCTTAATACCTGATTGATTTTTCCTTGTTTTTAGATCCAAGGAGATTGGATCTGGACTCACCAGGGATTGGTAGGGGGGAAAGGAGGGGGGATGGTTAATTTCTCCTTGTTTTAAGATCCAAGGGGTTTGGATCTGTGTTCACCAGGGAATTGGTGAAGTCCCTCAAGGCTACCCAGGGAGGGGAAGGTTTTGGGGGGACAGGGAGTGATCCAGACACTGAAAATTCTGGATGGTGGCAGCGATACCAGATCTAAGCTAGTAATTAAGCTTAGAAGTGTCCATGCAGGTCCCCACATCTGTACCCTAAAGTTCAGAGTGGGGAAGGAACCTTAACACAAGGGAAGGCAACCTATGGCACGTATGCCAAAGGCAGCACGCAAGCTGATTTTCAGTGGCACTCACGCTGCCTGGGTCCTGGCCACTGGTCCGGGGAGCTCTGCATTTTAATTTAATTTTAAATGAAGCTTCTTAAACATTTTAAAAACCTTATTTACTTTACATACAACAATAGTTTAGTTATATATTACAGACTTATGGAAAGAGACCTTCTAAAAATGTTAAAATATATTACTGGCATGCAAAACCTTAAATTAGAGTGAATAAAAGACGACTCGGCTCATCACTTCTGAAAGGTTGCAGACCTCTGATTTAAAATGTTGGTGCAAGTACAGAGCATTGTGGTAGCCCATTATTCAAAGTGCGCGGTTTGCTCGTTTGACCTCTGAGACATCCTTTGGTCACTGAGCATGGTGTTCAGCAGCCTGATAATCCACACATGGGGGATCACTTTGGCCACTTTCAGTAGCAGGCCATCCTTCCAGACTATGTCATATCCCACTGACAGAGTGATAAAAGCAATACTGGTCTTGAGTTTTCGATGGAATCCAGCCTCAATGTCTGTAGTGAGAGCCAGGACCTAGTTACAGCATTTTCTGTGGAGTTGAAAACCAGCTTGCTTCTTGGGTAGGCTGGCATCCACAGTGCTCCCGATTCGGTTCAGAATCATATGCTCCCATCTCTGTTTGTTTCTTTGATTGAAACAGAGTAAATAAGACAGAAAAATTATATATATCTCAGTTCATTGTGTGGGAGAAACTCTTAATACTGTTTTATAGCCATGTTAGTACTACTCTGGTAGATGGGCAAACAAGAGTTTTCTAGTGCAATTGTAACCCATATCATTGTCAATGTGTTATGCTCACCCTCCTATACCTGATCCACAGAAGGCGTGTGTCATCCAGCCACAGAGGCTTGGTTCTCTGGTTCAAGCTGCAGAGACTCATTGTTCTAGCTGTGGAGGTCCCCCCATCAATTCCCAGTGTTTGCCAAGATGGTGGTGATCACACATTCATGCTGTGAAAATCATATGGCCAGGACTTCTCCCCACTTGTCCCTCTCTACTGGACAGGACTTATCAGGCCCTTTGAACATATGGGCTGTTCACAGAAGCATGTTCCTTGCCTGTCCTTGTCTTGCTCCTGGGGTTGATCCGCTGTTCCTGAGCAATGGCAGACCATTATCCCTCATCCCTGTGATGGCTGAGTTGTGCTGGCTTGCGGGTTGAGAGGCAAAGCCAAGCCTCCACTTATGCTTTGCTTAATTGCAGGGGCAATGAGGGAGGGGGAGTTTTGAATGCACAGGCCTTGCTCCCTTCCCTACCCCCACAAGTATCTGCAGCAGAAGTGCAAGGAGATGGCAGTGGGGTTTGATGGGTGTTTATCACTTGCTGCCCCATGTGACCCTGCATGGCAGCAGAGAGCTTGGGGTGCATTCTCTGGTAGAGCTGTGTCATATATCAGCAAAACGACATTGGTCACTGAATGCAAACTTGCTTTTTGGCTAATTGTTTAGGGTAGGTGCCTTCAAGAAAGTGTAATAAATCCCTAACTGCCAAGGGAGTGAGCATGTTTGTGTGTGGTTGTTTTGTGACCAAGATCATGCCCAGGCATACGTGTCTCATCTAATCTTGTCATCCTGCAGGTAGGAATAATTTACCTGTGGCCCTATGCAGAAGGGGCCTGATTTTCAGAGGTACAGAGCACCAATAGCGCCATTGACTTGACTGGCCCTACTGGGTGCTCAGCACCTCTGGAAATCAGGCCCAGATTCTGTTATCAAGGCAAAGCGTTTATGTGTATGAATTATTTATTATTTGTATGTGGTCGCACCCAGAGGCCCCCATCAGGCTCAAGGCTCCTTCGTGCTAGGCATTGTGCAGACAGGGAAGAATACAGTTCCTGCCACACAGACAACAAGCAACACACAAAGGGTGCAGGGGAGGATACAGTCAAAATGAGCGAGTGTTACAGCTGGGGCCTGGAGACTTCGAGTGACTTCCCTGTGGTGTTTCAGAATGGTCAAAGTGAGGGCGGCCAGATTCTGCCCTGCACTCCCAGCCCCAGTCCGCAGGTTTTCTAGATGTCTGCATTGCCAGAGGCTCTGTAGATCCCTATTTTGCTTCTCTAGGTGGGAATTGGAATTCTAATGGGGTTAGAGATGAAGAAGAATGAAAGGGACCATCCAGAGTTAACGATCTATTCCTGAATATTAAACAGAGCATCACTTTTAAAGACATTTGGTGTCGGCAAGTTAAAGCTATATTTGCTTTCAGCACTTACGCAGCTGGTGACCTGAGCAGAAATGGACCATGAGAGCATAACAAGGACAATTCCTACGCAAGGAAGAACTATTATTGTTGTTCAAAGAACAGGATCTTGTTCCAAAACCAGTTTCTTTAAATGATTTCCTGCAAGCCTCCAGGAGTTTAAATAACAAAGTCGTAGTCTATTTCTGGCTCTGTAATTCTTTATTTTCCCAGGTGAGAGAAGATCCTTCTTCATTACTAAACAGGTCCTGCTGGATATCTTCAATTCCTCCCTCTCTTCTCTGCCTCCGCCCCTTTGGCCACACACACACTTTATTTTTTCCAGAACCTGAATCATGCGGTTTTTTGATGAAGAATTCTGTCCAGACCTCCGGTTTAGAATCAGGAATTGGTTAATAGGCGATATTCAGATGACAATCATATTCAATAGTCCTATATTTATGTTTCCCCAGATCTCAATAGAAATTATTACAGCCTCACAAGATGGGGGAAAATATTTGTATGATTCCCCCCACCACATTTTAACAAGTTCTAACCATGAGCATCCACACTGGAAATATGACACTAACTTGTGCTTAGCTAGTCTGGGGACAAAAACCTATCATCCTGTGCTGTATGTGTCCAATGAAACCAGCTCAGCTTTTGAATATTGAACATGCTCAACGGATGGCTCATGAACCAACACACCGTGAACTATTTGCTGAAACTTTGGTTAACAAATTCAAGAGACGTGTGGTCTGTTCTGAAAGGGGCAAAATTATTTGTTGCAAATTATTTACCCAGCCCTAGTCATTAGGCTGTCAAGCCTGTGGCTACCTAATTGACTGTTGTTCTTTCTGTTTATGTTCAGGATGCTTTTAAAGCACTTCTTAGGCGTTTATTCTTCTCTGTAATTAGATGTACAACAGTGGTTAGCATGTCATTTATACTGTACTACCATGTGGTTTTCCTCTGAGTGCAGAAATATTCTTGGCCACAATTTGCGTTCAGCAGCTGTTTGCTAATATAAGCACAAAAATAGCACAGTCTGTTACTTTCTTTTTCTGATATTATCTTTTGGTTTATTGGCCCATCAGAAAATATTTTAGATTAGAACCGCCTGGTTCGAAACTGTAATCCCTTTCCAGTGTATAGATGATCCTGAGTTTTCTTGCTGTCAAAAGCTCAGCTCTCCTTGCCTTTACTGTCTGTTTCATTTCATTTTTTCCTGCAGAGTTATTGAAAGTGGGTTATGAATGGTAATGGAGCTGAGGGTTTTCAATCTCTCCAAGTACCACACATATTAAAGGGGCCTGTTTTTACCCTCAGGATAATGAACGGACAGCCTTTGAAGCATTATTGCTTGACACGGTTTTCTTAATTGAAATGCAGAGTATGAAAGTAATAAAGAAATAAACTAATTGATGTAATTTATATGCTAAGTGGTGTTTGTACTTTTCAGCACAAACATGGAGTAATTCCCTTCTCCCCTTGAAATCTGCTCATTCAAGAAATCATTGCTAGGGTTTTAACTCCAGCCCTTTCCTTGGATTGCAAGATTCACTTTGTTTTCTCTGAAGAGTCTCAGTCATCTGGGACTCTGCCTAAAATGAACAGCAGTGGGCTCTTATTACAGGAAGTTGGATAATTTATGAGAGCACAGTCACAGAGCCAAACTTATCAAAGTCACAGTGGGCAAATTTCTTACCTCCTCTTGCAGAATTTCAGTGCCCTGGTGACCTGCTTGTTCGTAGTTTCTCTACATTCCCTAGAAAGGGAATTGTCAACAAGCCCAGATAGGTTACTTTGTAATGCAATGCCCATTTCACAGTTACAGGAGGATTTTAGGGACTGACTCATACTGAGTACATCACAATGATGTGCTCTTGTGTTTGGGCACTGGTGGTTAAACCACATAGTGATTTTATTTTCAGTGGAGTTTAGGAAAAGCCTTTTGGGAAATCATTCTCAACCACATTGAAGAAAGAGATCTAAATAAACCTCCAAAACCCCAACCAACCAACCAACATGCCAGACCCCTCTCCTGTAAATCAGGTTTTAAGGGAAGAAGGGGGGGGGTCAGATCTCATGGAGGGGAGCCCCCCCCAGCTAATCTTTTGAGAACAGAGAGTGGAGTGTCCAAGGGGATCTTACCAGTCCAAAGCACTCCATTGAAAGATGTTGTTCCTGCTATGCTTGTAAGAGAGAAAACTGTCTCTTCAAAGCAGGAGGAAGAAAACCTCTGCATCTGGGAAACTTCACAAGGGCAAGGGATCCAACACAAAGAAATTTCAGAGGGACAGGCTGAGGGCTGGCATGGTTATAGTACACTCATAACACACTAGTACTACCACCTGGAAAATGCCTCCTGGAAAAAGTCTATAAAAAGTAACAACCTGAAAAATTACATAGAAATGTGTACATCCCATATGACTGAACAAATACCTGAGAGCTTCCCCCACCCTCTGTTTTAATATTTCACTTTTTTTCAAATACAACCTTTCTGCTGGGTCTCCAGAGACAGCACCTACTTAATGCTTACAGCAAGATGGATTTGGGTCTAAAAGAGTAGGCTTTATGTGTACTGTGGAGAGCTTGTAGTGAGGGGACAATGTTTGGCTGTGCTAACAAAGTTCCATACCGTCTTTTCTAGCCAGGAATGAGGTCCTGCCAATCATTTTCCAGTATGTATATTGTGTTTTGTGGGCATCGTTTCTCTTTTTAGGGCCCAGGATGATCTTGGATACAAT
Source organism: Gopherus evgoodei (assembly GCF_007399415.2). Taxonomy (NCBI): domain Eukaryota; kingdom Metazoa; phylum Chordata; order Testudines; family Testudinidae; genus Gopherus; species Gopherus evgoodei. Next base: position 10,095,343 of record NC_044333.1, on the reverse strand, counting down.
TTTCAAAAATGCCTAATTGACTTAGAGAGTCCAGGTGGGTAAGGTAATATCTTTTATTGGACCAACTTCTGTTGATGAACAGGCCAAGCTTTCAAGCTACACAGAGCTCTTCTTCAGGTCTTCATTATGTCTAATGGGACTTAGCTGTCTAAGGCATCTAGGCACTTTTTAGAAAATGTTATCCCTCTGCTTAGGCCCTGAACCTGCAAACTTATTCATGTGCTTAATTTTATATACTGCAAGTAGTGTCAATAGGGCCACTCACAGTGCTTAAATATTTGCAGCAGCAAATCCTGAATTTGTCCTGTTAATTTATTTCAGTGTGCAGAGGAATGTTTAATGGGAAGTGGTGCCTATGCTTATAATGAGCTGTGGAGTTCTTTTTTTGAAAGAAATGGTGGCAGGAGAAAGAAATTCATGGAAAGCAAAGATTCTGGTGAAACGTATATCATGGAAAACTGAGTCTCAAATTGGTTTTTCACTTTTAAAATTTTTGTTCTAAGTTTCCAGCACTGTTGCCTATAGCAACAGCCACTGACAAATCCCAGTGTTGTATATTTATCTTTCTGGTGTTTTCCTTTCCTAAGTGCCACTTCAATGATTATCAAAATAAAAACAAAAAACCCCAAAAGAAAATTGTTAAATTTACATGATCATTTCAATGTCTTAATGTTTGCAGGATCTAATGCTCTTGTGTGAAATAAACCACTGTCCAGAGGTGCAGGAAGAAGTGGTATAGTGGGTGTTGCACCACCACCTGGCTTGAAGTGGTTTTCGTTAAATACAAGATTTACAGTTTGGTTCAATGGCTCTCAGCACCGCCACTGTACATATTGTTCCAGGACCCCTGCCACTGTCAGACAAGGGCATACACTTACAGTTACTCAGTGGAGTTCACAGCTGTTTGTTTATTTGGACTCTGGCAGGTGTTCCAGAATTATGGGCCAGCCAGGAGTGTATGTTCAGTGGTTGTAAAATTCTAAGCTGTCTCGCTGGGGTGGCAGCAAGTAACAAGACATCTGAGAGAGATGTGAAAAGTGAAGGCACGATAACTTTATAATATAGCTGCCATAGTGGAGACAGCTTTTTATAGTCAGAGAGATTATGCATTTATGTGTGTGTCACGGAAGCACCCTGGTTACTCCCTACTGAAGATTATGTTGAGTTTCCCACTTAAAGCAAGGTGTAAATCCCCTAATTAAACATGAACAACGAGGAGTCCTTGTGGTATCTTAGAGACTAACAAATTTATTTGGACAGAAGCTTTCATGGGCTAAAACCCACTTCATCAGATGCATGGCGTGAAAAATACAGAAAGCAGTATATATATTACAGCACATGAAAAGATGGGAGTGGCCTTACCAAGGTGGGGGATCAGTGCTAACCAGGCTAATTCAGTTAAGGTAGACTTGGCCTATTCTCAAGAGTTGACAAGTAGAGGTCAATATCAAAGGAAGAAAATTACTTTTCTAGATCACAGAAGTCATTCTCTCGCATGCAGACCTTCCCCATTGAGTTTAGTTTGCTGTTCTAAGACAGACTTTTCTGACTGCGCTCCAGATTGATGGAGCTCTGGTGGTTTGCCCCAAGAGGTATCTGCCCCCAACACAGAGCTGCAAACGCTATTTCTCAGGTTACTTTGGCTGCCAGTCTCCCTTTCTCACTGCACCTCACACTATTACCAGTGGGATGTGTGTGTGAAAATGTAGAGGGGGGAACTCGGAGCTGTCTGAGAAGTGAAGGAAAAGCATGAGGTCAAAATTGCAGTTATGAGTTGGTAGTGAGGAACTGGGCATGTGCATTGTGGTATAGCTAAAGAATCAAAGTACATGAGGGTTGATGGTGATTGGCTGGTAAGGCCTGTTGTGAACTGAGGTTGTTCAGGGTGCCATTTTGCCTTAACTGGTGACATCCTTGATTTTTTTATGATGCAGAAAGATGCACATGAGCCACCATAACTTTGTGTTGATAAAGATGTAGGAATCTGTGTATAAGTACTTGCACACATGCCTGCTGATGGGGTGGGGGAAGAAATGTGGCAATTGCCCAGGGGCCCAGGTGATTTAAAAGGGCCTGGGGCCCCTGGCCACTGCTAGCAGCGCAGTGGGGCTAAGGCAGCTTCCTGCCCACCTTTGCTTCACACTGTTCCTGGAAGCGGCCAGCACGTCACTGCAGTCCCTAGGGAGGGGATCTCCGTGCACTGTCCCCACCCCAAGCACCGACTCTGTAGCTCCCATTGGCTGTGAACTGCAGCCAATGGGAGATGCGGGGGTGGTGCCTGTGGTCAGCAGTGCACGTAGACCCCCTGGAATCCTCACATAGGAGCTGCTGCCAGAGGGGTGTGCTGGTCACTTTTGGGAGCCACCTGAGGTAAGCACCAATCGCCCTGACCACCTCCTGCACCCCAACCACCTGCCCCTGTCTAGAGCCCACACCCATCACCCCCTCTCCCACCCAAACTCTCTCCTGGAGCCTGCACCCCTCACCCCCTCCCGACCCCCTGCCCCAGCCTGGTGAAAGTGAGTGAGAGTGGGGGACAGCAAGTGATGGGGGGGGGGAGATGGAGTGAGTGGGGGGGCTCAGAGAGGGGCAGTCCAGGGGCATGGCCTCAAGGAAGGGGCAGTGCAAGAGTCTTTGGGTTTGCACAATTAGATGGTTGGCAACCCTACTGGGCGGGCATGTGGAAGCCCTGTTTGTGCCAGAAGAGCGCATCCAGCAGCCCAGCCCGCAGCTTGCTAGGCCCAGCCAGCAGAGGTGCAGCACAGTCCAAATGTCAGGCAGACTGCGTCTGTGAGTGGGGGCCCATTGACAGTTCTGCCCTGGGGCCCAGAATTGCTGTCAGTGGGCCTGCTTGCACAGCTCCTTTAGATCTCATTCCTATTCACAGTGCCCATGTATTCCTATAAAGCAAGGAATGCTGATTTTTCACTATACATTTTCCAATGAGCCAGAGTGCAAAATTTTGTTTTAAGTACATGAAATAGGTGGTACCTGGTAAAATAAAACCAAGTTAGCTATTTGTCCATGCTGTGAACAGCGTGCATATTTTCCCCTCCTTTTAGAACCCATTTACCTTTCTTTTTCACAAACTTGCCTTACTTTTATTAAATTATTTCCATTGGAAATACCGAGCATCTGGAAAAATGTTAGTTATGCCAAGTATATTAAAAGCTTCCTCTACTAGTTTTTCTTTTTGTGGCAGAGGAGGTTCTGTGTTATTGTCTTAGTTCCACATCTGATTCTTTGTTACGGAAGTACCAGGAGTTTGTTGTATTCAGACAGTATTTATAATTATTACACCTGGAAAGGTGTGAAGTACTGAACGTTGTTCGTGAATGACATTTCATAACATCTGTCCTATCTGTTTAGGATTCACTTGTTGCAGCTTTTGGCATGCTGCACAGTAGAATCGTGCTGTATATTCAGATTGTGAATGAAGCAGTTGTATCTGAATGCTGCTTTTGTTTTAACAGTCTTTTGTGCTTCACAGCTGCAATGCCAACCACCACATAGTTGGCTTTTAACACAGCGGTGTGTAAAATAAATTAATCTGGCCAGGTTGGAAACAATTTTGATAGATTCAAAGCAGGGTGTTTGTATCTTTTGCACTCTGAGCACTTCCATGCTTTTCTGATCTTCTGCAAAAAGACTGATGCTTTGCCCAGGAGACCAAGATGTCATTCAGGGGGATACTTGGCAAAGACCAAATGTAGTGTCAATTTAATAGCTAATATGTTATCTACCTAGAATAAGGATTAAATTATGAAATCCTACGACCATCTTGCTCACTTCTTATCTAGAGTAATGATCCTATGGCAAACCCACAAAGGGTATATTTTTATGTATTTGCATTAGCATGAACCGGTTCAAGGCTGGCTTTAGGATTTTAGGGAGCCACTGTGAGGTTACCTCTTGGGGTGACCAAAATGCAACCCATTCTTTTCCACCTTTTTCAGATCTTTGGCATTGAGTAATCTTGTCAATGCCTCACTCATTGAAGCAACATCTTGGCACTGGAGCATGACCTCTCCAAATAAATAGGAAGCTTTCCAGTTGATCTACAGGTCAGACTTGTAGGATGAAAACTTTAACAGACTAACTGATGTCAGAAATGATAGCAGTCTAGCCCTGATTGTGAGCTCCTCAGCCAGGGGTCCCGAGATGCATAAAGTCACCTCTGACTGCCTTCTATAATTCTGGTCTATCTCTGAAAGAGTTTATTGCCTTCCTGGAACTGACTCAAGTTAAGATCCATATTTTAAGAGCCAGAGGGAGCTCTGTTGGAGGGGTTGAATATTAAACTGATACTGACCAAGTAATAAGGAATGTATGATGTAGTATGTTAAAGTTTAATTTTAACTTTGCCTTAATAAAAAGTTTAAAACAAAAAACAAACCTTTGCACCTTGCCAATGGTGGTACCTCTCTCTCCCCTATTAGTTAGCTTCACTTAGTTGCTAAGAAAGTTCACTCACATCATGTAGCTGAGTGATGTTTCTTTATACAGTAACTCTCTGGCCACTGAGCTAATAACTCTTTACAGAAACTAGAGGAAAACTGTGCTTCAGGCACACACAAATTGATGTGAATCAATACCAGGCATGTTTGTTGAAGGTTCAGTCTGGCAATGCATGGTTTGTCTCTTTTATGTGACCCAATTCTTTTCCAATTGTCATGGTATAATCCCCACTCTGAACCTTAGCGTCCAAAAGATGGGGTACCAGCATGAATTCCTCTAAGCTCAGTTACCAGCTTAGTACTTGTAGCGCTGCCACCAACCAGGAATTACAGTGCCTGGTACACTCTGGTCCCCCCAAAACCTTGCCCGGGGACTCCCAAGACCCAGTCCCTCTGGATCTTAACACAAGGAAAGTAAACCCTTTCCCTCACCGTTGCCTCTCCCAGACTTCCCCTCCCTGGGTTACCCTGGAAGATCACTGTGTGATTCAACCCCCTTGAATCCTGAAACAGAGAGGAAAATGCACCTTCCCCCCCTCCTTCTCTCTCCCCCTCCCAGACTCTTCCTGAGGGAAAATAATCCTGGCACAGAGAGAAATCAGCCTCTCTCTCCCTCTTCCTTCCTTTCTCCCCACCAATTTCCTGGTGAATCCAGACCCAGTCCCCTAGGGTCTCACCAGAATAAAAAAACAATTAGGTTCTTAAACAAGAAAAGCTTTTTATTAAAGAAAGAAAAACAGTAAAAATTATCTTTGTAAATTTAAAAAAAATGGAATAGGTACAGGGTCTCTCAGCTATAGACACTGGGAATACCCTCCCAGCCTAAGTATACAAGTACAGATTAAAATCTTTTCAGCAAATACCAGTTTGAACTCCTCCCAGCCAAATACACAATTAAACTCCTCCCAGCCAAATACACAATTAAACTCCTCCCAGCCAAATACACATTTGAACTCCTTCCAACCAAACACACATTTGCAAATAAAGAAAACAAACATAAGCCTAACTCGCTTTATCTATGTAGTACTCACTATTCTGGATCTATAAGAACCTGTATCAGGGAGATTGGAGAGAAACCTGGTTGCACATCTGGTCCCTCTGAGCCCCAGAGTGAACAACAACCAAAAACTAACAGCACACACAAAAGCTTCCCTCCCTCAAGATTTGAAAGTATCCTGTCCTCTGATTGGTCCTCTGGTCAGGTGACAGCCAGGCTTACTGAACTTGTTAACCCTTTACAGTCAGAGATATAAAGTACTTCTGTGCTATTAACTTTTCTTATCTGTTTATGACACCAATAATCTTTACTTCTTATGGTGAAATGTTTGTATAAGATACTCATCCTGGTGGTTTGTAATTGCCCGGGAATTGTCATTTTCATGTTAAATGTGCATCATGTTACCTAGACCTGTGTGAAACGTTTCACACTCAGAGCAAAACATCTCAATACCTTTGTGACTGGAAGTAAAAATTCACTTTCCATTCAAGGCATACTTTACTCTAAGATGGGGAGAAGGGGGGTTTTGGACAGTGAAAATCTGCTTTTTCTCCTCCTGAAATCGTAGGGCCATATCCTCAGCAATAAAATCAGTGTAGCTTCCCTCCTATAAGGCACTTTGTTAAGCCTCTTGGGATCCAATATTCTGCTGGATGACTTATGGGAACCATAACCCTTTTACCCAAACACTAGGGCTTTGGGATGTCTATTTGGTTAGCATTGGATTTCTCTGTTGATGATGGTGAGGAAAAATATCTTTGTTCTGATGAAGGAAGTACATTGGAAAAGGAGTATTCTGATACCAGCCCATTTCCAGTTGCATGTACTCTGATATGAGAATTAACTTGCTGCATTGTTCTTTGTATCACAGCAGCTACTAGAGGCCCTCCATTGTGCTAGGTGCTGTACATACACATAGGAAGAGACTATTGCTGCCATGGAGAGTTTACTGTGTAAATAGATAGGACAGATTGATGGTATGGGGGGGAGAGGGATAGCTCAGTGGTTTGAGCATTGTCCTGCTAAACCCAGGGTTGAGAGTTCAATCCTTGAGGGGGCCATTTAGGGATCTGGGGAAAAAATCTGTGAGGGACAGTACTTGCTCCTGCTGTGACAGCAGGGGACTGAACTCAACTCAATGACTTTTCAAGGTCCTTTCCAGTTCTATGAGATAGGTATATCTCCATATAATAATAATGGTAGGAGGGAGAGGGAAAGAGACTTGCTGAGACTGCACAGCTGGTCAGTGGCAGAACCAGGAACACAATTCAGGTCTCCTGACAGTCCCAGTACTTTATTAACTGGACTCCCCAGCTGATGATAATGAAAGAAGAAATATAGGATTTGCTTAACACTGAAATCCATTATTAAAGCCAAGGGGGAATTAATAAAAAGTCAGAGAAAGTTGCTCTTGATTAAAGCAACTTCAGAGGCATGTGATATCTTTTTAAATGAGTGGAGGGGAATTAGAACAAATACATTATCTGAGGAAAAACAGAAGTAGAATGTAGTCAATCTTGAGGCTTTTCTGGGTGGGGGTGGGGGGAAATTGTGCAGTTTCAACAAGACATGTTTGAAAATAGTTTAAGGATCTAATAGATATATCGGAATGTGAGTAACTTGTGTAAGATAAATGAGTAGTGTCACAGTTACAGGGCTTGCTGTCCCTCTGGTCTCTCTGAGTGCATCCCCTCCGGTCATAGGCCTGGGGCCTTTACCCATCCTGGGTGGAATCCTACAATTCTTCTTCTCTTAGAGTAGGCCTGGGCTACAGTAACCTGTGTATCCTCTATTCTTTTCCCCATGGGTCCAACTGAGTTCCCATACCTGTGACCCTTCACTATGGGAATCTGTGAGCAGCGGTCTGTAGTAATCAGCCAGCCTTCTTAAACCAAAAGCTTTATTTACTTTAGTATTAGAAACGAAGAATTAGTGAATAAAGTATTTTAAAATAACAAGAAAAGAACAAATCTACTAGCATGTCTGTCTTATCTAATGACTTACTATCCCCTGAGGGTAATCTAGGCAGGCCTAGCTTCTTCAGACACTTGCAGTCTGGTTACTTTGAGAAACTCCCCTCCTCTAGAGAGTGAGACCCTTTTTTTAAACTGCCCAAGTTCTTTTGATCTTCTGTTCCCCTGAGTTTTGATCCTTCTGGTCAAAACCGGTTTTGTAGATTGGCTGGAGAGGAGACAAAGAAATTAAAGCTCATAGTTCTGGTACTGTCCTTTGACAACTCCCTAGTGCTTGCTGAGATGTGGCTTATCTTGAGCCATTCTTTCCTTCACTGTTTGGTTTTTCTTGAAGCCTTGTATTGAACTAAACCAATACATATAGAGGTGCAGTAAACAACCTAATAAACCAGGTCAGCATACAGTATTCATAAATCCTTACAGAGCAGCTCCACATCCATCACAAGCAATGTGTGTTAAAAAAGCATAACTTGATGTTGCTCATCTCTAGCAACGTGACAGCAAAAGTGATGGTGCTGTGCTTCACTGAGAGGCACCTGCTCATCGCAGTTACCAGGAAATGTGTTTTAAAGATGAAGGAGTAAGTTTACAAGTGGAGTGTGGTGCGGTGCACAAACTGAAGCTATTGGCATTTGACAGAACTGTGTGCCAAAATTAATTGGTCAAGTATCTGTACAAAGCATGGGTAGCCTGAGCTAACTACATAGTTACTGAGAAAACTGGCCAAATATTTTTGTTTGTTCTCCTGTGAATATTCACCAGCAGGAATGTTTATGAAACTGAATTTAGGCTACTATTTGAGTAAATTTCAAATTCATATTTGCAGTCCATGCTGGAAACCTCCTATGAGGCATTATGCTCATCCAGTCAGGGAACAGAAACCAGGACCGGCTCCAGGCCCCAGCATTCCAAGCAGGTGCTTGGGGCGGCAATCTGCAAGGGGCGGCAGTCCGTGTGTTTTCACTGCCCTAAGCAGCGCACCAAATTGCCACCGCTGATGGCGGGGGCAGTCCGTGTGCCCTCAGGGCGGCATGCGTGTTTCCACGGCGGCGAAAATTCGGCAGCAGCTTTATGTTCAGCTGCCTGCAGTGGCAATTCGGCGGCTTCTGTCTTCCGGCTGAAGACAGAAGCTGCCGCCGAATTGCTGCTGCCACAGAAACGTGTGTACTGCCCTAACAGCACATGGATTGCCCGGCGGCAATTTGGCCTGCTGCTTGGGGTGGCAAAAACAGTAGAGCCGGCCCTGTCGGAAACAGACTCTGTTTGGAAGCCTTTCACAATGAACAGTTCACAAGCAATTTTATCGGCTAAAATGTGCTCACGTAGATCTTCACTGGCTAATTAGATGATTAACAATTTCAGGAAGTGGGAGGGAAAGGACTAAATTCAACCATCACTGAAAAATAGTTCACTGGGTACTTGTGTTCTGTGGGTAAACATGGTAGCTTACATGAGGGCTGACTTGTGCCCCAGCTGGAATATTAACCCCGTTGCTGATGTTTTCTCCAGTGGCACCATTTTGTCTCCAAATGACATTGCAATTACCTATGCTGTTAACTAGCATGTGTTGCATGTTGGGTGCATTCAGCAGCATTTACCTGGATCATGCTGCGACTGTAGAAATCTTGCATATGCTTCAAGAGAAGAATAGATCACCCTGCTGTGACACTGGCTAAACCTCTTTGCTAGCAATGTTATTTATACTGTGTGTGCTGCCATCCTTGAGCAGTGTTCGTGTGAAAGCTGAAGGAGCATAAATCAGAAATTAAAGCTGTAGAAAGCAGTTGTTAAGCTATAAATGTCAGAAATAACTTATTTGAAGTAAGGTAGCAGAAACTTGTCAAAGTTGGAATGTTTTTTTCTTCATCACTTAGAGATTAAACTGTTGCAATGTATAAGATGGCCCAAAATCTGTACTCTGTGACTATATTAGAATTTTCACCATACAGTTTTAGGGAATAAAATGAAACATAGGTCAATGTACAAATGGGAGAAGTATTGAAGACTTCACTGTTGATTTTAAATAGTGGTCAGATTAATACAGTGATGTCATAAACAGATAGCTAAGGGTTAATGTCTCTTTCACCTGGAAAGGAGTAACCTGAAACACCTGACCAGAGGACCAATCAGGAAACAAGACTTTTTCAAATCTAGGTGGAGGGAAGTTTTGGGTGTGAGTTCCTTGTTCTTTGTCTTGTGTCTGTACACTCTCGGCTATGAGAGTGATTTTTCTATCTCCAGCTTTCTAATCTTCTGTTTCCAAGTTGTAAGTACAAAAATAGTAAGATAATAAGGTTTATATTGTTTTCTTTTGTATTTACATGTGTGTAGTTGCTGGAATGTTTTGAATTGTATTCTTTTTGAATAAGGCTGTTTATTCATTTTTCTTTTAAGCAATTGACCCTGTATTTGTCACCTTAATACAGAGAGACCATTTTTATGTCCTTTTCTTTCTTTTTTATATAAAGCCTTCTTTTTAAGACTTGTTGGAGTTTTTTCTTTAGTGGGGACTCCAGGGAATTGAGTCTGCAGCTCACCAGGGAATTGGTGGGGGGAAAATCTCTTTGTGTTAGATTTACTAACCTAACTTTGCATACCCTCTGGGTGAGGGGGGAAGTACTTGTGTTTCCAGGACTGGAAACAGGGAGGGTGGAGTCCCTCTGTTTAGATTCACGGAGCTTGCTTCTGTATATCTCTCCAGGAACCCAGGGAGGGAACACCCGGAGGGGGGAAGGGAAATGGTTTATTCCCCTTTGTTGTGAGACTCAAGGAATCTGAGTCTGGGGGTTCCCCAGGGAAGGTTTTGGGGAGACCACAGTGCGCCAGGCACTGTATAGATTCCTGGCTGGTGGCAGCTTTACCAGGTCCAAGCGGGTAACTAAGCTTGGAGATTTTCATGCTAACACCCATATTTTGGACGCTAAGGTCCAGATCTGGGAAAAATGTTATGACAAGTGATAAGCAGCAATATAACACATTACGATAGGTAGAGTGTAGACCTAACCAAAGCAGTTCCTTTGCCCAAAGTGAATGTTAACAACACTTGGTGAATGTTTTGTGACAGCGTCAGTCAGAACACTGGCACTAGCAAAGCCTTGCAGTCCACCAGAGAGGCATATGTGGCAGAGTCAGAAACTGGCAGTGCCATCCCCAGCACACACTTTATAAAAGTGCCCTTTTGTCTTCTCTGTGAATATTTCATGACCCTGAATGTTGCCAGAAAAGTACCCCAATTCTTGACTTTAAAAATATGGCCTCCTTGGAGAAAAACTCCTTCTGACAAACTACCCTGGCATTTAAAAAAGAGAGTTGGCACTGATGCGTCACTTAATACTAATAGCGAAGCATGGATTTCACATGAACCTGGTGTGAAGCCAGTTCTGTTTAAACAAAATGCTCATTGATTTAATCTTTTTGAAAATACCATCTAGCCTGCCAGCTGTATATCACACAGGCCCTAATTAAATCCAAATGATCTTTTCATTAATTTGTCTGTAGGCACAATGATGTTTTCAAGATCTAGGCATCTATCCAAAAAAAGTTGAGGACTTAAATACAATTTACTGAGGATTTGGCAGAAATTGACTGGGAAGTTGTTGTTATATTGTACTAAATGCCATTTTTATCTAGTGTCCTGATCCCATCTGAGTACCCTTTGCTGGGTTAAACCTAAGTACTGTACTGCATCAGAATGTGGCACAGACCTGTATTTTAGGAATCTCAGTTACACTGTAAACAGGTTCTTTATTACATTGTCTCCTCTTACTCAGAAACACTTAGCGTTTTATGAGTTTTTCAAGGAGATTTTTCTCTCTTGGCTGGGGCATCTTACAAGCATGCAGTCAGAGATCCTGACCACCTGTGACAAAACAGAGGAGGAAAAGTTAGGCTTGCTGTAACAGCCAGGTGTAGTAGGCTGGGAAATAGTATTTTAAGGGAGATGATGAAATCCTCACCACTTAGGACTCTTAAAACTAGACAAAGCTGTAGAAAACACTCTGGAGGGAGCAATCCCATGCAGACAGAAGGCGGCAGTGTGTGGTCTTTTAACTTCCATCCAGTCATTTTAATGCTGATTTTCACCCGCAGCACCATACAAGAGGGCCAAGGTCACACATTGTAGCTTTTCTGGGATCTGGAACCGTACTGCTTGCCCACTGTCCTACTAGAACTGGAACTGCTTTCAGTCTCCTCAGCTGGGGAGCATATATTAGCAGGGTCTAAGTGAGGAGGACTGTATGCTGAAGGTGCACTCTATGTTGTTCTGCGTTCAGTGGGCACCGAAAGTATTCAGCTCCCCACCAAAACAGATAGTCAAACGTCAGACAAATAGATTCCTGTGCTGGAAATGCATGATATAATAACAGTGTGTGCTTCTGTACAAAGTTTTCAGCTGAGAATTGCAAAATGCTTTTCCAGTGCTAATGCAGTAAGCTTCACAATAGACCTGTGGTTCTCAAACTGGGGGTCAGGACCTCAAAGTGGGTCATGATCCCATTTTAATGGGGTTGCCAAGACTGGCGCTAGACTTGATGGGGCCCAGGGCTGAAGTGAAAGCCCGAGCCACACCACCCGGGGCCAAAGCCGAAGCCCTCAGGTTACAAGCCCCCGGCCTGGGACTGAAGCCCTTAGGCTTTGCCCCCCCCCCCCGCCTGGGGGCAGTGGGGCTCAGGCTTTGCCCCCCCTGCCCAAGCTCAGGCTTCAGTCCACTCTTCTGAGGTTGTGTAGTAATTTTTGTTGTCAGAAGGGGTTTGTGGTGCAATGAAGTTTGAGAACACTTGCAATAGACCATGAGTAGTTTTCCTCATGGGTAAGTATGATTGCCCTGCTTTATAGTGGCCCAAGTCAGTAGCAGTGCCAGAAAAAGAACCTCCTACTCCTAGCCCTGTTGTTTAATCACCAGATTATTCCCTCCATGTATACAAACCAGGGGCCAAGTTCTTTATATGTAGTTGGTCCCCAGAACAAGCGTGTGCATCTTTGAAAGCAGAGTTGTTGCGCACTTATGATATGGCTAGCAAGAGCCCCTGCCCAGATGATTTCTGTTAGGTGCTATGCACAGAGAACATACATGTACAAATGTCGATGCCACCCTAGGACTCGCTTACACAGCTTCTCAGTGAGGGCCAGCGAAGTGACCTCTCCATGGTTTTTGGGAGGAAACAGCATAAGGGTAGACAGTTCCTACCTTGTACTTCTGCTCTAACTGCAGGGAGTTTGGAGCATATACCTATCTATGTGCATTGCTGCCAGCAAGTTGCACTATTATTTTATCTTATAACTGAAACTGGGGAGTAAGGACATAGACCAAACACCTCTTAAACACACAGCCCAGTTGCAGTATTTTGACAGCCTTAAGATACAACAGAAAATTCAGTAAATATGGCACTGAAAGTTCAGTCCACCGAATAAATCCTGATTCTCTTTCATGGTTTCTTCATTGAACATAGCCGTGTGAAGAAACAAGATGCTCTAGCAGCAAGTAACAGACTGACGTGCCATATTGTGACTGTTGATGAATGACTTACAGATGTCTGCTAGTCCAACGGTGCCAATTTATGCCCTATCTGTTGTTACTGTGATACTTATTTCTCTTTTAACTGGCAAGATTTTACAGGTTTTTTTTTAATGAGATCCAGAATATTTGTTTCACTTTTATCCACTAGCTTCCTGTATTTCAATTTGTTTTCTTAGACTTACCGTTTACACAAGTATCCCTGGGATACCTTCATCAGGCCAGCTTTCAAAAGTGTTAATAGTGAATAAAGAATACCTTTAAAGGTGGGGTTCATCACTGTGCAGAAGACCAGCACACAAGGTCTGTGCACCACTAGGTGCCTTCTGCACTAGGGTGAATTTCACCCTGAGTGAATAGAATGATTGCCTTGGTACATGCATGCTTGTATATGTTAGCTGAGAATCTGCATCCTCAAAAGCAGGTTTTATTCTCTTTCCTTTTGTTCCTTAATAAGCCGGTATCTTCTGTGGTATTGTGTTCACACACTCCTGGCCAGTTTGATGTGTAACTAGCTATTTGTATGGAGTGTCACAGTAAGTATACATTCCTTTCTAAAAATCTGCCCCCCCTTGGGTTTATTTTGCTGTAATTAATATTACTTTGGCAGGGGATGGGAGTTGCTGTTCATAAATTTGAGAAACTGTGCTATGGTGGGGTGGCCACTGGGAAGAAAACTAACCCTGTCTATAACCAGCCACTCAGGGTTGGGGAAGCTGCACGAGAAGATAATGAATCAGAAGTGCTTTAGGGAGATGGAAAATCCTGGAGGTTAATTAGCTCCCCAGGAAGAGGTGGTGGTAGTCTAGGAAACTCCTGTATGGGCCCTACTGGTCCAGCATGTTGGGGATTCTACTTATGGTACTTAGAAAATTTCTTCCTGAAGGAACAAGTGATTATGGATGGCTGTGGTAGCTGGAGTGGCTCATAGCCAGTGATACTGACAAACAGCTTGGAGAACTGGGTTTGTGTATACATGTTTCTTTTAACAAATATGCATTACTGGACCACACTTTGAAGTCTGCAATTCTCAACTTCTCTATAGAATGTTGCTAAGTCACTTGAGCAACTATTTATTTACTGTAGCCAGTAGCTGGTTTTGGTTTGTCTATGTAAATAGATACTTAATATAGTGTGCTGGTGCCTGGAGCAGACAGCAGAACTGCTGGGAGAGTAAACTGTTCTGCTTCAGACAGCATTTAGCCAGTGTAGTTAATTCCCTGGTACAGTCCAGTCAGGTGACAGGGGAAATCATTTCAGCAGAACAAGTCAAGCAGAAGGGGAATAACTCACCAACAAACCATTTGCCGAATGCATCAGCTGCTTCCACAGCTTATCGGATCACATCTGGAAAGGCACTAAAGGGTTGTCATTCTGTGCGCTGAATAAACCAAGGTAGTAATGTGGGATAAAAGGGAGCATATTACTCCCCAGAAGTCTTTGTCATGTGTAGGACCTGGGTAGTATGTGTTCCTTTAAATAGTTTGGGAACTCACAAGTGGGCCTCCATATCTTCTATTGCCGAACTCACTAGGTCCTAGCAGAACAAAAGTGTGTATATGTAGCTAGATCTTGTATGTTGGAATACAGTTAGTGAACATGGTTATTTGGAACTAACTGTGCCTTCTCTTTCCTTATGTTTTGTGGGGAGCAAAGGCACCCTTAAAGATGGTAATCCATGAGTTCAATTCCCTTTTTGGCTTCTCGCAGCTAAGAGGTACTAGCTTCAAATGCTGTGGCTGTTTCACAGCACTGGGGACTCCAGGTAATAAAGATTAACTTCACAGTTCCTAAAAGGAATAATAATCTGGTTGAATTTATGGGGCTAATAAAAAGTGATTGATACTGAACTGAACCACAGGAGTTGAGTGCTGTTTTGGGAGTTGTATGCTGCTCAACATATGGAAGTGGCAGAATTGAGGCAACATATGTCCCCTTTTGCATTTGTATTATAATATGCAACCTGAATATAGCAGGGGAATGAAGCAGGAAGGTTTGAGTAGGGTGTAGTGAATGAAACAGCATCAGAAAACAATGAGAATAAAAAAAGTTAATACTGAAGAGCTATTTCATGTACTGAGAGTTGACCATCATGCCCACTTAATGAGAAAAAATAGTTTGTGACCATTTCAGTGAAGACTGCATCATAGAGATGTACAACAGTTAGGGTTCAAACTGAACAGCAACCTTAATTCTGAGACTTCTGGACATGTGAGTGTTTCATATAGTAATCTTAGTGCTCTCTTAGCTTGGTTTGTATATGTGTTGTAATTGTCACAAGGAAAACGCAAATATATTGCAGTCCATCTTCTGCAGACTACGGTTTTTCCCCATTTATAGTTAGTACCAGCACTAGACGCTATAGCAACAACTTGTATACAATGTGGTATAAATCAAGACATCTGCGTTCCAATATAGCACATCCTTTTTAGACCCACGTTTCTTATAACTGTGATAATTTGACTCTGGAATTCATCTCTGCTTGCCATAACTAAGGCTATGTTTATGTCACAAAGGTCATGGAAGTCCTGGATTCTGTGACTTCCAGAGACCTCTGTGAATTCTCTGCCTCAGCCTCAGCGGCTGCAGGACTCTGGAGCTGACAGCCAGTGGGGCCCTGGCAGGCTTTGAGCGACAGGTGACAGCAGCAACAAGTGACAGGGGACTTCCTGCAGAGTTCCAGCGACAGGTGACAGACTCCTGAGGGGGCCATCCTCAGGGTTCCAGTGACAGCCTCCTGAGGGGGACACCTCGGGCAAGCGGCTGGGTGTCCTGTTTTCCTCTTTGGGAAATATGGTCACACGCAGCTCCCAACCGCCATGGGCAGAGAGGGAACCCCACAGCTCCCAGCCACCAGGGTGGTGAGGGAAACCATGGAGCCTCAGCAGTAAAAGTCACAGACAGGTCATGACTTCCGTGAATTTTTTGATTATTGCCTATGACCTGTCCATGGCTTTTACTAAAAATAACCATGACAAAATCTGAGCCTTAGCCGTAAGTAATCAATTACTAATTAGCAATCAATGTTAATCATTCTTATTTCCTTAGAAACAGAGCTGAAGGAAATAGTGGTGGGTAAACTCTCTCTCCTAAAACCTATATCCCTTCTACTGTTGAGAAGAGAAGTTAAGGACGCTGCTCCAACCTTTATCTTGCACCTCCTGGCACATTATGAAGTGCATTGGCAGTACTGCTGTTTGTCACTAGTGTGGTTGCAGTTACAGGATTTCTTCTCTAAACCAATATTTTCTGGTGTAGCGATTACTGCAAAAATTATACTCTGGGCTCAATCATAGTAATAAAGAGCATTTTTCCATCCAAATTGTGATGGAAAATCATATTCTTAGTTATAAGTTGATCAGAAAGACTTTTTTTCTCTACAGTTTAACTTTTAAAACTTTAAAATAGCTTTAATTTCTTCAAAAAGGAACTGCTAGACTTAAAAAAAAATAGATTGAAAAAATACAATGCTCCCAAACAATTGTGGGGGAAATCTACTGCACTCTCACACAGCTCAGTAATCAGACACTATGCGGATAGGGTGTCAAAGCACTGGAACTGAAATTGCTGTTCCTAAACCATCCAGGGCTAGGATATTTTATGGTTTTAACTTTTAGTACTCATGTTTCCAAGCTTTTCTCCACAACTAATGGCCAGAAATGATTTTTTTAAAAATGAAAGTAGAAATTCTCATGTAATCATCTGACTCCAGAAGCTGGGGCTTTAAGAAAAACACCAACTATCATGAGAGTCTTGATAAAATCACAGCGGTTGACTACAGTGATGCTGTAGGGAACAACCCTGCATTGAGAGACTTGTTTACCAACTCCCTGTGATATGCACAGTTTAAACACTTTTAGTCAGAATCCCAGCATATATCCATAACTCTTAATACACACTGTGTACATACGTTGCACAAGAATATTAATGATCTGAGTTATTACATTTCATATGATAACTCAAAGAGCATATTTTGTACAAAGATTATTACAGTAGTGTGTAGGGTGTGAATATGGGGTACTTCGGGTCACAACAACTTATTGTTAGGTTTAGCTGCAGTCCCTGTCCTGTAAACTTTATTGCCAGGTGATGGACTTCTAAAAATGAGGCTGATGCTTGCACGTCCCTGAATTGTTGCAGCCTGAGTTCTGCTGCTGCCGCTTGCAATACTTGCCATTGGATGTTGAAAATTGGGGAAATTCTATGAAACTCCTTAGAGTTATCTCCTAGGAAAATCCTAGTACTCCTCCTCTGATGCTGTACATAGAGAAGACACTTTCAGATGTCACTGTCACTTCCAATTTAATGTGTGCTTGACCTCAGACTTAAGACTGGCCCACTGTACCTGTGAATCAAACTAAAGTGATTAAGTTTTGCAAACCTTTCAGCTACAGGCTTTCCAGAGCATTCCATGGTTACAAAAACTTCTTGGTTAGGTCAGCTCTAATCTTAGGAGTGATCAAAGCTACCTCAAGTAACAATAGCAGCGACGTGAGAAGTTTGCCATGTATTGGAGCAATGGCACCCCACAATATTGTATTAGTTGTACTAGATCATACACAGTATGGTACAACTTGAACCTCAGTGCATGAATCTTTGTATTATTGCAGCTGAAGTACAGGATAAAGTACCTCCTAAATTGATTTTATACAGGAAGCGGGGCTATTTGGCAGCAAATAAGGGGCACCCTTTAAAGTAAGGGATAGCTGGTTACCAGGACCATAAGAGTCAGTTTGCCGCAGTTAAATGAACAAAGGATTAAACTGGAATACCTTCTGAATACTGACTGTGTGCTCATAGGACTCGGAGCTGCAGCTGACTGATTGCAGTTCTGATCACTGGAGAGCCCTTTATCATTCCTCAGGCTGTTTGTTTGTATTGGCCAAGCTTTTTCAAAAGTGACAGTGATTTCTGGGCACCTCAGTTTTTGAGTGTCTGACTTGAAACTCCTTTAAAGGGCACTAGGTGGCTTCTAAAAGGAGTGGATGCTCGGTATTTAAGAAGATTTGGACCTTTTAAGAATGTCAAATTGAGTCATCCAAAATCATGAGCCACTAATCCCATTGTCTGGGGCTTTGCTAACATTCTCACCATCTAGGGGAAGCAGAAGGGCAATCTTTTTTGTAGCACAAAATAGGCTGCACAAAACAAATGTTGCATTGACTAGGGTTTTCCTACACATGTTCTAAGCAGGAAAGTAATTGCAACAGCAGCTGTCTTGGAGGTGTTAGTGGTAGCCACATGTATTGTTTACTAATGTCTTAGTCCCATGCTATATGGGATAATGATACAGTAAGCGGTAATAGTGAGAATCAGCAAAAAATGTTAAAGTAATAATTTGCAAAAAGTAAATTTTTTGTGTCATAGCAATAGCAGCACTGGGAACAGAGGGACAGAGACAGCCTGGCAAACAGCAATTTGAGTTATGGAACATACTTAGAAAGCAGGATTTTTATTTCTAAAATGAACACATTCCTCATCCCTTACCTGACCTCCTCCTCAGGGAAACGAAAGGAGGAGGAATAGAATGGGAACACAACTATGTCAGCTTGAGAAGGAATGAACTCGATGCAATGGGAGGGATGATCTCTACTTCCATCCTCAGAGACCTTCCATTTGTCTTCACTATCTTTTTAGCATAGCACTGTACCTGACCTGAGCTCTCCATGAAATTTCCTGAAGTCCAGCTGGGATACTGTGCTAAGCAAACACACATCTCTTTGTGCTTTGTTCAATTTTAATTTCATTCATGGATATCGTGGCTGTGACTGACAGGCATCTCCATGACAGAAGCCATAATTCTTTACCCTTCATGCTAGTTGTTTACTTTTTCCCCATTTAGGTTGAACAGTAAAGCTGCCCCTGGTCACTTCTCTTACAATCTGGCCCTAAAGCTATAAAATCCTTCTGACCCCAAGATCTCTGAGCAAATGTAGAGTGGATGATATTGGGAACTCAGCTTTCCAGTACTTAGGGTGGGAACTACCACAGTAAACTTAACTTATTTAAGAACTTATCTGTCCACCTTAGGGTTTTATCCTGCTGCTCAGCACCATAATATCTAAGCACCTTCTCCATACAATCAATAGCAAAGTCCTTAGTAGACTTCATGGAGTCCCTTAGCCCTTCTCTCTTTTCAGGGTGAAAACTCTGCTTGGGGCTTTGTTTTGAATTTTTTAAATATATTTTATTAATTTACTGTTTCAATTCTGTAAAGGTAATGTTTGGATTTTTAATGATACTGCCATATACAATTCTAATACTATGCAAATTGTACTAGGCAATGGCAAAGATAGACAGCCAAATCTTCATTCTTCTGAAGACAGTGGCTAGCCTCCAGTTGCTTTTGAGTAAGGCTAGGATTTGGCTCACTCTCTCTTTCTCTATGTCATAGAAGCAAGGGGAAGGAAATAGCTGTACAGTTTGTAATATACTGTAAAATAAGCTTGCAATGCACCTTGCTTTGGTGTCAATATTATGGTATGCTACGAGGCCTTTGATTTCTGGGATCCAATTTAACATCACATCACATCACAGGATTCTGGTTTATGCATTTCATTTCAGAATTATGAAGTAGGAGTAACAACAAATTGGATTCCTTGAATCTTGTGACAATCCAGATAGCAGCTGCAATACTTTGCAGTCAATGCACAATGAAGTTGGAACCTTGGCATGTTATAAATGAGCTGTAACCGCTCTAGGGCTCTTTGCATTGCTGCTTTCACTTTGAAAAGCTGCGTGAAACTGAAGGGAGAGAAGGAAATGAGGTGGGGAGGGAGGAATTGGATAATATCTATTAACAGTAAGTGTATTGCACCAGTGCCTAAGCACCCAACCGAGGCTGGGCGCCTCATTATTCATACAATATGGAGTAAAAACAGTCTCTGCCCTGAAGAGCTTGCAGTCCAAAGAGACCAAACAGACTAGGTGGTGGCAGAAAGATGCATCACAGAAAGTGAATAGAGTGGTGATGGCTAGCAAACATGGTTAGATTTAAAAATAATAATTGGGGTGGGTTTTAGATTTTAGGTTTTTGTATCCATGTTTATAATGTTTTATGGGAGATTGGGTGAGAAGAGAGGATAGGAAGGGACTACTTAAAGGGAAGGTGAAAGACAACTGAGGGAAATGGGCAGAAAAAGTAAGGAAAGGTGGAGGACAGGCAGAGTGAGGCTAAAGTGAAGAGGCAGAGCAAGGGTGCAGGGAGAGGATGAAGCACGCAGCCAATCAATGTAGGACAGAGAATGTCCAGCATACAGGCTGTAGATATGTCAGCTCCCACAGTGTGCTGGGCACTTTCCAAACATAGAAAGCACCAGGGTTTCTACCTCAAGGAACTCTGTCAAATGACAGATCTCTAAACGGACAAGGTGGGTGAAGTCCAATAAAAGATACTACCTCACCCACCTTGTCTCTTTAATATCCTGGGACCAACACGGCTCCAACTATACTGCATACAGATCTCTAAACAGTTGATGAAAGGAAGGGGAACAACAAATATTTAGGTGTGTTAACAAATATAATTTAACAGAACATGGGAAATTATACCAAGTTACTCTCAAGCATGGCATCCATTATCAAGCTCCCGTCTCTGTATGTAAGCATGAGTAATTAAAATATTAAATTGCAAGGATTTCAGGATGATAAAGAAGCTCATCCTGCTTATTCCATGTTAAGCCTGCTGTAATGTACCACATCCTATGGAGAGAGGCTTTTTCCCATAGTGATTTTTCAGTGTAAGGAATGCAAGTGTCATTCTGATCCTTACTGTAGAATTAGTGCTCCTCTCTCCGGCTCCTTGGATGGGACTTTCAGGCAGATCCTTTCACTTGCTCCGCTGGGGACCGGTTATGAATTGCTTGTCCAATCATTCAAAGCACTGAATAACTGGATCATGTGGTTTTTATATAGTCCTTGCTGGCCGAGCATTCTTATCTCATATAAAGCCGCAGCAAGTGTTGCTGTCTGAAACCGAAGTGCTATAACTTTTTAGGAAATATCTAAAGTATTATCATTAAAATTTAACTTAAAAGAGAGCTCGTGGATATATGGATAGACAACTTCTCTTTAACTTGCCTTGCATGTATTTCTCAATGGCAGACTTTGGCCAAGAAAGACCAACTTTTGCCTTCAGAGATGCATATTCAGCTGCAACTAATTTCAATGAGATTGTGCATCAGATGCTCATGTTTAAATCTGGCTCTGGAATCAAAAAAGGAGAGACAGTATGGTCTAGGGGGTAGGCTGCTGGATTAAGAGTCGGGCTGGAATGGCCTGGCATGTGACCTTAAGCAAATCATTTCCCCTCTCCATTTCTCTTCCCACCCTATGGATGTCTTGTCTTTTGAGAGTGTGAATACTCCAAGGCTGGGACTGTCTTTCCTTGCTTTTGTTCAGTAGCAAGTATGTTGGGTCCAAGTTTTCAGTTGGTATCGCTAGGCCAGGGGTGGGCAAACTACAGCCTGGGGGCCACATCCAGCCCTTCAGATATTTTAATCTGGCCCTTGAGCTCCCGCCAGGGAGCAGGGTCCAGGGCTTACTCCGCTCTGGCGTGCCAGCCAGGGAGCGGGGTCAGGGGCTTGCCCCACTCTGCATGTGCTGTGGCTCCTGGAAGCAGCAGCATGTCCCCCCTCCAGCTCCTACATGTAGGATCAGCCAGGGGGCTCCACATGCTTCCCCCGCCCCAAGCACTGCCTCCACAGCTCCCACTGGCTGGGAACCGTGCCTGCAGGTGCCTGCAAACAGGGAAGTGTGCACAGCTGCCTGGCCATGCTTCTACATAGGAGCCAGAAGGGGGACATTCTGCTGCTTCCGGGAGCTGCTTGAGGTAAGCACCACCTGGAGCCTGCACCCCTGACCCCCTCCCATGCCCCAATCCCCTGACCCAGCCCTGATCTCCCTCCTGCCCTCTGAACCTCTCGGTCCCAGCCTGGAGCACCATCCTGCATCCCCAGTCCCATGCTAGAGCCCGCAGCTGCACCCCCAACTTCTCATCCCCAATCCCACCCCAGAGCCGGAACCCTCACTGCCTCCCACACCCCAGCCCCCAATTTCATGAGCATTCATGGCCTGCCATACAATTTCCATAGCCAGATGTGACCCACAGTCCAAAAAGTTTGTCCACCCCTGCTCTACGCACTTCTGAAATACAGATAATATTAATAATAAGCTAGTTCCGGGTAAATTGTAGGTGGTGTGATACATTTTTTTAGTCCATAAAATAGTTAGACTGAAAAATGAGAGCATTTTTTAACTGTGTTCCCAACAGCCATAACCCACCATTTCTGGAACTGAGCAACAATGAATTATCATATGAACAGTGACACACATGCTCCATGACAGGTAGCAGGAGACTGGAAAAACATTCTGCTCTTGTGTGTCTCACCAGTACCGATTTTATTTTATTTTTAACACATAAAGAGAGAGTCAAACATTTAGCAAAGGGATTTAAAATGTAATTTTAGTCTCGTAGCTAAGTGACATGATTGGAATTTCTCCAGCTAATAATGAGGTCTCTAAACCTTATTCCCACGAGTAGCTCACTGACTTCAGACATGTGAGGAGTTATGTGTAATGGTGCAGGATGAGGACCTTTGAAGGAAAACTGGGAGAAAGTTTTGTTAGGGTGGAATGCCAGAGTCCTGTGAGGTTGAGAGACCTGGAATTCTGAAAACAACTTGAGGCAATTCACCTATTGTAGCTTTCCTTTGAGCATATAATTTGTAGGATTTAGGTTTAAAAGAAAAAATCCTTGAAGAATCCAAACCTGGAGGTAAGAAATAAAGAGACCTGGGCCCTTTTGATATTTAATTACTATCTGTCTAGAGAAGGATCTGCCCTCCAACTATATGGACCCCAAGAACTTTGCACTACAGGGTTCTGAGCAAACAACTTCTTCAGCACCATTCTCTATAATCCTTAATAGGACAATCATTCGGCGGGAGGAAACTAGCATTAGGTTGTTTCAGAAAAAAGTTCTGTCTTTCCCACTTTCCCACCTGGTTTGTAGAAAGCCACATCTTATAGCAATGGTGGCTGTGCAAAGAAACATTTACTGTAACTACTGCTGGTATTACGGTAGGACCTTGAGGCCCCCACCAACATAAGTGCCGCATTGTGCAAGGCACTGTAGACATATAGAGTAAGCAACAATCCCTGTGCCAAAGAACTTACAGTCCAAATAGGCCAGACAGATAAATGGTGGGAGAAAGGAAGTACCATTTCTATTTTTCAAGTTGGGGGAAATGGAGTCACAGAGCGTAAGTAACTTGCCAAAGGTGACCCAGGAAGTCAGTGGCAGGGCTGGGAACTGAATACAGTTCATTTGAGTCCCAGTCCAAGGCTTTCACTGCTATGACATCATTCCACTGTGATGTAATAGATCACTCAATTATGGGTGTCCAGAAAGATAAGTAAAATAAAGCTGTTACTTTAAAAACCTCACTGTAATCTTAGTTTGAGGTCTGCTGGTTGGACACGAGTGTCCAATCGGATCTTTAAAGCAGAATCAGAGGTGTGCAGGAGTAGGACAGTGAAAGCCGTGGTTCTAACTTCTCCCTGTCCCTACTTGGGATGATGTGTGCCTCCTTGCAGGGAGCTAGGTGTGTTCATAGTGGGAAGAGGTTAGGTATTCCTCAGGGTGCAGAGACTGAGCAGTCCTGGGTCCCAGACCTTATGGAGGGAAGGCGCAGAAGTTAGGGACGGCTTGTTCCCCATCCACTAGATTCAGAGGCAGCCTGGCTCAGAGCACTATGGCTGCTACTATTTTGAGTAAAAGGATCGTCAGAAATAATAACGTTTTCCAGCTACACCTGATGGTTTTAGGTCTTTGCCTCTAAAAGTATTGGATAGGCTTGAAAAAAATCAAAGGATATTTTTTTCTATTCTCAGGTGAAATGGCACAAAAGGCTTCCCCACAAACACAAATCTGTGTGCTGGAGATGCAAATAAAGAGAGGCAGTTTCTGAAGATCTCCCTTTTCCTAACGGGGCAGCCTGCCTTGAAGCAGCGGCAGGCTGCTGCGAGGCTTTCATCTGCCAAAAAAGAAAAGGTTATTAACTTCAGCTGAAGCTGATCAGGTGTTGATTGACATTTGAACAGCCCATCCAGACAGCAATTTGCATGAGAAATGCACTTTGAAGAGTCTTTGATGTATTTGTATCTTGTGAATTCGTATTATTTTTCGCTCAGTCTTCCCATTTTCATACACTACGGCTCCTTTCCATTGATTATTTAAAAAACGAAAATGGGGAATTTCATGCTCCGCTCTTCCATCTTATTCCTTCACTCTGAACCAACTTCTTCTGTTCTCCTTAGTAGTAGAAAAAAGGCCAGTAAAAATGCAGTGATAACAGTGAACCAAAGGACAGCAACCTTTGACAGCCCTAGCACTGTGTAGAAGATCGGAGAAGATGGCTATAAATCAGAAGAGAGAAGGAATGCAAATGCAATAACGCCCTGAAAAAATGAGGAAGAGAGAAGTTAAGTGATCACACAATGAGCCAGTGGCATAGACAGAAATATACAGTCCCCCATGCCAAACTCTAGAAAATCTTCATGTCATTGGGAATAATACAGCAAATCTCCAATGCAGATGTGGTTTTGTATTCAGTTTGCAGAGAAACTACATACAAGTGATACATGATGCAAAGTGTGTTCGGTATTCACATCAGGCACCGTGTCTAAGCACTATTTGTGAAAAGTAGTGCTATGTAATGAATAAAGCTGCTAGACAATTCTTCAGGACGTGTTTCTGAAGCACCCAATAAGAATACCCTAGTAATCCTTTTGTCAGAATCATTTCAGAGGAGGAAAGTAATATGTGTGGAGAGAGATGCTAGGCTTTGCCTCCGGCAAAACATCAGCATTAATCAATATGTAGCACCTGAATTCAGGGGAAGAGAGAACCCTGATCTGTACTAGCTCTTCAGTGGCTGGAGTTCAGATTTCTCCATTAAAAGTGTTAGGTTAGAATAATGAAGAAGAAATGGACTATGAGGCAGGGATATATATAATATATACAAAATCAAGTATTTTGTACTCTGAATGGAAAACTAGTGAAGTTTCATAGCTCTGACTCTATTAATTTAAGGTATTGTACAGCTCGCAGAATGTTTCATGTATTTATGGTCACAACATTCCTGTCAGGTAAGGCAGTGCTGTTATCCCTGTGTTACAGATGGGGAACTGAGACAATAAGTGAGTTGCCCAAGGTCTCACAGGCATTGTGTGGCAGAGCGGGAAATTGAACCTAGTTCTCCTAAGTCCCAAGATAACACCCTAAATCCTGGACCATCCTTCTTGTCTCTACTGAAGATGTGATGATGTGCTTACCAAAGCAAGCAGTAGCTGGAGGGAACTCCCTGCCATTTTCCACCCACAATTATTCTCAGCCAAGCCCTTAGAACGTTTGTTATAAGCATTTTTTCTCTTCTCCTTGCCCCATTACCAACCTTTCCAGAGACAGCATGAACACTAGTCCTCAGCACTAGTCAATGAGCCTATTCTTGGGCAATGGAGGACTGAAATTTGGCTCCAGGTGTCAAACTTCCAGACTGGCAGTGGCACAAGCACACATGTTCTAGATATAGGCATGCAAATATTCTGCTATTGTGCACTCATATGGACATGCATGTGCACAAGCATCAGTTCCATTTGTGTACCTACATTGGCTAGGTGCACTTTTGCATGCACCCATTTGAAAGCTTGACTCTGTATCGTCTGCTGAAGAGCTGGAAAAACCAAGAGGGACATGTTAAATTTTCTAGTGACTTTGTTCTCAGAACTCAACTATGGATCAGGAGATCCTACCCCACATTTGTGATGTGGAACTAGGTATGCTCTGAGAGAGATTTATGGAGAATGCCTTGAATGCTAACTACACTGGATGGGGGAATTCACAATTACACAAGTTATACAAGAAAGTGTGACTCTTAAACAGTTTGAAAGTTCACTTTATTGTGGTTTGCACTTTGCCTAGATAAACGGGAAGTGTTAACTGTGGAGAAAAATCAACTAGGTGAAAGCTATATTAAGGAGGAGAGCTGTGTAATACTCCAGTATTAATAATGTCGTCTTACAAAGTTCTACACGAACATTATTATATTTTTCTCATTAAGCCTGTGTTATGACTTCAATAAAAGCTTTAATTAAATATGTTATTAATGGGAATATGGTTAAAATTATAAGCAGATTCTCAGACAAGCTAAGAGCTAGTCTGATAAAGTTTAAAGTTGTTTTTTTTTCCCCATAAAAATAGAATGGAACTTTTGGTGGGATTTTTTTGAGCCTTTTGGGTGATGAGATTGACTGGAGGAATTGTCCTTCATGATGTTCAATTTTTAAAATCCTGATTCTGCAACTATGTTCTTGTTAGATCTCAGTAGCTTAGAAAGGTTGGGCCTGATTTGTGCTCAGATGGGAGACCTCCAAGGGAAGCCTGTAGCGCTGAAGGAAATGAGTGGGTGGTCCTGTGGTAGCAACCTTCTCTCCAAATTGTCACTGCCCCAGCATGGTGCTAGGAGGTTCTGCACTGTTGGAAGTGCCACCTCTCCTATGAGATTTAAAACCCAGATCATGAACACTCATTTTTCACAGGCCCTGGGGTATCAACATTGGCTTAATAAAACATTATGGTAATTACATTCTCCCTAAATAACTTCCAGCTGCTGTTTGTTAATATCTATACTCTTCACTGTTCCTGCCAGGAGGTGTAACCACTTCTGGGGTGGAATATTATTTCAGTGGTTATTCAGGATATGCCTTGTCATGAACATTGAGACTCTTCAGGATGAAACTATTTATATGAATATAAGCTACTTACAATTTTTTTTCAGCTACTCTATATTCCTCTGCTTTTCAGGAAGGGTCAGATGGGATAGAAGTCATGCAAAATCCAGCATGATACATGCAAATAAATAAATAAATAAATTACAAGGCCATTTTTTACAATATTAAGATTGAATATGACAATGCAAAAGTGTTGGGGTATACAAAAATTGAAGGGCCTGTTAGTAACACTTTGCTTAAATTGCAAATACTATGTATGCTTAAGTATATATTTAAAAGCCTAACTAGTAGTTGAAAAATACTATTTATGTGCAATGTGGGTGATGTGAAATTAACTATTGCACATGCATATTAGAGAATCAGTTGATTTCCCAAGCTGTATGGTGATATTATTAATCTGTATTTGAAAGAGTTTATTAAGAAATCTGCATAAGACCAGAGGTGCCCCAACCTATTCAGATAAAATAAGAACTAACCTGAACTTAACTGATCTTTTGAGGAATGGAAAAGCTTCTGTTAACTTTTCATTTTCACACTCCTCTCTGTAGGGACTCGTAGGGTTAATGAAATGGTGAGAGGACCTTTCTGGCCTGGTCAAAGATAAGAATAAGCATCTCAAGAGAGCCAGTTCTTGCTAGATTTCCAGTCTGTTTGCTGCTCTAAAACATATGGGTCAGCCTCTGAATTTTTAGGTGCTTATCTGAACGTGGAACCTTTTTGAAGTTAGTCCATCAGTATTTCCTGTCATCAGGTGTCTTGTTTCCTGGGGAACCTGTTCAGTGTATGTTGATATGCATATGTATCTCAAAGATCAAAAACACATGGTTAGACCACTTCTGACATAGTTTATGCTATTAGGAGTCAGTAAAATAATTGGCTCTGTTCTTGAGGCTAGTAGGTTTCCTTTTTAGTAAAAGGTGGTGTGATCTTTGTGGGGTTAAGGACTGTGTCCACTACTTGGTTTGGAAAGCACATTACACCGATTGGGTGTTACCACAAGCTAATTATAACGGAGGTGTTAATTCATTGTTAATCTCTTACATAATACTTAATTCTGGCGTTTGTTAAAAAGCATTCTGCAGTCAGTGCACGTTTGGACCAAGACTAAAGGAGGCAGATGGAGGGTTTTTGCAAGAGAGAAATATTACCCCTCGTATTGGATTTGATACTGAGAGTTATGCAGAAAAAATGACATGGTACTGCATGCCAGGGACAACCACTGGCTTAGATCCAGGATGAAACTCAGGGTGTAATTTTCAAAAAGGTCTAAATTCCATTTTCAGAAGTGACTTAGAAGCTAGGTCCCATTGTGACTTAGGCTCCTAAATCATTTACACTGGGCTGATCCTTACTTACCCCTCTTAGGAAAGTACTTTCCTAAGTAAGGGGCCTTCCCTACCCCCCAGATATTACAGCTGTCCCTTCAGCAAGCCAGAGCTCCGGAGGTGAAAGGCTATTTAATTAACTCACTGCATCATCTAGCTCGCTCTTGTGAGCTTTCAGTAGACAAGGGCCACACTTGCTAAATCCCTTTTGAATTATTTCTCCACTAAAAAGGATTCTCCTATTTTCTATCTGAGTTTTTTCTCCAAGTGAATTGTTAAAACTCCAATTAAAAATTACTTGCTCCATAAGTACTTTGGACTGTTCTCTCTAAAGTAGGCTAGAGCATGCAAATAAAGCCTCATGTCTGCATGTTTAGCATTTCAGTGGCATTTTTAAAATGAGAAAATAAAATGAATTCATCGAAATTAACTCCCCATTGCCCTGGACATTTTATAGGATTCAGTGAACTAGTCTCAGAGTTCAGGAGAGATGATAAATTTCAGAAGGAATTAAGATAAAGTGACAACTTTTTAGCAGAAGAACCATTTTTAATCCCAGTAATAAACAGTGGCTCAAAAGGTTTCCATAAATCTGTTCAGCAAGAAAATAGAAATGAATCTCTCTCAACACACTTGCTGCTCAGAGCGGTTATTGGGACCAAAAACTGTGCTAAAAATATTACAGGATTCGAGGGAAGATGGAAACAGGCTAGTTGCTCACTTGGCTGATAACAAATGAAATCTCCTTGAAGAGATTATCCAAAATGTGACTCCTCAGGACATACACAGCAAGATGCCTTGGCTGAGATTCAACTTGCTGAAAAGAGGGAGGGGGGAAGAAAAAAGGCTCATATGCCCTTTATGACTCTAGACTAAGGTGATGTTAATATCTTCACCGCAAGCTAGGGTGACCAGATGTCCCAATTTTATAGAGACAGTCCTGATATTTGGGGCTTTTTTAAAATATGGGTTCCTATTACCCTCCACCCCCCTCCTGATTTTTCACACTTGCTGTGTGGTCACCCTACCACAAACACCTTTGGATGGGGTTTATAATTATAATTCACCCATAAATATCTGTATTTGAGCACCAGGGCTGAGTCTGGAGACAATTCTTCTTTATAAAATAAAACAACCCTTTAAAAAGTATATATATTATTATGTTGGAGCATAAGCTTAAAATGGTTAAAATAAGAGTTAATATAGTATTAGTTGTGTTAATTGAAATCACTTTGTTTATGAACATGTAGAATGGAGAAACAACTTGTTCCTACTATTCAGAGAATAGAATATATTTGAATGTACCATTGAAACTAGCACCAAGGATGCGAAAGAACTGACTTAGGATTTTTTTTGTCACACCAAGCAGAGAAAGTTCTTATTCTTCACTGGTTACCTTGTTCATGTATGTGACTGAATAAGAGATTTGTGTCTCTCGCTGTTTATTGGGTAGAAGGAATCCAAAGATAGGAAACAAAAAACTGCCAATAGGAGAGAAAATCAGAAAAAGATGCCAAAGCTATAGTGATTTGAATTCCTACTGGTAGCCCAGTGAGGTGGCAGTAGGGTGGGGACAAATTGCACAAATTAACCCTTATACACAAAAGAGGTGCTTGGATAAATAACTATCGTTAAATAAACTTCTTTAATATGTTTCAATATGATGCTGTCTAGTTAAATCTTTAACTTCCGTACTTAAATATTCAAGCCAAACCATGTGTACTTAGAACTGACCTAATAATGTCATCTGAGTACAGAATGTGAACTGACCCACAACTTGCAGTGCAGCTGATTTTATAGTCCAGTGTTTTGTTATAATGTACAGCTGACTTACTCACTGGGGCTCTGATCCTGTTCCCACTGAAGACAATGGCAAAAGTCCCATTCATTTCAATACAAACAGGTTATTCCTGGGTTTCTTGATATCTAATAAAAATAGCTTTGTGCAGTATGAGCAGAGTCCTCTGTCTTATGTTATCGATGGCTATAATCAGTTTGGTCTTTACTATTAGAAGGTCAACTAGTTTATTAAGACTTTAACATCATTTTCAATAAAATCTGATACTGTTGATGACCCTGATGTGATATAGGACAAAATCAATATAGTTTTTTATAATTTCAAGATGAAAACAAAGACTTCAAAAAGCAGTAACTTTAGATTCAGCTTACTGTAACAGGCTCAGAAGTCGGTATTTCGTTTTCCACTCCCCTAAATTAAAAGAACAAAACACAATTTTGTATATTAAGTAGAGCTGATTGAAGAATAGGAACCTATTTTTGTGACAATTGAAATTTTAAAACGTTCAAAATAAACCCACTGTTTTTCAAAAAAAGTTGTGCCTTCAAAAAAAAATCCCAAAACTTTAATCTCATTTAAAAAAAAAAAAACCCACCTCCCTTCCCCCCAAATCACTAACCATTTAGAAAATATTTTTGGTTAATTGTTTGCCTTTTTTATTTTTTCCCATAAATTATCTGTTGGCAATGCCATCAACTTTTTGTAAAAAATTGCCAGCTTGAAAGGTTATTTTTGATGAAAAAGCTGTTTGAACAATTTCCACTCATTCTAGTCATAAGTTGTTGGCTGACATTTAAGTACAATCAGGTGTGGCCCGTCCATATAGGCGAACTAGGCGGTTGTCTAAGGTGCCAACTTAAATGGGGTGCCAAATTTGAGGAAACAAAATCAAATTGAAGAAAAAAATGAAAAAGATGAAAAAAATACAAATAAAATAACGAAGATGTCATTATTTCAATCCCCATGCATGTACAGAGGAGATATAAATTACAATTCATTTCTGTATATTTCTGATAATTTATTAATATGTCAAATCTTTTATTTACTGCAAAGATAAATAATATTTTTGCAAATTCTTTTTTCAATTTGCGATGTACGGTCAAGATGACCCACTTTGCAATTTTAATAAGCAATAACTCAGCCACAATGAAACACATTCCCCAGCAGCAAGAGCTGCAATGCTAGTGACACCTAACTTGAATATATATCAAAGTTGCATAACCAGAAATGGTAATAAATGAGGTCCATAAAAGAAAAGTAACAGAGTTAACGCTTAATAGACTATGAAAGTGATGATGTCACACTCCAAGCAGGTAACCGTGAGGAAGGAGATTACTTTCCAAACAACTGGTGTCAGGTTATAACATCAAAAAGGGTCATTGTGTTTGTGTAACTGGTGTGACTAATTGTTTTAATAGGTAAGTGAGTGTATGTTACTAATCATTGAACCTTTAAGCAGTGAAAAGACATGTTGGGATGGCTGCAATTTGGTTTAAATCACCAACCATGTGGTGGGTGTGTCAGCCATCCTTAATGCTATAATGCTTGCGGTCGGGAGCACAGTCCATAACAATATTCAAATGCCCCATGGCAGAAAGAGGAAAAAGAAAACCCTCAAGAGCTGAGTATCATAAATGAAAAGCTAAGAAGGAAAAGGACCAAGCAAAACAGCAGGGATCCTTCCTGAAATATCTTCTCTTTAATCCAAATAAAGATGGAAGCAGTTCCCAGCATTTAGATGAAAGAATTTTACTTGGAGAGGAGGTTAGCTCACATCCGCATGGAAGCAGTATGGAACATCAAGATGAAGATATGTTACTTCGAGATGAGAGTAGCTCACATCCACAAAAAAGCAGTTTGAAAACTCAAAATGATTCATAGGTTCATAGACTCCAGGACTGGAAGGGACCTCGAGAGGTCATCGAGTGCAGTCCCATGCCCTCATGGCAGGACCAAATACTGTCTAGACCATCCTTGATAGACATTTATCTAACGTACTCTTAAATATCTCCAGAGATGGAGATTCCACAACCTCCCTAGGCAATTTATTCCAGTGTTTAACCACCCTGACAGTTAGGAACTTTTTCCTAATGTCCAGCCTAAACCTCACTTGCTGCAGTTTAAGCCCATTGCTTCTTGTTCTGTCCTTAGAGGCTAAGGTGAACAAGTTTTCTCCCTCTTCCTGATGACACTCTTTTAGATACCTGAAAACTGCTATCATGTCCCCTCTCAGTCTTCTCTTTTCCAAACTAAACAAACCCAATTCTTTCAGCCTTCCTTCATAGATCATGTTCTCAAGACCTTTAATCATTCTTGTTGCTCTTCTCTGAACCCTCTGCAATTTCTCCACATCTTTCTTGAAATGCGATGCCCAGAACTGGACACAATACTCCAGTTTAGGCCTAACCAGTGCAGAGTAGAGTGGAAGAATGACTTCTCGTGTCTTGCTCACAACACACCTGTTAATGCATCCCAGAATCACGTTTGCTTTTTTTACAACAGCATCACACTGTTGACTCATATTTAGCTTGTGGTCCACTATAACCCCTAGATCCCGTACTCCTTCCTAGACAAGCTCTTCCCATTCTGTATGTGGGGAACTGATTGTTCCTTCCTAAGTGGAGCACTTTGCATTTGTCTTTATTAAACTTCATCCAGTTTACCTCAGACCATTTCTCCAATTTGTCCAGATCATTTTGAATTATGATCCCATCCTCCAAAGCAGTTGCAATCCCTCCCAGTTTGATATCATCTGCAAACTTAATAAGTGTACTTTCTATGCCAACATCTAGGTCATTGATGAAGATATTGAACAGAGCCGGTCCTAAAACAGACCCCTGCGGAACCCCACTTGTTATACCTTTTCAGCAGGATTGGGAACCATTAATAACTACTGTCTGAGTATGGTTATCCAGCCAGTTGTGCACCCACCTTGTAGTAGCCTCATCTAAATTGTATTTACCTAGTTTATCGATAAGAATATCATGCGAGACAGTATCAAATACCTTACTAAAAGGCATTTTACTTCTAGATGAAGACAGCTCAAAGCATCAGACTAATATGGAAATGGAGAAAATTTATTCGCTTTCAGACACACATGCAGAAATTGAAGTAAATGAAGTAGAAGGAAGAAAGGATGAGGAAGTTACAAACAAGTCACAGTATGGGAACCCAGCTTCATGGGCCAGATATGATGACAATGTGCGGCAAATTCTCGTGGAACATGGGCCCGAACAAGTTCATGAATTTTCCTTCCCTAAGGATGGAAATAAAAGAAAATTCTCTGCTCAGCATTACAAGTGGAAACTCATTAATGGGGAAGAAATCCATCGAAACTGGTTACAATATTCAGTGTCGAAGGACTCTGTGTTTTGCTTTTGCTGCAAGTTGTTTAGAAATCAAGCAATTGGTACATCACTTACTGAAAATGGTTCGAAGGACTGGAAAAGCATATCTTCAATTCTCTCTTCACATGAAAGAAGTGCAGAACATTTGGAATCTTTTCAAAATTGGAAAGAACTTGAATTATGGTTGAAAAAAGAAAAACTATTGATGAAGAAAATTTATGTATGATCAAGGAAAAAGAA
This sequence comes from Gopherus evgoodei, assembly GCF_007399415.2. Classification (NCBI taxonomy): domain Eukaryota; kingdom Metazoa; phylum Chordata; order Testudines; family Testudinidae; genus Gopherus; species Gopherus evgoodei. Next base: position 10,061,903 of record NC_044333.1, on the reverse strand, counting down.
TAATATTGGCAACAAATATTAGAGCGTCTGATTGCTTTAGTGAGAGTTCTCAGTGGACAAAATTTAGCATTCCGTGACCATTGTAGAAATGAAAAAATTATTCACTCCAGGTAATGGAAACTTTTTTTAAAATTTGTTGACTACCTCGCTTTGTTTGATCCAGTCATGAAGAAGCATCTACGTAAAATAACCGATCATGAAACACAGGTTAATTGTTTAGGAAAAATATGCAGAATGAACTGATTCAAATCCTAGCAAATGCCATTAAAAAGAAAATTGTGGAAGTTGCCCATTCTGCAAAATACTTTTCAATAATACTGGACTGTACACCGGATGTGAGTCATTTTGAACAAATGATGATGATCATTCGTTTTGTGGATATGGAAAAGTCTGCAGATGAAGACAATGTTGAAGTGCTCATAAAGCAACATTTTTTGGGTTTCATACCACTGAAGGAGATATCTGGAGCATTGATGACTGAAACTATTCTACAAGAGCTTGAAACAATGTCATTATCTTTTGAAAACTTACGTGGCCAAAGCTATGATAATGGGAGTAATATGAAGGGTAAAAACAATGGTGTGCAAAGGAGAATCATGGAAATCAATCCTAGGGCCTTTTTCGTTCCTTGCAGTGCGTATTCTCTGAATTTGGTTTTCAGTGATGCTGCTAGATGCTGTTTCGAGGCAAGCAGTTTCTTTTACCTGGTGCAACGTGTGTATGTGTTTTTCTCAGGCTCAACACTCTGTTGGGAGATTCTGACTCGCCATGTGAATTCTCTAACTGTGAAACCACTTAGTCAGATAAGATGGGAGAGTCGCATTGATGCTTTGGAGCCTCTTCGCTATGAACTTGGATACATTTATGATGCCCTAATTGAAATTTCTGATGGTATTACCTTTACTGAATCATCTGGCAATATGGCATGTTCAGATGCAGAAGCTCTTGCAAATGGCCTTTCCAAGTTCAAATTTGTGTCTTCACTCATTTTGTGGTATAATATCCTTTTCGAGATTAACCTCACTAGTAAGCAGCTTCAGGAAAAGAACTTGAACATAAATTCTGCTATTCAAAAACTGCAGCAAACTAAAAATATTCTGAAGGAATTCAGAAATGATGAAGGGTTCGAAAGAATACTGGTAGATTCTCTCAAGTTTGCTGAAGAAATAGACTTTCTGACAGAATTTGAACCAAAGCCAGTTCACATTCAGCAAAAGAAACCCCAGTTTTTGTATGAAGGATGTGACACCCATTCAGAACCCAAAACAAGGGTTCAAAGTGAATTTCTACTTTGCAGTCCTTGATACTGCTATTCACTTGGTTGATGAAAGATTTCAACAGATACAGCAGCTAGAGTCAGTATTTGGCTTTCCATATGGTATTCACAGCTTGCAAAAGAAAACAGCAAAACAGATAAGAGAATTTTGTATAAAACTGAAGTCAGCATTGACTCACAAAAATTCAAAAGACATTGATGCTACAGATTTGTGTAGTGAGCTTCAGGCTTTTTCAAGATGACTTAAGAAACATTCCACTCCTGAAGAAGAATTGAAGTTTGTTTTTTGAAAATAAACTCAGTTTTCCAAACATTTTTAGAGTTCTATGCATTCTTTTAACTTTGCCAGTTTCTGTAGCTAGTGCGGAACGTATCTTCTTGAAGTTAAAATTGATAAAAACATATCAACAATGGTGCAAGAGAGAATTGTTGGACCTGCAACAACATCAATAGAGCATGCCGTAGCTGGAAAACTGGATCTAAAAGAACTAGTGACTGAATTTTCAAAACTTAAAGCAAGAAAAGTCATGTTTTAAGAGCACAGAGTGTTTGTTTTTTATTCGGAGTGTTTTGTAAATACAAGTTAAAGTTCATTGAAGAATTTTCTTATTTCTTTCTATATTGGATGTGGTGTAATGGCAGTTAAAGGAAGATAGCATAATGGATGATTTTGGATTTGTTGTAATAAAAATTATAATTAACATTTTAATGCATTTTTCTTTGAAATTGGACTGAAATATCATCTAGCTGTCGTGTACAAATCTATTCTGAAAATTTAGTGTGTCTATTTTATCTGATCTCAGAAACATTGGTTGGACAGATGGATAAACCAAATAATTAAGCCTCTGTTTACCAAAAAAAAACCAAAACAAAAAAAATGCTTAAAAACATTAAAAGGAAAAAAGAGGCAAAATGTTTCCCAGTTTACCAAAACCCTCAGCTTAGATCTGCCCTTGGGGTTTGGGGGTGGGGGCGCCAATTGCATGGTTTGCCAAGGGTGCCAGTTTCTAGCAGCTAATCTAGGGCTGCCCCTGAGTACAATATTCAAGTTTGGTTGTGCTGTTCTTCAGGAAGGTTCTTGGTTAGTTGACTGAGCTCGGGGACACTCCTTAAGGAAGTTTGTTTTAATGTTAAACAGTCTCCTAAGGGAAGTGGTGGGTGTTCAGTAGGCTATTCAACTCTGTGGAGAAATTTCCACATATACAGCTAGAAAATAGGGATGAGTGGCCGGAAGCAAGATTCTCTTTCTTTTCTTCCCACACTCCCTTCCAAGCTTTTACAACTTCATCTCCCCCCTTCCCCCCAATCATTACCAAAGTGGAAAAACCATGTTTGGGATCTTTCCCGTTCTCTCCATGTTCCTGTAAAGAGGGCTGTCACAGCTGCACTAAACACATGGAGAAAAGAACTGCAGTGAATGGTAAGGTCAGGAAAGCTTCAAAGCAGGGAGAAGGGTGGGCCACAGCAGCTGGTATGAGAGTTGGTGTTGGGGAAAGAGATGGGAAAACGTCAGTGATCCAAAGGAGAGTTTGAGAAGAGAAACCTACCAGCAGCCAGGAGAGCAGAACCCCCTTTTGTCTCCCAGAATCCATGAAGGAAAAACAGAATTTCGAGAGAATGGGAGCGACATGTGGGAAGTGCCAGATGCGTGTTACTGCATGGCAGAGATGGATGCCTCTCTTGGTTCCATTGTGGAGCTGATGTTGAAACTATAACGCCATATCTGCCAATGGCTGCTTCTAACTGAAGCCTTCCCAGGGTGCAAGGTACCATCTGCACTTCCAGAGAGTGGCCGTAAGACTGAGAGAGACCTCCAGTAATGAAATAAGTGTTTTAAAACCTCTTTCTCCATATTCCACTTACATTGACAGGTCGGGCAGCTCAAGAATGAATTCAGTTAAGCAAATAGCTTTCCAGGATGTAAATGGATTGATAAAGAATAATTCTATTAAGAAAATGTTTCAAATTTCTTTCAAGTCTCAGATGGGAATTGCAATAGTAAAGGGATTTGAATGACAAAATAGATTAGTTGCAAACTTTAATTCCTGATCTTGTGCTCTACATGTGTGCACACACTGTTTACATACATGTAGTATGTACATTCCTAGGGAGCTGCATTGTGTGCAGTAGGCTCAGGGATTGTAGTTATACCTGGCTTCTATGCAGGGGGACAAGGGGTAGGAGGCTTTTTGCTCTCTCAAGCGTTCAGGACACGGATAGTGTGGACTATCGTTCTTATGAAAAGAACGTTTTACAAAATGTAAGACTAGAAATGTGTCCATTGGTTTTTATTTTTATTTTTAAAAAGCCATTAAGAGCCATTGTTGCTAAACAAGTAGGAACATAGGAGTTGCCAGACCAGACTGGAGGAATGATCCAGTGGTCTAGGATCCCATCTGAGAAGGTGCAAGAATTCCTGTAATGGGTGCTTGAGGAGTAACGTGACCAGAATGGGACGTTGCTTATATAGTCATACGCTGGCAAATCTTACCAAAGTTCAGATTGAGAAGAAAGTCAGAGAGATGGTAATGGGTGCCTTATAAATGCTTATAATAATTATTAATAATGTCACAGCTCTTTCCAGACTTGGCAGCTGAGGGACCTCTCACCACTGAGCCTGTATTGTGTGTATCCAGATTGTATTATGTCTGGCACCGGCACTGCCCTGCTGTAAGAACTTATTAAAGGCTTGAAACCATGAAAGACTATTAATAGCTAGCTGGAGGGTGATTTTCAGAAGTATGAGTATTAAACAGAGATGGAATTGAGCTATAAAGTTGAGATCTAGATCAGAACTTTCCCAAAGTTTGTGAGCATTTGATCCATCTCTAATGATAAACCTAGGAAAATTCTACTTAAGTCCTTTATATTTCCTTTACATTAAACACTCGTTTTTCTGCTTTCTCCCTTTACTTGCATCTTCCATCCGACAGCAATGTGGATACAAAGGAGCTGTGTGGTAAGTACCCTTTCGCTATCTCAGTAAAAGCAAATTTTAATGTAGATTTTTCTTAACTTTATTTTTAACAAGGCTCACACATACTTCACTCCAATATAGAATAGGGCCAAGCTTTTAAAGAAACAGGGAACTAAAGATAGGTTCATGAATCAATAATGGCATTCAAATATGATCAGGACCAGCACTTTCTGTTGACTTCAGTAGGAAAAATTGGGAGTTTGGCAATCTCTGGAAATCAGGGTGATATGGGGAACTAACTTTAGGTTTTTAAAATCTTGGTGTAAGTGAATTAAAGAGTGGGGCATGAGGTGGGGTGGAATGTTAACTAATCATGCCCCCTTTTTAATCACTCTCTACCTTTCATACAGCAATATTCAATTCAATCTTGGATCCCTTCCAGTGAAAGTAAGTACTCGCCTTAGCCCTTGTGCTTTAGCATAGTTTGTGGTTTATGTCACTACGCAGTTTCCCATTTCCACAGATGCTCTTGATAAACTGGTTCCTCAGGTATCAATGGATCCTCAAATAATAGAGGGGCTGGGGCCATTCCAAACTGCCTAGTCAATTGGACAGACCTTGCCCTCCAAAGGGAGACATTAAGTAGCTGAATACATTGGTTTAGGGCTGAATCTGGGCTCTGCAGAGGGATTGGATGCTGCCACCCTTCTTTGATCATAGCATAATAAAATGTCCCCCAACTCTCACTAGAGTCTCATGTTAGTTGACCAGGATTCCACAATCTCTATCAGCCTATGCAGTGGAGATGTCATTTATAAGCTGGAATCAGGGGTTGTGTAGAATGTCTTGCTGTTCCTGAGCTGTGAATTCTTAGAACATATTGTACTGGCTTTCTTGTTCAGCAATGACGCTGGGAAAGTTTTACTCAGTTTTACGATATAGTTAATGAGCACAGACCTGTACCCAGAAATAAGCAGATAACATTCAGTAATATATGATTAATTTCAGGCACTACCTCATCTGCAGGCTTCAATAAAACCGCATTACTTTATAGTGCCAATTACATATTTGTCTTTAGGCAAAGCTTAATGTTTTACAGCGGGTAGCCTACAATACATATAATCACCAGAGTGGCCCCCACTGTTCATAGAAATTAGAGGTAGAAAATATCTAGGCGGACATTTTATCCAACTCCCCAGCTAGAATAGAGTAGGATTATTTCCTACAGTGAATTTTCAAGTGCTTTGTCTAGATTTTAAATGACTCATGCAGTGGGGCTTTTGCTACTTCCCATGGGGAGATTATTCCACGGTCTAATGGACCCCTCACTGTTAGGAATTTTTTTCTGCTGTTCAGTCTGGAGATGGGAGAAGAAGATTGCTTTTTTGTTTTAAAATACCTTGTCAGCTGCATTCCCCATGCCTCCTTCAAGATGGCACAAAGGAATAATTACATTAAAGAAGAATCCATATAAAACAACCTTCACAATGCATCAGTGGTTTTACCATTATAGCGTTCACAGATCCCTCCAAAGACAGCAATTATGTAGTTAAAAATCCAGCATCTAGACTCTAATCAGACTCCGGCAATCAGGACGGTGCTTTCCGGTGGGTTTGTGCTGATCTGATGGAAGTTAGTTTTTATTTCGAACATTATTAAAGATTTGTCTGTCCTTTTATTAGAGTACCAGGCCTTGTCAGCAGAAGAAATTGCAATAGGCTGGGTGGGTGCTAATTTCAGTTGAAGAATGGCTTATTTTGGTTGAGCTTAAACCACTTCCTAATTCATTTGTATAGTTCTACATTTAAATAAGGCTCTCTTCAACTGAACTCAATATCTGCAAAGCCTTTTGCAACAGTTTAAAACTAAATCGGTTTAAAATCACACCTTAAATTAGAATGGTGCAAATTTTTGTGTCAACAACCCCATGCTTGTAATCAGACTAGGATGCCTTTTGGGAAACGCCTGAGCTGTTGGTCAGGCATGGTTTGTTATTTAGCAAAGTGGGGTAGACTGAGACAAGCCCATGATTCTGGCATGGAGTTCAATTGGGGGAGTCATACTAAAAACAATAAATCAGATTTTATTTCCTAACGTACTTTGAGCCAATTTCTATTTGCACTGAAGTTAGTTAGTTGCACTGAAGTTAGGGCCTATTCATAGAAACTGATATATGAGAAATCGACTTGTATAATAAGATCTCTTGTATTTGCCAATTACATGTTTTTCCACTCCACTTTCCTTGTTTAATTGGTCTTGCTTGTTTCCCACCCCATTAAACTAGTAACTGCAGATCACATTATAAACCTAGATTGAAAATAAGAGGTAAAGCAGCATTGTTTGATGGGACCTTTCTTTCTCTGACAATCTTATAAAACAGAAAATTATACAGTTGTCGTCCAGGGTGAGATCACACTACCTGGCAATGAAGAGTATATGTAGGGTTGATCAACGATCCCTGTAATTAAGCTACTTGGAAAAAAGAGTTGTAGGTGTCTGTTATTTGGGGGTCTTACATAGGTTCTGATGAAGATGGTTTTGCAGCATTTTGCTGTGCAAACTGACGAGCAGATTTTATGAAGACAAATAAAATCTCATTTGTCTGTCACAAGGGACTGTTTGGGGCTATTTTGCAAAGTCCTACATTAATACACAAAATGTTCTTACCTGTTCAGATACAGGTGGATCATGACGTTGCAACTAGATTGTGTTTTGTGTAGCCTTTGTTCATTGGATGGCCAGGCTTGGTCTAACTCAGTGGAAACAATTATTTTGTTTTAAATTATTCTGTTTTTAAAGGAGTAGGAGGGTGGGGAAAGAACAACAATATGAAACGTACAATAGGATTTCCTCTTGTGAATAACTCCATTGCAAGGGCACCAATTGAGGGGGACTGGAGGGGGAGCGCCCTCGCCCCCCCTCCCCGTTTCATACCAGAGGCGTGCAATCTCCCAGGTGGAGCTCTTAACTACAGCACAGCATTACTGTCAAATGTAAGTTCTGCAAAGGGGAGGTGCCCCTGGAGCTGGAAGTCAGTATTTTGTTTACAAACAGAGGAAGGGTGATTAAGATAAGAAAGGACTGGTGATTAAATTAAGGATATGGAAGTTTAGCCTGTAAAAGAGGAATCCCTCTGTGGAGGGGGGAGAAGGAGGAGGGGTTGTTTTAGAGAGAACACAGGGAACTCCGAAAAAATACAGAGAAGCACAGAGCCAAGGTTACATTCAGAAAAGGGGGAGATTTGGGGGCATAGGTGAAAAGAAGGGATCAAACCCAGGGAAGGGCTAGCAGTGTATAGAGACGTTCCCACTCTACCTGTGGTACTTATGTGGCCCCATCACCATCGTATCTGAGGCTGCATCTCAGAATGTCTAACCTGTCTCTCCTCCCAACCCCTCAGTGTGTTGGAGCAATGCGGTTATCCCCATTGTACAGATGGGCACTGAGGCCCACACAGACTAAAGGTATTTAGGCACTCCTAGAGCTTGCATCCCGCATCCCCTCCTGTATGCCAACCCCCTGCCACAGGCTCAGCCCAGAGCTCCGTTGCACAGTGCCAACCCCTCAGCCCCAGGCTGTCCAGAGCCTGCACCCTCTCTGGAACCTTTACCCAGCCCAGTGAAAGTGAGTGAGGGTTGGGGGAGAGCGAGCGACGGGATGGGGGAGGGAAGGGAGTGAAGGGGATGGGGACTTGGGGAAGGGGTGGGGCCCTGAGGAAGGGGTGGGGTAGATCCTGGTATTCAAAAAGTGATCTTGGATGTAAAAAGGTTGGAGATAACTGATCTAATCCGACCTCGTGTACAGCACAAGGCACCACCACCACCCAACACCTGCACACTAACCCAACTGAACTGAGACCAAAGTATTACAACCCATGGGAGACTAGACTATTATGTGACACAGGCAGAGGATAGGAGGGACTGAGATGCACTGGTGCCTGAAGCCCCACAATTCAGGGAAATGATTAAGTGAGACATACGCAGATAATCCTGGCAAGTGACCCCCACACATGCTGCTGAGGAATGCAACCCCCCCCCCCCGGTCTCACTGCCAATCAGACTTGGGAGGAAACTCTTCCCCCCCGCATGTCAATCAGTTAGATCTTGAGCATGTGAGCAAGCATGAGAGAGAGAATGCTCGGAGCCACCCAGGAGCTCTGGCCTATCCCCACAATGTCCTATCTCCAGGCATGGCCACTTCCTGATGCCTCAGAGGAAGGAGATAAAAGAAACCAACCCTACCAGAATACATTTGGAGAGAGAAAAAAGTCCCATCCTGACCTCTGCCAATAGCTGACTGAAGCACTGAGGCATGAGCTCTAGGAACATAGGACATAAATCTGAAATGAGTCCCAGGACTGTTGAGCCCAGGCCCCTCCTCCCCCATCTGAATAACGTCCCTGGACAGCTATGCAATAAGAGGGAACATTTTTTTCCTTGACCCCTGAGATGACCAGCTTAATTCTGAAGTAGGAGAAACGATGAATCAGCAGAACATCCTGGCTGTGTCACTGTTCCTACTTATTCAGTGGGAGGAATTAAGTAGAATAATGCAAAAAAACTGAATACTTAAAATTACCAGTAAAATCTACTTAAAAATGAAAGTAGAAGAATAGTAAGAAAATAATGAAGTATGATGATCTCATGTTGACAATGTACAAATCATGGCCCCAGTCCTGCAAGATGTTTGCAGGATTGGGCCTATAAAGGCACATTGGGAACATCTTATAATTAAGGTTTCAAGTCTTTCCCGGGGTCACGGATTCTGTGACTTTCTGTGACCTCTGTGACTTCCGCAGCGGCTGACCCTAGGGCCACCCAGGCTGCCTCCCCTTCCCCAGCAGCATCGGCAGCAGTGGGGCCTCAAGCCGCCCCCTGCCTGGAGCAGCAGCAGCAAGGCCCTGGGCTGCCCCCCACCCAGAGCAGCAGCATCTGCTGGAGCACCCTCCCTCCTCCTGCACCTAAGATTTACTAAAGGGTATTTTTAGTAAAAGTCATGGACAGGTCATTGGCCATGACTTTTTGTTTATTGCCCTTGACCTGTCCATGACTTTTACTAAAAATAGCCTTGACTAAATTGTAGCCTTACTTATAAATGGATCCCATGACTGCTGCTTACCATTTTTGTTCCTGTGGCTTTCAACACAACTTCCATAATTCCCACTAAAGAATAAGCAATGTATTACAAATGTTTTTCAAATGATAAAATAATTGATTTTTTTAAAAAAGGTTTTTGAATCACAAACCCTTAATATATTTGGCATGTGCTACCAGTGATTTATACTTTCCTAAATAATGAAATCTATTATTGTACCTTTAGGGACCAAATTTAAGATCAAAATATCAGAGGAGAGAGAAATATTCTAGCATTTTAACTGCTTCTTAAAAGACAGCTTCTGACATCAGAACAGCTCCAGCATGTAATGCATACTGGTAACTTACAGTCACAATTAACAAGCCCACCTGTAGCATGGCACTTTATGGGAAACCTATTAATATCACATTTGATGCATATCAATTCTACAGTGTGTGTTTATATATATAAACGCACACATATATATATGTAAAGTCTTGGTAAGATCACACTAGTCCAGTGTCTTTAAATCTGTCCTTAAAACTGGAAAGAGGCATGCAGATTAGCAAAATAAGAATTCTTGAGGTTCTGCTCTAACATATACCCACAATTCCTGCAGAGCAAGTGACAGTGCTGTGATGTGACCCCCTGGGAAAGTCCTCCATTTTATGTGCCTGTCCCTATTTTGTTGTGGCTCCCCTTCCACTGAGAGTTACCTCTATGGATCTTGAGTTGCATGGTGAATTCATATGCAGAAACATTTAGAATAGAGGTAATTTAAATTGCTCACGCGTGAATCACACATAAAACCTAAGGCTACGCAATTCATACCTGCTGGCAAAATTCGGTCGTACGTAACTCCAAGTCTGGATACAAACTGTTCTATTTCTTTGGGTTCTCGAAAACATTCTCTTGCAATTATGAGTTCAAACCAAGCACATCATACACGTTGTTTAGAGCTATCCCCTGCCGCCAGTAGATATTTTTGTTGTTGTCTGTGGAACTTAAGGACCATGTGAGAGCTTTCACTTGACCACCTACTAAATGGATTTTCTTTATCTTTTCTTTTGATATCTACTCCTTAGAATGATTTATTTTTCTTGTTCATGTGAAAATACAATCTGCTGCTGCTGCTGAAAATGAGCTGTTTGGCTTATCTGAGGTGCAGTGGATCACAGTGGAGTGTCACTTTGCTATCATTCCAATCACTGCCATGCAAGCCATTTGGAGATGTGCTTGGGCTGCAGACAGATATGTGCAGCTTTAATTAAGCCAGAAGAAGCTAAATAATGGAATAGTCTCCTGCAATTTATTTATAGCCAACTTCTGCAGAAATGTCACTTCAATATTAATTTTCATTTTTTGATGCTGAGGAATGATACTAGCGCCGGGTTTTGCATTTAATTCTAGTTCATGCCAGTTACATGGAAACTAGTCAGCTTTGTGCCTAGAGTCAAACGTATGCCATGTGTAGTTGAGGATGCTGCACTTAAGTTATCATTTCTGTTATATATGTCTAATTTTCAGTAGTTGACCACGTATGCATGGAATGATTTCAGTGCTGAAATCTGTAATCAAACTATTGTCTGTAGATCAGCATATCTGTTTTAACTACAATGAAATAACTGAGGCTTAAATCCAGTGTACATAAATGAAAATGAGTTGGATAGTTCCAGCCCTCTCCCTGCTGAATGTATGCCCAAGTCCCATACCTGCTACTCAACTTGACATGAATTGTCACCTCTTGTGATAAAAAGCTCAGGGTTGCACTAGCAGAAGCAAATGGCAGATGAAGAATTGGGAACACTGTCACACTGTCCCTGGCTCTGACCAGTGCAAGTCCCTCATTTCTTGAGCATGCAGTCCTGGGGTTTTTTTGCTTGGAAGAACAAAGTGTTAACAGGTGTCACGCTGTCTGGAGTGGCTCACCACTGTGAGTGATTATCTCAGGGCAGACTATCAGGAAACGGGCAGACATCCCAAACTGTGGTGGTATGTTCTGTAATTAGATTTCACTAAGCCAGTAACAGATGTGAACTCCTGAATCACGGTACCAGTCTTAACGTGGAGTCACAGACAGTCCCCTTAACCTCTCCAACTTATGTTGCCACCCAGACAAACTGAACTTTGTGATAAAAGGTTACTTAAACCTAAAACCGTACCACATTAGGTTGCTCCCAGTCTCAAAGGACCAGCCACTTACCCCAGATCAATGGATACTCCAGATCTTACACCAAAGACAACACTGGCAGCCAATTCTATAGTAAACTAACTATAGGTTTATTAGCTAAGAAAAAAGAATGAGAGCTATTGAGAAGTTAAAGCAGGTAAAACATAATAGGTAAATCAAAGTTTGTAAATCCAAAATGATAGCAGATTGATTTACCTATTATGTAATCTTTTCAGGGCTTCCCAGAAGAACTCTGGGGGATCTCCATCTTCTTGTTCAGTTATTCTACCCCATTAGAATCCAAACAGTCCACGGATAAAGGATCTCTTTCAGTCAGTACTTATGGCTTCTTTTCACAGACAACAATCTGACAAGTGTCTGTACCCACACAATGGCTAATTGCTTTGAATTTAGCACTCTTCTTCATTTGAATGTGATGAGTTATTTAGTTACAGGAATATACATAATGTAAATGTCTGCCATTACATTATCACGGGAATAGACAAGTGAAAACAATACAAGTAATATTCCATTAGATTTCATGACGTTCTAACACCTGAATACACTCTTACATTAACACATGCTTTGATTTAAGTTTCAGAGTAGCAGCCGTGTTAGTCTGTATCAGCAAAAAGAATGAGGAGTACTTGTGGCACCTTAGAGACTAACGCATTTATTTGAGCATAAGCTTTCGTGGGCTAATACCCACTTCATTGGATGCATGCCGTGGAAAATACAGTAGGAAGATATACACAGAGAACATGAAACAATGGGTGTTACCATACACACTATAACGAGAGTAAAAACTATTTCTCCATGCTAATTTCTCCCCCTACTGTTACTCACACCTTCTTGTCAACTGTTGGAAATGGGCCATCCTGATTATCAGTACAAAAGTTTTTTTTCTCCTGCTGATAATAGCCACCTTAATTGATTACTCTCATTATTGCTGGTATGGCAACACGCATTTTTTCATGTTCTCTGTGTATATATATCTTCCCACTGTATTTTTCACTTTGATCTAAGGTTATTTAATTACCGGGCATGCATAATGTAAATGTAATGTAATAGTAAACAGCAGGATATAGAGAGATGAAAGCAATACAATTAACATCTCCTTAGATCTCTTTTAACAGACATGTGAGTTGGGCTTAACATATACTAATACATTTAACTCGTTTGATATTCTCACACAAGTGAATTGGCCTATGGCTCTGGCCTGAGCTGGTCAGTCAGCGTCACAACAGGGAAGTGCAAAAATAAGTTAGAGGTGAATGTTTTCAGGTACTGTGGTGTTGTGCTTTTGTAACTTATGCATTTCCCGTAGTGCCATCAGGCTGCCATTTATGAGACAAAAGCCATAATGTGGACAACTGCCTTTGGGGTTCTCAGGGAGCAAGGAGGGGGCTCAGCACTTTTAAAGAATTGACACTGCGTACAAGTACCTTTCTTTCTATGGAAATTTCTCAAGGGTGATAATATTGAGATCTCTGGGCTGAAACTGTCCACGACCTGACTCCTTGTGTAGTCATTTGCATCTTACAGGGTGGGTGACAAATAGTGCTGCCAGGTATCGATCATACTTTGCACATTGTAAAGCAATGGGGGATTGGATCTTTGTACCCTAACGAGGCAAACCTCAGACTCCTTCAGCATGGAGCAGTGTGTGCCTTTGACACAAAAACAGACCCTTAGTTTGTTTGCCCATAGCCATGTTGGCACCTGCTTACTTCCTTGCATTGCATACTCTGCTGAAACAACTGAAGATGCTGAAATGCTGTCAGAAATCTGCACAAGCAGTGATTCCATTCACAGATTCTCTTCCAGTTAGAATGCAATGGGTGGCATAGAGTCAGAACCGCAGCTGTTATGAATTGAGGTAGAGCCAGTGAGCTCAATGGAGTCACGCCAGTTTACACCAGCTGAGGATCTGGCCCATTTTCTGACCTTCTTTTAACCTTTTTTGTGGTGAGGAAGCTAGGAGTCTCATGGTGGGGGTGAGGAGTGTAGTGGACAGATTGGATTTCTATGAGACTTCCAGTATATCCCAGTGTTGGCAGTAATTCAGAAAAATCGGCGTTTTGGTAAAATGTGGAAATGGGCATGAAAGAACTTTAAAGCTACCACCAAGTTAATAACTATTTTCAATGGTAATCTCTTTGGCTTGGGCCTGGACTTTACAGGATGTTCCACTACGCACCCCTTTATTGTGAATTTAGCTCAGGGTTCTCAAAGCAAAGCGTAGAAGAAATATATATTTTAAAATGTAATTAAAATCTTCATAACCTTGTCTCTTCACCAAAAAGGCTCTTGTAATGTTGAACAGCCCTGGAGTATTCAGTTAACCTAGAATCTACCCTTTATTTCCTCCATTGGTTCTCCAGATTATTTTGCTGATCATATGGGAGACTATGAAGATGTTTTGGCTTCCCTGGAGACCCTTAACCTCTCCATTCTGAAAGCCATGGACTACACCAAGCGGGTGAGTAGTTGTTGTTGTTATTGTAGCTTGTGCTATGCAAGTGAGTGTGGCTAGATATGTTTTCTCCAAGCTTGTGGGTCTAAAGTAGGCATGGTTAATACTTTTCCTGTAGTCATTTTTACTAAGGGTAAATAGGATAGTAGCAGAAACATCATCAAAGTAACAACACCAGGGATGTTGTCATCAGAGTGAGCAGTGTGTTTTTGAGATGGCCTTGAAAGAAACAAGTGCTATTGTGTTACTGTTACCGGAGATAAGGAGTTCAAGAGGCAAATCTTAAATGTCCATGGGATAAAATTGTAAGACTGATGATGCATGCAAATGTGGCCTAAAAATAATCGATCAGTATGATAAATACCTTCACCGGGTTATCTGCTCTGTTTTAGAAAGATCTGTCTTCTACATTAGCTAATAATTTTCTATATATAAAGTGTCTGCCTCCTACCAATATCTAGAAGACATTTGGCTTCACACAAATATAGACAACAAATTAGTTTATAAAAATCATTCATTTTTATTCTAAAAAGCCCTTAGTGGCCAAAGCATCAGCAGTTTGGATAGCAGGGTTTTAAAATGGAAAATAAATTATCAGCTTGTGTCATCAAATGGCTATATGTGTATAGGCTTATGCATTGCCAGTGCTGCAAGCTATATTGTAAGAGCTGATGACTGCTGTTGTTTCTAAACCAGGGTTTAGAAACAGTCTTGAATTCTGCAGCATGTGAAAAATTATCTGTTAGTATCTCAAAGGCAAAAATCTTTACAGTGTCATAGACAAAGATCCATTAAACTTCTCCCGGTGGATTTCTTCCTTCTGCTCCATTCAAGCACATCATTTTATCACCACCGTCCTAAACTCTAGCTCAGAAGACTGCCTGACTAATGAAAAGATTAAATTTGATACATCAGCTGCAATGTATGCATGATGTCAATGGAGCAACCAAATGGAGAGGTCTCAGCCTCAGTTAGCAAGATGGTTGTCTCTCACCATCTGACTTAAAGTAATGGGAGCATTGTAATAACATGTTCAGAAAGGACATTTCCTGTTAACATCTTGTGAACCTTGAAAGCTCTAGGACGGTTTATGAAATCAAGGTGAAAATTACACGTGAAGTAAATGATGGCATAAACATTTTATTATATAGAGTTGTATCTTCTCAGCAATCTTTCTGGAAATATTTGAATGGTCTCAACTGGACTGAGTTATTTTGTTTTTCCAGCAGAACATAAAATGCTGTAGTTGCACCCAAGAGGGATTAGACGTCTCTTGTGAGATTTTCAAAAGGGGAAGCATTGGTCTAGCTCTCAGTTCATCAACATCAAAGTCCCATGGGCTTTGTTAAGAGCAGAGTTACACCAGCTCTGAGTGCTTCGAAAACCTCACCTGAAATTCCATTCTTTGATCTTTCAGTTAATAACTACTACAAAATTAGAAGCCAGAATTGCTTTCAAAAGTGTGGCCATTTATGTCCTCTGTTTAATGCAATAGAAACCAGAGCATTTGTGTTAAAAGACTGATGAGAATGGCTTGGGAAATAAGTACCATTTGTGCATGAAATTGCCAAGATGGAATTAAGCATAAAAGCTGATGTTCACATAAATACACATTTTTGTATATGCAAGTGGGGCTCCATTTTGCATAAATGTGTCTCACAATATACTTTGACAGAGCAGTTAATAAATAATAGATTATTAAAAAGTGTAACTAATCTTAAAGAATGCTACATTTTATTTATAAATACTTGGAAAACCTGATCTATCTAATATATAAATGTGTTAATCCTTCTACAGTTACAAACTTCCCCATTTGAATTGTGGACTTACTAAGTACATTCCAGGGAGAGAAATAGTCTGCCTTTTCTCCTATGAGACGTTATTCAGTATGCTGAAAGTTGAGCAAAGTAAAGATGTTCTTTTTTTTAATAAAGGATCTTAACCTATTCACAGACTGAATTCCAGTCGTCCTCTGAATAATCCAAATCAAAATCTTCCTTGCATTTATCTCTAGAGTTAGAGGAAACCTTGAATCATTTAATGTTATAGATTTGGTAAAGATAGGACATTTTAGGAATTGGAATAGGGTCAGGGAGCATCAGTGTGTTACTCAGCATTGTCTCTTTCTCTGCTCTGGCTATTAAATAAAAGTCATTGTTTTCTTGATTTATGTAATTTTCAATATTTTAAATATTTGGGATTGGTGTGGCATGGAAGGCAAAGACATTTATTTGATAAGTTTGTTAAAATGAAGATATAACCTTGCAGCCAGACATATTGCTAGTATTTACAAGATTTTTTGTATTAATATTGGTAGCTCATTGTGCAAGGTGAATAATGGAAAAAAATTCAGCAACATTTTAATATTTTTTAATTGATTTGCTTCGACTCGGTGCATGCATCTTTTATATTTTCTCCTGGCAAATGTTCAAGCAAACAAGTTTACCAGCAGAAATGTGTGCTGAAATGCAAGTTCTAGTTGAATGTTAAAGTTCTCATGGAAAGCAATTTCAAATTAATTCATTTTATCTATACACTCATGGCTCTCGTTCAGTGCTAAATTTGTAATGAAAGAGGTGCCGGTGCTCAGTCAAATAAGTCCTGGTGCTCAAGCAATATTTTTGCTTTCATAAGTGATGCGGCCAGCCCAGGGGTGCCGGGGCTATAGCATGCCAAGCTTAGAAATGCCAGGGCTCAGCCCTGGAAAGCCCTGGCACAAATTAAGCACTGCTCTCATTACATAGCATCTGAATGCATATTTGTAGATTTATCCTCCCAACACCCTGTGATGTAAGGAAACATTTTACAGTTGAGGAGAGACACAGAGAGATTAATTGATCTGCTCGGGATCATACTAGGAAATGAACCCAGTGTCCTGAGTCGCAGGCCAGCACATTAACCAGCAGACCATCCTTTCTCCTGTTTGCAAATATTCCCACCAGAAGCTTGAGTCCTAAGAGTTTTGTTCATTTGATCAGCTCACGATATGTTTCTTTTCCCAGTGTTTCCAGTCAAAACAATTCATAATTTGGACATCAATTATTGGAATGGCTTATGAGAAAACACTATACCAAGGAAGAGCTCTTCACAGAAATGTTTTGGTGAATAATGAATGAAATTAAGAATAACATGAGCTCCTTGCAGAAAATTTGTGAACTGAGAGAAAAGCAAAACTCATTAATGAATTATTCATAAAATATTCTCTCAGTTCTAGGAAAGAGCTGAAAGAACCTAGAAAATAAGTTGTTTTCTAGGTAGATTTAAAAAATAGCAACACTATCCTGCAGTTTCTAAACATATTAGTCTGACAAACTGGTTCAGATTGAAAATAAAATCCTTTAGAAGCTTTCCCAGAACCCCAATCGATTAACATTTTTGAGACATTTTAAAAAAAAAGTGTTTGATTGTTTTAGTTGGTGGCTCTTCCTAATTTCTGAGGTCAGCATCAGAATTGCCAAAGGACTGAAGGTGAAATTCACCCTGTACAGAGGCCCTGGCTCACATAAGCCTCAAAATGGGGCATATAGGGGACTTAAGTGGTGCACAGATATTCCATTTACCCTCTGCGTAGATCGGGACTGGGTAATCGTTCCAACAACACAAACAATGAAATAATGAAAGATAGGACTGGGGGACTGGCTTGTGAAACTGGAGCCAGATTTCTAGACTAAGAAGGTTCAGGGAAAAATTTGAATAAACCCCTAAACTTCCAGAGCCTTATCCAAACCAGACCTTATGAGCTGTCTTGGAGAATCACTGATCATGAATATTTGTCCCAAGTTCACAGAACAGGAAGGGCACAGCTGCTTTTCTATAAGAAAATATGGTTATGTTTATAACTGAGCTGGTTAATTTTGTGGCTGCCTGTAAAGATTTGTGCTGAGTAGTGTGTTGTGGTTCTTAAAACTATTGGAGCTTGGCTGGGTTTTTCGAATCTCTCTGTGTGGATCCCACTTGTGGTGATGTTCATGCACGTGAGATGGAAATCTTTTGACCAGCAGTGTCCCTACCTCTCCCTTCCCTCTGGAATTCCTTATCTCAGAATTTGAGTAGGGCTTGAGTACAAAGGTGATACTGCGTATTTGTGAGGAGCATGTGTGTGTTCTGTGAGGGGAAATCTCCCTTTGGTTGCCAGGAATTCAAGCTAGAGCCCACCTTGAAACTTGCCCTCACAGAGCACCTGGACACACTCCTCACAAATACCCAGTATTTCCCTGGCAGACATCGCCCTGGTACTCAGCACCTGCCTAGACCTAACCATGCATACCATCAATGGGACTATGGTGGCCAGATGTCCTGATTTTATAGACACAGTTCCGATTTTGGGGTGTTTTTCTTATATAGGCTCCTATTACCCCCCTCCCCCCCATCCACCCTCTGTCCCGATTTTTCACATTTGCTGTCTGGTAACCCTAAATGGGACCCACATGACAACGCATCCCAAAGAAGCACCATTGCTGTAAAGTAAGTAACTGTTCTTTTTCATGCTGCCTGTATGTATGATTTGTTGTAGTCTTTTCAGCAATTTGAGACTTTGATTAGAGAGAAATGTTACAGTGAAAGTGAGGCACTCCAGGAAGAAGTCCCTCTGGCTGCTTCCCTATCTGTCTGTGTGTACTGAGATGTGCTCTCTAAAGCAAACTGAGTTGGTGAAAATGCTGGGAGATGCATTTTTATGCCTTAAGTGACTTGTTATGACCAGTTTAATTGCAGGGAAGCTCAATTACATTGTAATGCTTTGAAGGAGGATTTCACTGCTAACAAGGTTTTTTAATTGAGCCAGTGTCTGTCTACAAACTTGTTACCCATTGATTTGCTCCTGCATAGCTGAGCGAGTCCTGTCATAAAGTTAATAGAATCACATAACAGGAGAGATAGGAAGGATTTATTGGCTCATTTAGCACATGCCCTGCCAATATAAGTGTATTTCTTCCAACATATTTCCAGTGCCTGGTCCAGTTTACTTTTAAATATTCCATGAAATGGAGCTTCCAGGGCTTCTGGTGAGAGACTCTTCTAGCAAATAGCAGTCACTGTCAACAGATACTTAATTTCTCCCCATTACCATTATGGTATATCCTCTTGTTTTACCCTTTATCATTCTTCCTGAGTCTTCAGTGTTTCACATAGTTGCTATATTTATTTCTAGTACTGGAGTGATCACATATTATATGAACACATATATTATTGTATGACTGTCTGGCACCATAATGAGAAACCTTCCCCTCCCATGAGTGTAAAAATGCCCAAGATTAACCACTGTCAGCAATAACAGAGGGCTTGAATTTGCTGTCTTTTTGCACAACTGCATCATGCTTGCAAATGAGTGCAAGACTGGACAGTTTGTTCTACTGCATGGCATGTCCTGTCAGGAAAGTGGTTATTTGATGGAACAAGAAGTCAAGTCAGACTAGCTTGGCAAATGATGGTCACTTACCCTAATTATGGCTTTCCATTTGATAGTTTTTTTACTGTTAATTTCTGAGTTTGAAAACCATTCTGAGTAATGAGATCCTCCTTATGAGCTAAGCAAGGTCAGTGCTAAGTAGCACTTGGCTGGGAGACCTTCAAGAAAACCCCAGATTGGGGTCGGTTCCAAACCGTAATCTATGGCTTATCTGTGGAGCAGATCACATACTGCTGCTTCTCCTCATTTGTTTCTAGCTGCTACAGCTAAACATACAGGGGGAGACTTTCAATGGCACAAAAGGTAGTTAGATGCCTACCTTTTCTAGTATTGCTTTTCCAGGTAACCAATTGCTGTGAGAGCCACAGACAGATTATTTCATTGCCGATGCAGGGCAGGTGTCTGCAAGACAATCTCTAAGAAGTGGTCCACACTATGGAAAAGTATGAAACCTTCATCTGTTTGACCCAGGAGTTAGTACCTCTGTGTTAATACTGAGCCCACACCCCAGTGTGGTGTTACAGGACATTTTGTCCTTCAGATGATGTGGGCACCTAAGATCTTGAGCCCTTCGGTTAAAGATCCCTGGATGCCTTTCAGCATAAAGCTGAGATTTCACAACATTATTTCTTTGGTGACCTTGTAAGTCTGGCATTTCCTGACACTGTGATTTAAACTGTGACACTTGAACATTGCATTCAGGTAATATTTTTGTTGCGGATGAGGCATTGCAGATTTCCTCTTTGGAGACAGACAGATAGACACGGACCCACCACTGTCTTGGAAACCTTCATCAGAAAACTTGTTATTAGATTGATAGCTGGGTTTTCTGAATGTGTTCACTGATTCATAGTACGTCTATTGAAGCCATGCATACATCTGATATCCCTTCATTGCATGTTAATGTTGACATTTTATCCTCCCTTGCTGCTCTGGAAATGCTCTTTCTTCCCTTAGAGGAATAAGAGAAACTGAATTCATTCTGCACCTAGGCCATTATGGCCCAATCCTACAAGGTGTTCAGTGTTTCCAAGAGATGGTGAGCACCCAAATCTCCCAATGGGAGTTGAGGGTGCACAGCACTTTACAGGATCAGGCCATTAACACAGCATGTTGCTTTCCTTTGGCTCTGACAGCCTTCCCATAAACTGCACAGCAAGGCAGAAATTAGCTCATGCTGGACAACCTGCCGCAGCTGCAAATTTCCTTTTCTTTTATAATGAAAGGACACCATCTTTAGATTAAAGGCAGTTATTTTTTAATACTCCAGATGTTGTGCTGAGTCCCCAAATGGAAGTGCTTTATTTTCTAGGTCAAGGTGAGCTTGTGCTGTTCTCCTTTGCTTATGGTATTTTGGAGGTGGAAAAATCTACATATTGTGCATCAGAAACAACCCAGTTTTAGAGATAGTATTATGAATGCAACAGAGAAATACAGATACAATTTAGTGAATGATCACTTTAAAATGAAAATCTAATCTGTTTTATTTCAATAAGTTGATCAATATATTACAAAGGTTGATCATTAAAACTATGTTTAGCAGACGCACTATACATGCGCTATAATAATGTTACAAGGAGATAAGACATTAACAAATCTTCATGTAATGCTGGCTCATAGGTTCTTCTAGAATTTGTAGAACTGACTCTCCCATTCTTTGTTGGGGTTTACAGTGTGAGATTTCCATGATCAGGTTATTGTATTCAGATGTAACATATGTAGTAGGGCTGATTGAAACCAGAAAATTGATGTGCTGAATAACTTGTTTGATGTGATAAATTGTGCCTTTATTTACTGGATCCCATGGAGAGCATTTGGTTAGCTATAGTGCATATATATAAGAAGTGGGCCAGTCCATTGGTGGTTTGCTCAGTAAAATCAATCTGCGGTACAATATGTGGTCTTTGCCTTGTTCCAGCAATATATTCACTGTTTCCATGATATCTTCCCAACATTCTTAGACGCACTAGTGCTGCTATTGTTTCACCGAGTCTAAGACAGTGTTTGAAATGAAATGAGTCTTTTCCACAGGGAAATCTGTGACTTTTGACAGGCAAACCTACAAACTGTCAATATTTTGGCGCTTACTGAACTATATAGCATTACGCACTAAGAATGTACTTTTCTGTTTTCCTGATATTAGCACACAGCAGCTGCTATGCCAGGTAACTGGCAGTAAAAATGACACAATATTAGACAGGTTATAGTTAGAGATGGGAGAACAGGATCAGGAAAAAAACAATTAATTTGAGCTTTCACTCAAACCAAAAACGAATCAAACTTTTTATCTGAGGTTTAAGGATGTCCAGGGGTTTTAGGTATTTTTCAGTTTTGCCAGCTGCTCTGCTTCCCTCCTCTGGGACTGGAAGCTGAAATACCACACCGAAAAAAAAAAGAGCTCATAATAAATTTCTGATCTGACCTGAAAGAAGAGCACAAATCTCATGAGAGAACCTGCTCTTTCTTGATTTATTTCTAGCCTAGTTTTGAAGATTTGGGTGATTCAGGTAAGTATCTAGGCTGAGCATCTAGAGGTCCAGGTATTCCATTTAGGCATTATAGTTATGAGCTATACAGAAACTAGTTGAAACAGAGTGTGTACTAGGGATGGAGACCACTCCAGTGCTAGCAGTTCTTCATCCTCAAGAGTACATTAATAACATACATGTCAGAAATTACAGTT
Organism: Gopherus evgoodei; assembly: GCF_007399415.2. Lineage (NCBI taxonomy): Eukaryota > Metazoa > Chordata > Testudines > Testudinidae > Gopherus > Gopherus evgoodei. Next base: position 10,039,901 of record NC_044333.1, on the reverse strand, counting down.
GTAACTATATTGACGAAAGATATTGGTTTATGATTAGTCAATGGCATTAGATTAATAAGGTGTGTCTATAGTAGGATGGATAGGGTTTGAAGAAGATATTTGCAAAGGTAAGCTTTTCCCAGGCTAGTATATCTTGAGTTTTGTACCCTACGTGACTCATTACAGCACAAGTGTCAATGTCATATTGCATATATCTACTTTTTTTAATGCACAGGCAGATAACACTATTGGGGCTGTAGGATTGTGCCAGTTCATAAGTTTGGTAGTGAGTGACCTTTTGGAGACTAGGATGGGAGATAAGGTGTTTATGTTAGAGAGACATGAAGCAGGGACTGAGATAAGAACAACACTAAATAAAAACCTTTTTAATCATGGACATATGTCCCTGTAGGAAACAATTTAATGTAGTTAAGTGACAAATGGGGAGTATGGAAACTTGCAGCCTTTGGGTTCACTTGATTTCCAAGATAACAGTTTCTCATATGGGGTATGTCTACACAGGAATTAAACACTCATGGCTGGCCTCTGCAAAGGAGAAGGGTCCCAGAGCCCAGGCCCCAGCTTGAACATCTATACAGCAATTTTACAGCCTTGCAGCCTAAGCATTTGGAGCCGAGTCAGCTACCCTGGCCAGCTGCAGCCGTGTCCTGGGTCTTTTATTCCAATGTCGATGTACCTATCGTGGGCTGTCAGATCTAAAATTGTGCATCTGTAGTGTAATGCTGTGCATGCCATGAAAAGAATCATTAGTGAAGCAACTAGGAGGAAGATTTTCAAAGTCTTAAATGGCAATTAGGCTTCCAACTCCTGTTGAAAGTCATTGAGAGTTAAGTGCCTTAACTTGCCATTAGAAAATCTCTTCTTAACCCTCTTCAGAATGTTAATATCTGAATACAAAACATTATAATATGAATGGATTCCTGCAAAGCAAAGTTACTAGCAACAGTTTATAACTACACTGGATTGTACAAAGAAGAAGTTATAGAACAATTATTCCAGCGTAGTCAGTCACATTACAGTTTAATATGAAGGGAAGGATGCACATGATGTTCTTTGATACTGCCATGATGCCCCTGTATTGTTCTGGGATGAATGGAATTTGACTGGCATTGTCCAGGAGCCTCTGGTCATTAGACATATTTCAAAAAGCTTGACACAAGAAGTTACTGCATCACACTAGCTATGAAGATATTTCATGCCATGGAGCTATACAGAGGGGACTAGTATGCTTTTGATGAGAATTCTCTTGTTTTGCTTGGTCAAGTGAAGAAAGATTGATTTGGGAACAGCTGATTTCCACGCAGATCCACTGGCCAATGGAGCTTCAATCATATTATGTTAATTTATGTAAATGAAATAATTTTAGAATCTAGCTTTAATTACTGCTATTCATCATCATGATGCTTATAGTAACCCTGCCAAAAAAGGAGGCATTAGACACTCTATTCTTGATATTAATTGTTAAGTAAATAACAATGTTTGCTTAATTTTCATCCAGGTCTATTCTCAGATCCAAGGCACTCTAACTGCCTTTCATCTAACGTAAGGTTATGACACATTTAAACTTGTCTCACCTTTTCTATTAAGCCCTGTCTAAAAACCTTCCAATTATTAAATTCACAGCATAAATTAATGAATTCCAGTGTCTGCTTTAAATGCAATGCACTGCTCAAGAAAACCCCATCTGGACTGAAGTTTGTTGCTAGTATTGAATACGGAGGGAAAAAAGTAGTTATCTCACAAATACTTATCCAGAATAATAATGTTACACTTTGCATCTCTGTAGCTCCTTTCATGTCAGGAACAAAATGTGCTTCATAAATATTTAACTAAGCTTTACAACACCCCTCACAGTAGGTTAAGGATATTACTCCCCAGAAATCCAGTTTGCCTTAATTCTGTCGTCTTCCATCTCACCTGCCAGCAGTCTTCACTATTAGCACTCTGGATCTGCCAGTCAAGAAACGTGAGGCAAGATCTGTTAGTCATCTACAGTATTTAAGCCCCAGTCCAGCTCCTTTCCCTAAGTTAGAGAGACTTCCAGAACAAGACAAAATAAAGAGACTCCTTGAGGGAAGATGGGAGATGTGATGAGTTGGGGGAATCTGTCTGTACAGTTTGAGTTCTAGTTGGTGCTATGAAGTTGTTTTAAAATTGTTGTATCAGAGAATTGCCCCTGTGTGGATGTGGAATCCATGAGTTGCTGGTCTGGGCTGCAGCATGTATCTACGAGACCAGGGACAATGGAGAGTCAATGAATGACTGTGTTTTGGACCAAACAATGGAGTATGCTAAGGAGGTTGGGTGGAGCTGGGAGACACTACTTCCTCCAATTTATCTTGAGGGTGGGGAGAGTGAAGAGTGAAAAATTGTCAAACAGGACAAAGAGAGAGATATGACAAAAGCAGGGGTTTAAAAAGAACCCACAGGAAGAGCAAAGGGGGGCTTTTGGAGGGACAGGAATTTTGGGGCAGGAGAAGGAGAATAGATGGTCGTGCTTTTGTAGTGGTGTGTGGACAAAGGGTTTGGTTTAACTGTGGGACCAACCAAGGTCAGAGAATGCTAGCTGGGCTGGAAAGACTTCATTCTTAGGTACAGAAGTCATGAGCTGCATGGGAAGGATTCTGGACACCCCACAGGGTTCTGCCAAAATCCAAAGAACTCTCCAGAGTGGTGAGGAACCTGAAGCAGGGAACATGTATATGTATGTATTGTTTTGAAAAGATGGGTTTATTTCTTGTGTTGCTAAGTAAAGAGCAACGGTATCTTAGAATCCTGTGCAAAATCTGCCTGTGTGTGTCTGTTGGCTTTCATTCTTGCATGTCCTTGGTGAGGGAAACTACAAGTCAGAAGGCTCACACCTTTGGTGGGATTCTGAGGAATGTGCACAAGCTGCTGGAGAGGCTTGGTCTAGATGGCACTAGTTTCAGGGCCTAGACAATTGGACTGTGGTGTCCCCACTAACCAGAGGGGTGTCAGACACCGGGTTTACACCTGGATTTTGTACCTAGAGGCCCAAAACCAAGGATGGTGCCTAAACAATGCCAGGCCCAGCAAGCACATGGGATTCAGCAGTTGGATTCACAACAATCTCATGAGTGTCCAACAGAGAGCGCTCAAGCAAATCTATGATAGGAAGCACATAGCATGAAAAGAGAAGACCCAGTTCTGTGAGTATTTTCTCCTCTCTTACTTTCCTCTTCCCCCATGATACACTGCAACAGCCTGGACTATCAGCTGATACAGCCTGTAGTAAAAGCCCCAGAGGATGGATAGCTACAATGGAGTTTATAGGGATACACTTCCAAATATGGAATCTGCCACAAATGTCGGGTTCCTGTGATAGCAGTGGATGGATGTGAGAGTGAGAGGCTGACATGGCCACCTTGCAGAGAGAAAATAGGTAACTCATCCTTACCTGTTGATAAAGTTGATGGGCTACAGAAGGAATGACGTGACACGACTTGGAATGTGGCCTATGGGACGTAGAACCTGAGAGGATTCACTCCTTCAGCCAGTGGGCAGCAGAGGTTTTGCATGTTTCCTTGCCCTTTTCACAGCCTTCAAAGCAGGCAAATAACTGCTCAGATTCCCTGCATCTACCTTTAATGTTGGAATATACGCAGGTTGGATGTCTCTAGATTTAGGAAATAAAGGGCAGAAGAGGAGGAGACAACAAGGGAACTTGGTTCTCTCACTGTCAAGCCAAACTCACAACAGCTAAAAATATCTCCATTAAGTTTGCGTGGTGGGTGTTGTGGGGAAGAGGCTGAAAAGGACATTAGAAGTATGGAAAGGCCTCTGTTTCGGTGACTGTAAAATAAGAGAATGAAACAGCCCTTTGAATAAGGATGGGAGCCGATATCCATGCTCTGGGTAGCACTACATAAGTGCAAAAATTACCAAGGTACACAATTCCAGATCATTGAGTTTAACGCTTCTCTTGAGTTTTGCTGTTAAAAACTGAGGATGTGTTGAAAGCTGCAGTAGAAAACTTCAATGCTCTTCTCTTGCCTCCAGCCTCAGAAGATATCACAGTATATAGCAGAAGTGGGTTGCCCTCGGCTATGTGATAGGCACATGGCTAGTTCCTGAGCTATCCTGGTCATCCAGCCACCAAGCTGCTAGCAGTCCATGTTCTAGATGGGCAGATGGAATGGGGCCTGACTCAGAGGCTGCTTCCTCAGTAGAGTGATGGCTATACTCTGTTGGTCAGCAGTACCAACCTTTGACAAATCTTCTGAAATACCTACAGAGAATTCTTTCCTGGGTGCTGGCTGGTGAGTCTTGCCCGCATGCTCAGGGTTTATCTGATTGCCATATTTGGGGTTGGGAAGGAATTTTCCTCCAGGGAAGATTGGCAGAGGCCCTGGAGGTTTTTCACCTTCCTCTGCAGCATGGGGCATGGGTCACTTGCTGGAGGATTCTCTGCACCTTTAAACCATGGTTTAAGGACTTCAGTAACTCAGACATAGGTTATGGGTTTGTTACAGGAGTGGGTGGGTAAGATTCTGTGGCCTGCGTTGTGCAGGAGGTCAGACTAGATGACCATAATGGTCCCTTCTGACCTTAAGTCTATGAATTTATGAATCTGTGTGGACCAGGGAGAAGGGGAGTCCATCCGCTATGAAATTTCCTTGCCCTTGAGGCAGAATGCTGAGGGAAGCAAACTGATAGGAAGAAATCCTACTGAGAAGGGTGGGGGCAGTATGGAGCATGCACAGTAACTTTGTGGCACCTATCCTTGTATCTGGAGAGTCTCTCCTACCAAGCCGGTGAAATAGAAAACAGCACTCAGGCAGGCCAGGCAGACAGATGTACAGGCAGTTGGCAGACATCATCTCAGCCTCCTAGATCCCTCTGAGACTGTCTGCTGATCGCCTGTTGTCAGATGAGCAGCCAGAGACACAGTCTGAGACAAAAACAAAATCAGTTTGCTGGGCTGGCTCTCTCTTCCATCTGCACGATATAGTCCAGCTGGGTTGATACAGCCTGAGATCCAGAATGACTGTTTGCATTTTCAGAGTGAGAGGATCCTCTTTAACGTTTATGGTGAGCATTAGGTAAAGAAGATAATAATTATGAGGGACACAAAAAGCTGCCTATTGGGATGAAATTCACCCTTTGCAGAGAACTCACAGGACAGGCCTATTTACCATGTAAGCATGCAAAACAGGTCTTGTGGGATGCAAGTGGTGCCTCTGCATGGGAATAAATTTCACCCTGTTTGCAAAGATCTGCATGAGATCTTACTTAACACCATCCAAAGAGCAACAGGAATGACCCAAAGGTAGATACATTACAGCTTTATACCTCAGAGGAACCCCCCAAATGCATGCACACACTTTACCCTTTGGATTAACCACTCTGATATGCTGACTAGAAATGACTGAGTGTTCACAAAATAACTTTGAAACTAAAGCAGTCAACCATGCATTTTATACCGATTTTAGTGTTACTGCACCCTGTGTGCTGATGAGTCAGGAGGGATGAAATTTATTTCCAATATTCCATTCATGAATACTGAAGTGTGCTGGCAATTTCCGTCCTCTGTCTGAGCTAGAAGGAAATGTATTCACGCATTGAAGGCTCACATGCTTGGTTCTGCAGCCCTGACTGTAACATGACAAGCCATGAGAGGAAAATGAATTACAACTCAGGACATGAATTCAGATCTGCTGCCAAACTGCTGGCTTCAGTGGACTCCTGTAGACTGCTCTAGAGTAGAGGAAATAACACTCTATAAAAAGACATTATATTTACCAATTTTGATAGCCTGCTCAGCTGGAAAAAGAAGTGCTTGGCCTTGATAGAACCCTCACCATTTCATACGGCTGAAAAGGGCAGCAGATATCTCTGCTCGCATTTAATGACTTTGACAATACAGTACAAGCACAAAGGTAAAACATGTGAGACATGACATGTGGAGATGTAAAGTACATTTCTGAACATGGAGGTACCCGTCTGGTTCTGAGTGAGAGGAGAATTGATTGCCTATCTGCTCCACCCATCCCCATCATGGTTAATGTGCATTGCAGTGAGTAACCACTTGCCTTTAATACTGAGTTACCAAAAGTGGTGGGAATATAAATAAGATGAGCCACTTTGAATAATTGACGATGACCTTAAAAACCACTTGCCATCCCTTTTAAAGTTGGCATTTCATTTATATTCTATTAGAATTTGTAGGCCTCTTGTAAGCACTGGAAACAATGGGGACCCGACCACTTAAGCCGGAAACATTGTAGCGGAGACGGCCTGGCTGAATGACTGGTGTTTCATACCAGCAAGGCGTGGTATGTTTCACCTCCATGTCTCTCTCTAAGTGTTATATACATTTTATGGCTCAGCTCTTTGTCCCACTGTGTTTCTCCTCTGCTTCTGTTATATGCTGCTCAGATTTCATTGAAGATCACAAACAAGCAAATAAACCAATACAAATTAGTGTGTTTCAAGAGTAATGTTTTGCTTCAACCTATCGCAGCTGTTGAGTCCAGAACAGTGGACTTAGAGCCTTGTAAGTGAGTAGGTTGCTCTTGAGGAAGAGCAAAGCGCTGCAGGAAGTTGGTGTAGCCAACATTTTGCAAAGTGACCGTTGGGTTTGGTTGCCTTGTTTTTGGGAGCCCATCTTGAGACAACCTGCATCTGATTTTCAGAGATGCTGAGCACCCACAACTTCAAGTTCCCATACTGTTAGCAAGTATTGGTCCTGCTGAGTTCTCTTGACTCACGTACGTGTGTGTGTGTGTGTGTGTGTGTGTGTGTGTGTGTGTGTGTGTGTGTGTGTGTGTGTGTGTGTGTGTGTGTGTAAAACTCATTAGGCCATGTGAATATAAGAGCGGTAGCCCTCTGAGGAGAAAAGATCTAGTGTATGGGATGAGCAGTCCGGACAAAGGAACAGTAGCAGTTGGCCAGCCTGTGGAAAATGTGACCTGATCTTTTGTTATCATCATGTGGTGTTAGTTAATACAGCCAATGTCCATGACAGGAGATGTGTGGATTTTACATGCTCGGTGGTGGTTCATAGAGCACCTTGGGAAAGGAACTTGCTCTTGGGTTCCTTCCTTTTTCCCCTCCAGTAACTGGCAGTGGGAGTCTTCTAGGAAATGTTCTGTGATTTTTTCCAATCTTTGTTGAATGTGTAATTTTGTGATAGAACAATGTCCTGGAGTGCTTCTAAATTGCACTTACTAACTGGGGTGATGTTTGAGTCCAGGATGAAATATAATTGTGTAGCAACGTGAGTCTGAAAAATTGCAGTGTCTCTTAAAACATCCATCTCTCCAGTCTCTCTGCAGTGCATCCATACACACTTCTGTATAACGGTACTCTGGTAAACAATATATGTTACTGTAAAGACTGAGAAACTCATTTTTAGCTCACTGGGATATTGTATATTCCTCAACTGTACAGAATCGTTACATTTTAGACATGCTAATAACTGCCTCTCTTTTCCATGTAGTCTACAGACCAATAATGGAAACTAATTAACTAAAACATGCTCCTTTTCTAATATCTATGTAGCATGTCAGAAATATATCTCCACCTGTGTCTTATGTATTAAAACAATCTTAAATTCTAAGCATTTCCACCCCTAAAGTAACTTTGCCTGGCAGAAATGTTGTTTAGCACATCAGAAGTTGCAATCTGAAACAGGAGCAAGAAATGAGTTCTAATCAGTTGGTTGTTTCAGACTGAAAACCTCCATAGAAAATGAGTGTACATTTATAAGCAGCTTCATTCATCACTTGCATAGCAACTCTGAATCTAAAGAATGAAAGTAGATGAGCTGGGAAAAGATATGAAATTATTGAAATACAGCACACAGCAGCTTTTGATTTCAAATGAAATAGGTTAACAAGAGTACATGCAGAGACCTCTGAAAATTGTGCTCCGGAATCCCCTATATGCTTAAAAAGTTTGTCCTTGCTGCATAGATACTAAGAAAATTGAATGATAAAGACAAAAAGAGAATAATATGTCATGTCACAGCACTTTAATTTTGTTTTTCCTCCCCGATACTTAATTTCCCTTGTTTCTTTCAAGAAACTGCGTCATAGTTCTGTAGAATCATTAATTCTGTTAGCTTGCATCTTATTAATATATGCTTTCAGAAAAAAGATACTTGAGTAATCTGCCAGAAACATTTATAAATATTCACTTAGCACAAGCAGGGCAGGTATTTCAGTGCCTGCCATCTCTCACCCTTCAAAATTTCACCCTCATTATACATTATTGATTGTCAAGCTATATATTTTCAAATCGAGACTGCCTACTCACTGCCTGTCACAGTAGCAGGCTGTGACATGACAGGTGTGTCTGTTTTAGTTTCCCTTCTGTCAAGCCATAAAAAAGAGCAGTGTGTCTCCCTGTCCCATTCAAATTCCTTCCTCTGGGCATAATTTATGCAGTTGCTGGTGGTGGCTGTTGTCTTGTCCTGTAATGATCATATCAAGCCATGATGTTTGAGAATGAATTCAGCAACTCATACAGCGTGCTTTGTAAAGGCTCGATCTAAGCATCCAAGCCAAAAAACTTAATTTTCCTTGAAATATTACACTCAAAAGCATGGGCAGGTTTAAAATCTGCTCCTGACACATCTTGCAGAGTGGTTACATCTTGGCACTGTCTCTGTTGATTTTCATTACTGCACTGTGCCCTCTCTGAAACTTCATGATAGTGGGTGTTATTTTCTGAGATGCTTTGTATAACAGTGTGACACCCACCTCTCATAAGCACCCCCTTCTGATTGGTGTGCAGTCTTTAAACCATCCTGGCCCTGGTATTGGGCTGTACCTCCCAGGGCTACCTGCCTGGAGGCAATAGTTTTGTCCTCATGGTCTGTTCTGGCCCCAGCTCTTCCAGGGGTTTATCACTGTCCAACAGGTAGGCCATTTCCCCAGTGGCCTATTGGGGGAGGGGGAGTAGCCCACTCACTACTCTGGGTCCCAGCCCAGGGACCCTAAGAACAGCAGCCACGTGCCACCATGTCCCTTTAACTACACTGCTTTCAGTTCCCTGAGCCACTATCCTGGAGCCCCAGCCTTCTCCAAACTTCACCCTTACCTCAGGGCTCATCTAAGTTCAGGCCTAGCAGCCAGTTCCCCCCAGTTCTGCCAGCACTGAGCTGTCTGTGATGCTGCAGGTGCCTTTTGCCAGCCAGGAGCACCACCTGAACGCCTCTCACTCCAACAAGGAACTGGCTCTGGCTCTGCAGCTCCTTTTATATGGTCCTCTTGGGCCATGACTGGTTACTTCCCCTGCAGCCATGCTAGGATGTTTGGAGGACTCCTCTACTGCTCCTTTCCTGGGATGGGGGTGGCAGGACACTTAGGCCACCAGCAAGGGGCTTCTTGGCCTAGTCCATCATATCACACTTTGATATCAGAGGATCTTTCATTTTTTGACCATTTACTTCAGCTAATATTTCCCTTGATAGGGTGTCAGTATTCTCAACTGTTGTAATTCCAACCTGAGTTTCTGATCTTCCAGTTTTGGTCAGGTCATCAGCTACCTCACTCCCATGTACACTAATGTGCCATGGAATCCATAGAAAAGTCAATTTATTGCTTTGCTTTCCACTACTTCAAGCGGTCTTATGAGTCACATTGTTGATCATGTCCCTTCTTCCCAACATCATGATGTGGAAAAGAATTTGGAAAATTTATTCACAAACACATACAATAGAACTCTGAACTCACAGTAAAACAATTCTCCCCATTTCCATGGTGATTTTCCATTCTCCTCTCCAGGAACACCACTTCAAGGTTGCCCACCTGTGAGTCCACCAGAGCTCTGTTCCCAGTTCCTTTCTGCATTCAGGCTATCCCGCTCTTCAGGCTATCCACCTCAGGATCCGTCTCATGACTTTTCTACCCAAGACATAGTCCAAAGACTCAGATCTTTTCACCCTCCTGGCACTGAGTCTCAGCTCAGAAAGGTCAGCAGGCTAGCTACTCCCCTGGTCTTTTGACAATTCCTTCCTATACCCAAGGAGGACATGCAGAGCAGTCCACTCTTTGTAGCATCCCCTTTTCTCCCAAACAGCTCTCATCTGTCCCTCTCCTTGCTCCTCCCAGACAGCTCTCAGGCTCTCCAACTCTTCAACTCACTGCTCTCCTCCCCACTAGGTGCCCTTTCTTAACCCTAATTGGGGATCAACTACCAGTCACAGGTGCATTGGCCTCTTCCTTCTTAAAGGGCTAGTGACACCTTATGACACTGCCAAATTCTGTGTCTTACAAGACTGTGCAGTTGCCACTGAAATCAGAGGGTGTTGCATGCAGTGGCGAAATAGCCACTGGGCCAATGGGGTCCATGCCTGGGGGCCCCAGGAAAAATGGATGCCCCCACATCCCAACCCACTTCCTGGCAGGAGCACTGGGCGGGCAGAGAGGGAGAAGGCCCCGCGCCCTGGCCCAGCTCACTGGCAGGAATGTCAGGCGGGGATGGGGTGGAGGTGAAGCAGGGCAAACCCCCACACCCTGACATTTCCCTGGCAGGAGCACTGGGTGGGTGGGTGTCAGGGGGAACTGCAGGCAGAAGGGGCGGGGCACCCACTTGCTGTGGCTCAGGGCCCCACAAACCCATAGTCTGCCTGTGGTTGCGTGTACATATCTGAGCATGTAACTTGGCCCACTGTGCATAACATCATTCGTCATAATGTTTGCTGCGCTATCTCGGCTAGTATGTCATAGGGATGTAGCCCAAAAGACTGAGTTCACGTGAATCCCGCCTCTGTTAAAGCCTGATCCTCCATTCATTGAAGTTAATAGCAAAGCTCCTCTTGACTTCATTGGGGGCAGTTTCCGGACATTAGTGACTAATACCTGTGTTTCTGGGGGAACCAGGCAAAGCAAAACCCCATAGAACCTAGCCGGTTGTGCAGCACTGGCTGAGATGGGATGGGGGTTAGGTGTAGATGTGTTGGGGTGGGAAAGGAAATGACTAGAGAATGAAGACATTTAATCACCCTCCTCTAAATGCTTGTCACTGTTGAATATCATTTATGTCCCCTTCTCATCCTGATAGGAAAGAGCATCTGCTCTTGAGGTCCCGTTCATAGTCACATTACTTGTAGAGCCAGTCATTGCATGATGTGACACTTTTCTTTCTTAATCCACTGTCTTCGCCTCCAGTTAGTCCTGGGGTTTAGACAAGCTGAATAGAGAAGGAAATATATCAACCAAACATGAGTGCTCTGGTCTTGACGTATAGTTTGATGCACTGTGCTCAAATAGCAGCTCAGGGAATTGAATAAACTACCAGGAGGAAAGACAGTAAGCAAGACAAACAAGCAGACAGATGCTAAATAAAGCAGTAATGTTAACAGCATTGCTCTGCAGTTTGAATCCACGCACTGCTGCCCAGGCCATAAATCCTAGATCTTTAAATCAACAACGTCTTTAAAATAGAGTCTGATAAACAAAATCTGTACTTTCTTGGAGAGTGGAAATAAAACATTAATTAATTGTTTAGAGACTGTTAAAGAGGAATAATTCAGAACTTGTGGGAGGGGAAAAGATAATTATGGCCAATATTTTCAGAAGTAGAAGCCTGAACTTAGCATCCCAGGTCCACACTTAGGCTCCTCAATAAGTTGCTTGGTTCTCAAAAACACCATGCACCCAGCACCTCAGACTGTAGTCGGTAGGGGCCCACACTTTTGAAGAACAGGTGATTTCTTTCAGAGCCTAACATGAAAGTCAATGCTTCGCGCACTCCTAAGTCATTTGAAAATCCCACCCCTAAGTCCAGGTTGCCTAGAGACACTAGGGATGCCCACTTAGTCTGTCGTCCTCAGGAGCAGAAACTATCCATTAGAGGATGTGTACTTAGTGCCTGGAGGACTCCCTCCATCCCTGGAAGGAGAGGAAGAGACAGGACATTGGACATGCCCCGCCCTGCACTTGCCCATTTAGCTGGCAGGGCACACTGCAGGGAGAAAGCAGCACCATCCTAACAGTGGACACCACCTTTGCACTGGGCACCCAAGGACACAACCTAGCTCCAATTGTCCAAGGTTTGACTTGGCCAATCTTGAGGTTTTAAGTAAATCACCTCTGTACCATCACACCCACCCAATCACCCCTCAGAACCCCAGAGTGCCAAAAGTCAGAGTTTAATAAGATGATAAAATCCTGGAATCCATGACTCCTGAGACAGGTATGTAGGAATGGCCACCTGGGTTGTGTGATGGTGCACTGAAAGGTATTCGCATACCAGGGAGGTGAACACAGGAGAAATAAAACTTTGCTAAAGAGAGAAACTTTTGATTCTTTTTTCAAATAAGTCTGAAATATCTCATACAGAATGAAATCTGCTGGAACTGTAACTCCCCAGACAGCCCTTAAAAAGAGAATTTCTGGCAAAAACCATTTATAAATAAATGTGATAGCAGCATTTATCTGAACAGGTGTCTCTTATTGTGTTCCGTTTAGACTTTTTCCAGCAAGACTGGGGCTCTTTCATATGTTAATCCCTTAATTTATCAAATATTTAATTGGCTTTTCTCTTTAGGTGTCTGCTGCTGATTATGTGCCAAGCAATCAGGACACGGGGACCCACTTTCTGCAGGATTTGAGTAGTAGGGGAGGTGGGGCCTCCATGTGTATCTTAATTATGAGAAATTTCTTTTGGAAGAAACAGGCAGTTATGAACAAAAGAATTTAAAACAGCTCCTCCAGCTTACATTTCACAATATGCATAATTTCTATAGCAGTGAGTAGGTGGAAGATGACCCAAGGGCATTCTGGAAAGAGGTTTGATGGAACTAGGTATTTTGTGTCAGTCTCTGTAGGATATTTTTAATTGCAGGAAAAGCTTGAGAAGCTGAAAGTTCACAAAATTTGGGTTAGCGAGAATATTTTCTCATCCAGAGACCGACAGTGGTGTTACTCTTTGCTTTGCTGTAGTCGAACGTAGGTTTGGGCAAAATAGAGCTGGATCTGATTTGGGTTTTGGAAAACCTAATCAGTCAGATCTCACTCTTGCAAAAACCAAAGCAAGCAGAGGGTTTGTTTTGAGTCATATTTAAAAGAAATCAGAGGCACTCTCGCTCCTTTAGTTCAATTCAGTAAATGGTTCTGGGTTTGTCCCATCTTGGTTTCAGACCAGTTGGTAAAAACAAGGTGGCTTTCAGGTTGCAAAGTGTTGTGATCAGACTGTAATTCTGCAAGGACAAAACCAAGGGTAGCGAGAAAGGACTGTTGCAATTTGTGTATTGAACGGTTAGCACAGTGGAGTCCTGACTCTGTTGTTGCCAGCTGAAGCATTCAAGTTTTATGAGTTAGGCCACAACAGTCATGAGATTGGCTTAAAAATATTACATTCTGTTTTCATATTTGCCTTCTGGTTTGTGAACCTGTGGGGGTGCACTTGGTTCATGTTTCCAAGGATTTTCCACAACCAAGAGGGCTAGAAACTGTTCAAAAAGAAATCTGAGATTCTTGTCATCACTTGACTCCAGGAGCTCCAACTTTAAGAAAAGCACTGAATGCATGAGACTTGCAAAAAATCTCAAGAGTTAGCAACAGTTAGATCCTTCATTTGGGACCGCTACTGTAATACAAGCAATAGTGCAAATGGTCAGTATGTAGAAAAATAGGATCCTAAGGTCAGACTCCTAAGTCTATAGTTAGATATTTAAGGGTGGGATTTTTAAAAATTACATAAGTGGTTTAGGAGCAACATTCCAACTAGCTAATTGAGCACCACATATTATTATTTTATGACTGGAATGTAGCTTCTTAAAGTGTGAATTGAATTTATTTCCAATAAACGTCAAACAAAGATTGTTTACCAATTTTTACCTCTGTTAACTGGTGGGTGGGTATAGAGCATTATCCCCTACACTTACTAAAACTACATCATGCTTGTTAAAGCACAGTTAAGTGTGTAGGTGCTAAGCATCTGCAGCTTCCTTTGACTGCAAGTGATGTTTTGGTACTCACCCCTTTGCAAAGTCAGGACCTTGAAAGTGAGAAAAACAAGGAAAACCTCAAGGAGTTTTTTGACAGACATTTTACTGACACTTCGCAGTTATGCTGAACATTTCTGAAAGTGTGTAAATATTCTAAGATGATGCATAGTTTGCAGTGCTTTAGAGAAAAGAAAACGCCTACAGAAACTAAAGGTTGTTGCTGGTTTTCGAATCTGATGTTCATAACATGCCTCAAAGGTATTTCCATTAATCTGTGCTAGAATTGTAAGCTATTGAGAGAATAAATGTTAATAGCTTGCAGTTATTAAGAGAATACAAATATGCTAAGGAAAAGTTTAAACTTTAAGGATTATGTTCCAGATACTCTAAATAACCAGGACAACAATCCTGCAATTGACTCTGTCAGACAGATCTCTGCACTTGCATGTAGTCCTGTTAACGTCATTCTGTCCATGAGCAACAGGGTGAAGAATCACGTCTCAGTTTAAGAAGGGTGTTCATTGTATATGAAAGTGAAAACTAGTGATGTACCTTAGCTGCAAGATTTGTGTCTGATTTTGAACACTCCAATTTTTAAAATTTAAAATGGAGATATATCTATCTCCTAGAACTGGAAGGACCTCGAAAGGTCATTGAGTCCAGCCCCTGCCTTCACTAGCAGGACTAAGTACTGCACTTAGATGTGGCACAGATATTTATACAAAGAGAGGCCAGCTGCAGAACTCCTAAGGGTTCAGTTCTTCCCACTTCTGGGTGCTTGTGGATCCAAGGTTCTGGTCTGGACCTATATCTTATTTACTCAACTTGATCGGGTCTGCATAATCCATAGTCACTGTGGATCACTGGTTCCTACTCGGAGTAGTGACCCATCAGGCTTTGTTGTGAGCCATCACCACCACCATAAATTTCCATTGCGATCTGGAACTGGTCTCCAAAGGGTCAGGATAAGCAGTTTCTTAGAACAGTTTGGTAAAAGGAATTTGTAATAATTTGTGGGATATAAATTCACAATGATCGATTCGTCCATTGGCCCTCACAGAGAGAGCGCCAATCACAATACGTCATTGATGTTGTTCTAGCCAGTTCTTCAGCCACCCGCTGGCCAGGCTGTCAGTGGCACCAGACACCCAATCAGCAAAGTGCATTGCAGCCTAGCACCCCTCAGTGATCCGCCAGCCTCAGCCTCCCAAGTAGCTGGGATGACAGGTGCGTGCCACTGCGCCCAACAAGATATAAATTAGGAGTGTTAAAACTTTACAAAACCATGCAGTAGTGTAATTAAAAGGCCTAACCTGTGCCATAAAGGATGGCCCCATCCTCCAGTATTTTTTGATGATAGGGTAACATCTCCAGAATAGACACTGCTAGGGCCATGGCACTAAACAGGAGCAGAAGATCATTAGCAAAATGGACTGTATAGGAGTGAAAAATTTAAAAATATTTAAGTTTTAGCCTGTTACTTTTTTTTTTTTTTTTTTGCCTAGTGATTCGGAGCACTCAGCCATAATTCCAGATGGGTTCAAGTTATTTTTTCCAGTACAGTGATTTAGTGAAACATTCTGAGGAAGTCATTTTCGATTTGTAATATTTTGGGAAATATTTTCATGCTTCATATTCTACAATAATGGGCACTGTAGCAATCCCTAAAATAGATTGATTGTTTCACGAGTTGTCTGCTTCACAACTCTGTATTTTCTCATTACAAAAGCAGTGAATCTTTCTTTTTATTCTTAGTTGGTTTTCAGAGGTTAAGCCAAATCTTGACTTGTGCATTTCCTTTTTATTTAAACCTATAAAAGTTTATCTAGTAACTATTAGACCATGGAATTAGCTCGGAAGCTGGATTGAAAGGGGAGTGAACCTGCAGGGAAATTTCATACCTGGTGTAATGGTACATTGCTCCTGAGGAAGTACCAAAGAACTAACCATTAGCTGTAGCATCAAGCACTATTTCACAATTTGCTAGTGCTGAAACAAGTTTTCCTTTTCCTATTTATTCTTTTCTTCTTGTTTAAGTATTGATGATTTTAATCCCTCCTCCTCCTGTTTATCACACTGTGATTTTTAAGGCATCACTTAGTGCCATTCATTGTGTTAGAGATTCTCAAGACCAAATTTTCAGCAGGGATTGCATACAAATATGCGCATGCAGACAGTATTTTAATGCATAAATTGGTATGCTTTTCACCAAACTCTGGGCGTGTGAATGCTGATGGCACATTTAAAATACTGTGTACAGAAATTTGCAGAAGCAAATTTGGAGGCTGTTTTTGAAAATATGGTCTTTACTTGGAGAATGGAGGAGAGGAAAATGGACAGCAGCTCTATGACTTCTGGTTGGCTCCTTGCCCTATATAAACCCAAGGTGTGTTCCAGAAAGTGTCCAGGCAACAGTGTGGATCTTCTGTAGCTGTGAGGACCATTCCTGCGCCTTGAACTTGAATTCCTGTCTTGACCTTGACTTGATTTGGACTTCGCCTCCTGACTTGGACTCTGAAGCCTAACTCAGATTCTGACCCTTGATATCAACCCTAGCCTGGACCTAACTATGAAACTCCTCAGCTACTCCAAATCTCAGGTTTGCCCCTGCTCTGATTCTTGGTCCTGACTGCCCTTGTTGTGATCTTGATATTGGGACAACTTTTTGTTCATAAGGTGGAGGAAGTAACCAAGGGGACAGCCATTTTAGACTTGATTCTGACCAACAGAGAGGAATCAGTAGCGAATTTGAAGGTGGAAGGCAATTTGCATGGAAGTGATCATGAAATGACAGATTTAATGATCCTAAGGAGACGAAGGAGTGAGAACAGCAGAATAAGGACAATGGATTTAAAAATAACAGACTTTAGCAGACTCAGAGAACTGGTAGATGAGGTCCCATGAGAAGAAAATCTAAGGGGGAAAAGGAGTTCAGGAGATCTGGCAGTCTCTCAAGGAGATAGTGTGCAGTTGTGCCTTTATTGTTATCTGCATGTGAAGAAAAGCTAGGAAGAATAGAAAGAGACCATCAGGAGCTCAGAAACTCTACAAAAAGTGGAAACATGGGAGAACTGGTAAGGAGGAATACAAAAGAATAGCACAAGCACTAAGGGATAAAATCAGAAGGCTAAGGCACAAATTGAGTTACACCTAGCAAGTGACATAAAAGGCAGTAAGAGGAGGTTCTTTAAATACATTAGGAGCAAGAGAAAGATAAAGGAAAGTGTAGGTCCTCTACTTAGTGGGGAAGGAGAGCTAATAACCTCAAGGTTTTAATAAAGTATTTAATGCCTATTTTGCTTCAATCTTCACTAAAAAGGTTAAATGGTGACCAAATACTCAACACAATTTAATTAACAACAAAGGGAAAGGAACGGAAGCCAAAATAGGAAAAGAGCAGGTAAAAAATAGTTGCATGTAAGTTGGGAGGATCTGATTAAATTTTTCCTAGGATACTGAAGGAGTGTCATATGTAAGACAAGGGAGGTAATTGTCCCGCTTTACTCCATACTGCTGAGGTCTCACCTGAAGTACTGTGTCCAGTTCTGGGTGCCACACTTTAGGAACAATGTGGACAAATTGGAGAGAGTCCAAAGGGGAGAGACAAAAAATGATAAAATGTTTAGGAAACCTGACCTATTAGAAAAGGTCAAACTGGCATATTTAGACTTGAGGAAGGACAACTGAGGGGTGACCTGTTAACAGTCTTCAAATATGTTAAGGGCTGTTGTAGGATGATGATTAATTGTTCTCCATGTCCAGTGAAGATAGGAGAAGAAGTAAGGGCTTAATCTGTAACAAGGGAGAATTAGGTTAGACATTAGGAAAAAATTTCTAACTATAAAGGTAGTTAAGCACTGGAATCCCCATCACTGAAGGTTTCTAAGGACAGATTGGACAGATGCTTGTCAGGAATAGGAATAGTTTGTTTACTTAGTCCTATCTCAGCTCAGGGGGCTGGACTTGATGATTTCTTGAGGTCCCTTCCAGCCCTACATTTCTATGATTCTACAGTAAATGTTCTTGCTATCATAAAGGTTCCCATCTGCTGTCTCCAAAGTAGTTTATATATAGAAATTACTATTTTAAAGAATTACATTGTTGAAGAAAACTAAGAGGAGGGTGTACTAGGAATCATGGGATGAAGCTGAGCAATCTAAAATTTAGATTGAAGGTCTGGGAATTGCTTGTGGAGTAGATCCCAAGAGAAGTGGTGAAAGCCTAGTGAAAATTGGACTGGACAAAAATATGGGCAGTATAACATAAGGAATAATCCTGCCTTGACAGAGTGAAGGATTGGACCAGATGACCTAGTAGATTTTTTCCATTACTGACTTCTCTCATCCTGTGAAATGCAGCTACCACTTTGACAGTACGTGCATAGAAATGTAGATGTATTTGCTAGACATTTTTAACATGAATGATAGTCTCACAACATAGTTGTCTTTTTCTTCTTTGTCATGTCAAATACCTCTCCCTGGACTTTCAGAGTGTTGCACTGGATTTTTATACATGCAATGCCTGTTAATGTCAATGGGAATCTGTGTGGCTAAAATAAACTCTACCCAACTTTCCAAAAATGGTCCTTTGCCACCTCTTAGTGTAATGTAAGTACACATTTTAAGTACTTCCAATCCCATCCTGGAAATCTCTCCACTTCCGAGAGTGATCAGATCAGTCAAACCTGATGATTTCCTGTGTTTAATGGAATACAAGATAGGCATAGATTTTAAAAAGAACCTAGAAAAGTATTCTCCATTCCCACTTTAAATGCCTCTGAGATCCAGCAGAGCTGTTAACTTATTTTCTAATGTCAAATTAAAGGAATTTCATTATGATGAATATTTCTAATACAGCAGAAGCCTTTCACTACTACATGAAATATGACTTAATCACTCTCAGGCTGCATGAAAATCCCATAATAGAAAAGACACTCCATTCTCACAAAAGCAGAGGAATTAAACAAATGGGTGTTTGAAATGTAGGAGGGAAAAACACATTTACTGTATGCATCAAGTTACAATCTAGAGGCCACGCTTGAGATCAGCATCCCATTGTGCTAGGAGCTGTACAAATAGAGAGAGAGAGTCCCTGCACTGAGGAGATTACATTCCTAATGGACACAGCAAAGGGTGGGAGGAAGGAAATATTAGCCAGTGACCACCCCCCGTATTGCAGATGGGTAACTGAGGCACTGAGAGTAACTGACTTGCCCAAGTTCACCCAGGAAGTCCTGAGTCCCAGGTCTTAACCATCCCTCTTTCATGATATATTTTTCATTATACCAGTTTTATTGTTCTTGTGTTTAAGGCCAGAAGAAACCACCAGATCATCTAGTCTGACCTCCTGTGTAGCACAGGCTACCAGGACCCGTATACTAACCCAAAGCAGGAAAACAGGAATATCTGAAAGGATAAAAACCTGCATTTTATTTTTATAGAAAGCTGCCTGGCCACAAACATTTTCCGTGATATCAAAGGAAGAAACCTGATGAGGCACCTACTACAGGAGTTTAAAGAGAATACAGAGCACTGGATTGGAAGGCAGGAGACCTGGTTCCTTCTCCCACCTCTGTTTTTCCCATCTGTAAAATGGGGATAACACTTCTTTGTTCCTACTCTGCGTTTTCTCTGTTGCGATTATAAGCTCTTTGATCTTTATGGACGAAAGTGCTAGCCACTGGGGTGGTATCATCATTCTATATTTCCATCCCATAGTACTAAATAGCTTAGTAGTGACCCCTTAAAATTGCTACAAAGAAACTGCAAGATGCTCAGCACTTTTGAAAATCTGGTAATTCATTTAAATGCCTAAATGTGATTTTAAGAGGCTGTTCTATCTGCATGCTCAGTCAGTCGCTCTAGCGTAACTGCCTATATGCTGAGCTTGTCCATTAAAAAGAGACCACCTGGGACTTCCCCAGACACTCTGTTTTTGCTTTGAGTTTTGGCCAGTCTTCCAATCCTATGCCTTTCTCCCAGTCACCTTTGCTTCTGCTTTTCTCTAAAAAAAATTCCATTGTGGAACTAGTTATTGCTGCTGGTACATGTGGTCGTTTTAGAAATAGCCTGGACTGACAGCTGCATAGCTCCAGTACACAGCAGTAGACTTGAAGCAAGGAAAGTGCTGCTCCATGGGGCTTGTCCCTCATTAAATTTGCAGGTAATACCCAGTGTGTCATCTCAGTGAGACTTCAGCTGAGAATTCCTAATTGCTGCCCTTGTGGTAGAGGGCTATAGAGGACATCAGCATCAGCAGCCAAGCAAGAAGCTCAAGGCAGAAAACCCCATGATAGAAGGTAACACTTTTACACTAAATAAACCATGTTCTCCTAAGAGAGCTAGGGAAAGGCCACACCATTTTAATTCAAATGATTCCCTTAAAACTTCTCTTTGCTGCTTATAGATGAAGGTGAGGTTGCATGGCTGAAAAGTTAATCAGGCGTCTTCCTACTGGTCTAACGGGCAGATGCAGCATCCTGCCCTGCTGTGAGGCAAACTCGGAGAGGACAGCGTGCAGTCAGTCTAGCCAGACCAGCTAGCACGAATGGTTATGGTTGGCAGCTTGTTGGCTCAATGGGATAGCACACTGACCTTTCGCCTATAAAGTCTTGAACTATATCAAGTCCTCATTGTCTAGCTTAGGGCTTGTCTACATCAGAAAGTTGCAGCGCTGGTGAGGGAGTTACAGCGCTGCAACTTTGAAGGTGTACACATCTGCAGGGCATCACCAGCGCTGCAACTCCCTGTTTGCAGCGCTGGCCGTACTCCCGTTTTGTCTCGGGTGTAGAGGATCCAGCGCTGGTAATCCAATGTAAACACTTACCAGCGCTTTTCTTGACCTCCGTGGAAGGAGGAAGCCTTTGGTAATCAAGCTGGTCTCCTTCCCTGCGGTTTGCTGGGTGGCTCCGGGAACGCGAGAGCAAACCGCGGCGAAGCGGGTCTCCTTTCCCGGTTTGCTCTCTAGTTCCCGGAGCCCCGAGCAAGCAGGTCTCCTTCCCTGCGGTTTGCTGGGTGGCTCCGGGAACGCGAGAGCAAACCGCGGCGAAGCGGGTCTCCTTTCCCGGTTTGCTCTCCAGTTCCCGGAGCCCCGAGCAAGCAGGTCTCCTTCCCTGCGGTTTGCAGGGTGGCTCTGGGAACGCGAGAGCAAACCGCGGCGAAGCGGGTCTCCTTTCCCGGTTTGCTCTCTAGTTCCCGGAGCCCCGAGCAAGCAGGTCTCCTTCCCTGCGGTTTGCAGGGTGGCTCCGGGAACGCGAGAGCAAACCGCGGCGAAGCGGGTCTCCTTTCCCGGTTTGCTCTCCAGTTCCCGGAGCCCCGAGCAAGCAGGTCTCCTTCCCTGCGGTTTGCAGGGTGGCTCCGGGAACGCGAGAGCAAACCGCGGCGAAGCGGGTCTCCTTTCCCGGTTTGCTCTCTAGTTCCCGGAGCCCCGAGCAAGCAGGTCTCCTTCCCTGCGGTTTGCAGGGTGGCTCCGGGAACGCGAGAGCAAACCGCGGCGAAGCGGGTCTCCTTTCCCGGTTTGCTCTCGCGTTCCCGGAACCCCCCTTGAAGCCGCCCAACAGCGCTGCAGTGTGGCCACATCTAACACCACTTGCAGCGCTGGTTGCTGTAAGTGTGGCCACTCTGCAGCGCTGGCCCTATACAGCTGTACTAATACAGCTGTAACAACCAGCGCTGCAAAATTTTAGATGTAGACATGGCCTTAGTCTGTAGGAGGCATTTGTCAGTGTGTCTACATTGCAATCAGAGCTGTGACTGCAGCACATGGAGAGATTCCCAAGCTAGCTCTGCTCTAATGAGCTCAAGTAATAACAGCGAAGCTGTGGCAGCACTGGCTAGCTGTTTGACCCAGGATCCTGGGTGGGCTCATAGACCCCATGCCCTAGTGTGTGCTGCCCCCAAACAGCTGGCTTGCCTAATAGCAGCGAAGCTGAGACAGCACAGGCTGCAGTCATGCCTCTGATTGCAAGGTAGATGTACCCCAATGCATCATGCAGCTTAGCATGACTGGAAACAGTTACCAGCCTTGGGTCAGTGGAGTGCTGGGTCTGTCGTGCAAAGCCGTGAAAAGCTTGCACAGCCACCTGAGTGCACTGTACTGTCACTTTCATAGGCTTCAAGATCATGTGTGTAAAACATTGCTTCGAGTCACAAATAAGCAGGGAACACTGTGTAGTGCCCTGTTTCACTTACCTTGCAGAGTTAAGGTGGTTGTGGTGTTTTCTGCAAATATTTGCAGTAGCTGGGAGGCAAGGGGAGAAATCAATCCCCCATGAAGTCGTCTGAGTTGGCAGAGCTTCCTCTCTCACTTCAGAGAATGCCACACTGCGCCAACCTCAGTCAGAGACCTTCATTCTCAGCCTGAAATGCAGGCAGGTCAAAGTGGCATTACCCACAGTAGGAATAACCTTTCAAGTCAACCATTTAAAAGCTAATAAATTGCAGCAGGCAGCAGCCTTGGGGGATCAAGGTTCTGCGGCTTGGCCTCTGGCATGGCAAGGAAGAAAATTACTGTTGCTAAGAATGGACCATCTTATGTAAATGTAAGTTTTCTTGGCAGTGAGACTTCTCCCTTAGGCATTGAAATGTAGGCTGCCCTTTAATATGCCTGGCTCCACTGAGAAAATTGGTCAAGATGAGAGTTTCTGCATTGTTTAATTGCATGGCCCTAATTTTCTCTTTGCACTGACTTGGAGCACAGGATATCAGTGACAAAAACTGATGACCCCCGTTTTCTCTGATCAGCTCCATAGCCTTTCAGTCACATCCTGGCATTTGCTCTCACATGTTGACATTCTCTTCCTCTGTGTGTGTGCACACAGCACATTCAGGAGGGAGAACCAGCAGCACAACAGTCTCTGGGGAGCTCAGCACCAGGACCTTGCCTTAAAACAGACTTGGCTTCATTATATAGCATAGAAGTTGAACTTTCCCTTTTTTCAATCTTCTGCCCTCCAGAGGGCAGAGAGAGAAACTGGGAATTTAGGTTCTATGCCTGGCTTTCCTGCTGACTTGCTTGCTGGGCAAGTTGCTTAACTTCTCTGTACCACGTTTCCCCTGTCAGTAAAATGGATAGAATATACTTCACGATGATGCTGTTAGGCTCAACTAACATTTACAAAGTGCTTTGAGATCCTCAGATGGCAGATGCTTTGTATATGCGGTGTTGTTTGCTGGGGCAGTAATGGTGCCATGTGATGTCAGAATAGAACCTGCTTGCATACCTTTACATGGATTCCTTTTTTTTTGTCTTTCTGTCAGTTTGGGTGGTGCTTGGTCTGCAAGGAAGTGTGGCCCTTTGAGATTTGCCATGATGATGATGATCACTATCTAGATCAGAGGTGGGCAAACTATGGCCCGGGGGCCGCGTCCAGTCCTCCAGATGTTTTAATCCAGCCCTCAAGCTCCCACTGGGGAGCAGGGTCCGGGGCTTGCTCCACTCCGCACGGCTCCTGGAAGCAGCGGCATGTCCCCCCTCCAGCTCCTATGTGTAGGGGCAGCCAGGGGGCTCCAAATGCTCCTCCCACCCCAAGTGCCTCCTCTGCAGATCCCAGCCTCATCTCAGAGCCTGCATCCCCAGAGTCCTCACCCTCTCCCCCACCCTAACCCCCAATTTTGTGAGCATTCATGGCCCACCATACAATTTCCATACCCAGCTGTGGCCCTCAGGCCAAAAAGTTTCCCCACCCCTGCTCTAGATACTTATATGGCCCTGATCACTATGGCATCTAAATGACATTTTGTTGTTTGGTATCTTTAAAGAAAGAGTGCTGGCTGTGCTGTGGAGATGATAGTCATGTACACAGTATGCTGCTCACAAAAGAACCGTGTAACCTTGAGAAGCAGCATCTCTATGAAGCAGATCCTTGTACAGTACCATGGAAAACTCATGTATCTTGTTTCAATCTCCCGCTCCTACATTCTTCTCTTCCCTTACCTTCCTGCCTCCTCTGTCCCCAGCCTGGCTGAATAATTGCAGAGGACTTCAGAGTAAGCCAGACTCCAATAATCAAAGCAAATACTTTATTATTGGCACAAAGATGAGCTTGATAAAGTGGATTAGGGTTCAGTTTTCTCTTGTAAGGTTTTGCCTTTTAAAAATCAATCCACTAATGTACACATGGTTTTATTGCTAATTAGTATGATCAAACAGCGCTTGCCAATGTAATTTTCTGCAGTCATGGTAGCATCAGGAATGCCAAATAGCATAGTTTTTTCTAGACTTGAACTAATGATTAGCTGGAAGAAAAGGACAGGAATTCTTGATACACCACGCCATGATCTTCTGTTGCAAAGTGGCTTAATTGGGCAGCAATTATTACACCAGCTCCATAAATATTTTAGTTCCGTTAGCAAAACAAGGAGGAAATAACTGTTCAGGGCAGAATTAATCAGAGCAAACCTCATTAAATCTCCCTAGGACAGGCTGACAAATGTGTTAATAAGACCATGCAGAGGATTCCTTTGATGCTGGTCGTCTTGGTGACTCGCTTTTGCAAAGCAAAATAAGACACTTGCTACAGGAGGCCCTGAGGGATTGTCGAAGTGGGTCTGTGCACTCACGTTTTGGAGTGTGCCACTGTGCCTGATCATTGGAGCCAGTCCAAAATGGAAACATTCGTGTAATGAAAAAGGTGAATGTTATTTTCACGTTGAAAGCTTTGAAAAGAACCCATTTTTGATGCAATTATTTTTGGGAGATTTAAAAGAAAATTGTCACAAACATTATTGAAAGAGCTATAGAAAAAATTGTTTACGGAAGAACCCAGGTTTTGTTAGCCTTTTTGATAACACCTTCAGTAATGACAGGTTTCAGAGCTGCAGCCGTGTTAGTCTGTATCCGCAAAAAGAAGTATTTGTGGCACCTTAGAGACTGACAAATTTATTTCAGCATAAGCTTTTGTGGGCTACAGCTCACTTCTTTGGATGCATAGAATGGAACACTCAGACAGGAGATATTTATACATACAGAGAACATGAAAAGGTGGAAGTATGCATACCAACTGGAAGAGTCCAATCAACTGAGATGAGCTATCGTCAGCAGGAGAATAAAAACCTTTGAAATGATAATCGAGATGACCCATAGAAGGTGTGAGGAGAACTTAACATGGGGAAATAGATTCAATTAGTGTAATGACCCAACCATTCCCAGTCTCTATTTAAACCTAAGTTAATTGTATCCAATTTGCATATTAATTCAAGTTCAGCAGTCTCTCTTTGGCATCTGTTTTTGAAGTTTTTTATTGCAAAATTGCCACCTTCAAGTCTGTCATGAATGTTTAGAGAGGCTGAAGTGTTTTCCCACTGGTTTTTGAATTCCTGATGTTAGTTTTGTGTCCATTTATTTTTTTGCATAGAGACTGTCCAGTTTGGCCAATGTACATGGCAGAGGGGCATTGCTGGCACATGATGGCATATATCACGTTGATAGATGTGCAGGTGAATGAGCCCCTGATGGCGTGGCTGATGTGATTAGGTCCTATGATGGTGTCACTTGAATAGATACTTCAAAAACAGATTCTGTATGTATAAATATCTTCTGTCTGTGTGTTTCATTCTATGCATCCGTAGAAATGAGCTGTAGCCCACAAAAGCTTATGCTGAAATAAATTTGTTAGTGTACCACAAGTACTCCTGTTCTACTTTCAGTAATGTTTGTGGTAACTTTTTTTTACAGATGAGAACCTTCAATGTCACTTTTTTGTGAAAAATTACATTTTTGAACAAAGGCAATTTTTGATTGAAAAATGATGACCAGCTCTAGTGAGTCTGCATCCCCCTGTGTGACTGTGTGTGCAATGTTTGTTTTAAATCCCGGACTCACCTCTGTTCCCAGCTGGGAGCTCAGAGTGAGGATGTTATTCCAGTTCTTAAGATTGGCAGAACTCCCCATGGACTGGACTGGGCCAGATGTGAAGACCTATGCTTCCCACTGCCCAAAAAACTGATCAGCATCTACCCACCTCCAGGTTTCAGAGTAGCAGCCGTGTTAGTCTGTATCCGCAAAAATAACAGGACTACTTGTGGCGCCTCAGAGACTAACAAATTGTCAGAGACTAACAAATTTAACCCACCTCCAGGGTTAGCTTTTTATCCTCCACAATATACCCTGACACTACATACAGCATCTGGCACACAGCGCTACAGTGACAGGGACTATAGGTAAGCCTTGATAGATCCATCCACTAAACAGCAGTATTCACAGCTTGTACAGCCTAGAAAAGGCCGTGGAGATGCATCCGCTAAAGCAAGTGATTGTTTTTATAACCTGACATTTGTTGTCTCAACACACTTCCTGTTTTGATGTTACTGCTGTTGCATCCTTGAGAAAAAAGTGAGCATCCAAGGGGAAGATTAAATGGAAAGACAACTGTTACCAAATAGTCAAACTCCTGCTGCTGCCACCTCTCTGTACTCTTCTGTGGCAATGCCGCTTTTAGCCTGTTTGAAGTAAGAGGTTTGGGTAGTATTTACCTACATCCTGGGCTACAGAGCCCCAAAGAAATGAGGTCTGGGTACTACAAAACATTATTGAAGATGAGCTAGTGGCTGTTGCCTGAAGCGCTGAGCTTATCCAACAATAGCTGGGGCATTGTAACTGCTCTAGACTGGCTGTCTGAAATACAATTTGGTGAACTAATCTTTGATTTGCTTGTAAGGCAGCAAGGTCCTAATTCTCTTACCAGCCATCATCCCGAAACAAATTCAGCTTCAAACATTTTCCTGTCAAGCTAGTTCACTTTAACCTAAACTTACCAGTTTACCTATATTTATCTTTTCATTTAAAAATCCAGAGCCTGATCCTCAGCTGCTGTGACTAGGCACAGCTCTCCGAGCCAACAGAGCTATGTTGATCTGACCCTCAGACTTCGGCATTTACAGGTTCCATATATGAAAGGACACTGATATTGATGACCTTCTCCTCAGGTCCTCACATACCTCCGCTCACCCTCCAGTAAATGACTGTTTGCCTAACTCAATAGCCACATTTAGATGTTATTTGATTCAGACAGATGGCTAGCTTCATCTCTGCTGTGACTCCATCAATAAAAATAGAGTTAAGCCAGTGATTAATGTAGCCCCCTAGGTTCCATTGTAGCTCACATTTGAACACTCAGGACCTGCTCCTGCTCCCACTCCCTTTGAAATCAAGGGCAAAGTTCTCGTTTTCTTTTCCAAGACATCAAGGTTTTATTAAAAAGTCTGATGAATAATAAAAAGGATTTGATTGGGGATTTTATTGAAATTAAAAAAGCAACCAGAAGGAGAATCAATTGTGTCATGGGCTTTTTTTTTCCAGAATTCACTTTCATAAAGTGAAATATTATTTTTGCCTAGCAGATTGGCTAAATGATCACTAATCACTTTCCATTGCCGGCAGGAAAACGACATAATCCCAAAGCAACTCATAACCAAAGTATTAAATACCCTGATTATTGGCACGGTGCTGTCTTGTGGCATGTGGGGCCCAATCCAGTTCTCACTGAAGTTAATGGGGGTTGGATTCAGAACTATAGAGAGGAATAAGTATGTAGTATTCCTGGCTGGGTCGGTTGGGATATTAGACATCCTCACAAGGGTCTCTGATCTGTAAGATGTGTGTCCCTAGCTACTGCACCTATTATCTGGCTGTATGTGCTACCCTGGGACAGTTCTTTTTGTACCAGGGACATCTCTCAGGCTAATGCACAGTTAGACTAGCTGCTATGAGCTAAGGAAAGAACCTTATAGAAAGTATCCCCAACTTCATATCACCTAGCTACCTGCGTCTAGTGCGTGAGTCACCATCGTATCTAAAGGGGTCTCTAAGTTCCATAGGGTAGATGTTCCAATCTGCACAGCAAACCATCAATGTCTTTCCTCCTTTGTCTTTAAAAATATTTATATCGGATTAAACTGCGGTTGCATAACTTTTTCTTATCTAAGGGTGGATTCATAATCACCCGTTCTAAGTCTATATCAGCTCCTTAGCAAATACAGTACATTTAATTCACTAACTGATGCTTGCTTAACTCTCCATCCTGGTATTGCGATAGTGCCTGCAGCAGGGCACAGAGCATGCATATTTAAATACATGCAGCTGTAGCCATTAAAATAACACTTGCATCTGTGATCCTTTGTCTGCTTTCCTTTCTTTTTGCCGCCAAAACTGCTTGTTAGTATCACATTGGATTCCAAACACTAATGCATGGAGTTAACCTATTCATTGTAAAGGCATATTTCATCCATTAACGGTAGTGCTGAAGAGTAACTTTTCGCTAATGCTCTTGGACTGTGTGTTCTGTGATACTGTTGCTTTCTGCTTTTCTTCTCTGATAGTCATCTAAATCACATACTGAATTTTACAGTTTCCTCAGAGCTCATTGTCTGACTTATAGACACTTTATGCTGTTTATCCCGTATCAGATTTCCCTTTTCTTTCTTTGGACGAATGCTTCAAATGCCTCTTTTACATCGAACAAGCTGGATAATCTGCTACTTGCTTCCAGTTTGCAGCTCCCCTCACCCTGTCTAGTATCGGTACTAGGAAGTGAACTCTTAATGCATCTTTCTCGTGTGTGCTGTT
This sequence comes from Gopherus evgoodei, assembly GCF_007399415.2. Classification (NCBI taxonomy): domain Eukaryota; kingdom Metazoa; phylum Chordata; order Testudines; family Testudinidae; genus Gopherus; species Gopherus evgoodei. The sequence continues at coordinate 10,011,418 of NC_044333.1, read as the reverse complement.
GGCTCAGTTTCCCCAGAGTGAAAGTTTGTTCCTCTGTGGATTTTAAACTGTATTAAGACAGATGTAAGATATGACAGGTCATGCTGTATCCATGCACACTGAAGTGTGGTGTTCGGTAAAGGCCAAACATTACCTGTTAAAAATGTATTTGGATTTTATATACTCTGTTGTATACTCTATAATCTGTACCCACATTTTAGAATAACATTTGATTCACAGTTATTCTCCAAATTACCGGTAATTCAAATTGGTTTTATTCTTTACATTGAGAATCTTTGGAAAAATAGATATTAGTTATTAAGCAATAATACTGAAGCTGTTAACTGGGACACAAGGACACCAATATTGCCATTACTCTTTGAAGACATGTTAAATTGAAGTCCATTCTGGTCGCTGTCCGCTGGAAGTGAATGGACATGTGGCATTTTTAGAAAGTAAATAGGAGATGTAATCCTGTTCAGGGTTCCCTCTACCAATAAATAGATGAGTGTCCAAGGCTCTGCAAGATGTCTTGCTGTTGTACTATCATGTAATTAAATTCTATATTTGACTCTAATGTGCTTTTTCTCCAATTAAGTTAGCAACATGCACATTTTGATTTGCTTCTCTTTATGGCTACATGCTGTGCTGTACCCTGGGACTTGAGATGAACTTTATTGCTTAGTGAAAATGTACAAAAGTGATATTCAGTTATTAAGACATAAGTCAGCTCACTTGTGTCATTTTCTTTAGGTTTTTCTCTCAACACAGTTCATTGTAAAGGGACTATTTCAATTCTCCTCCATAACTCAGACTTTCCTTCTAGTGCTTGAAACTAAGAAGTTGTAATCCTCTGTTTATGACATCATAATCCCAACACTGAGGAAACTGGGGACAAACTGCATATCTGAGGATTATGACTCTATTGCACATCGACAAAAGACAGAGACAGGAAATGAGAGAAGTGCTTTTCATACACAAACTTCTACAGAGGCGCGAAAGGGAGATCAAACTGGATTCCTTTTCTTTCAATATCCACAGGATGTTACTTTCTGCAGCCATAAACTTGGATTTAATCACACTCTCCACCAAGCAAAATTCACTAGAATTGGATGGAAAGTCTCCAGAGAACCACAGGAGTGTTTTAGTAAGTGGCAGTCATCCCTCTGCCATGGTATTTCCTCAATGCCCTCCAACCTGGTGCTAGTGTGAAGTCTCAGGCACCGTCCTGATGGCAGCATCAAGGCCCTGAGTAGAGCTATGCAAAATATTCACATAACCCTCTTGAATTTAGCCTGTGGAAAAGGTTGGTCACATTTTCCCCACTTAAACTCGTGGTCATGAAAGGCTTCCAAAATATGAGCTGAGCTTCCTAAACCCTCTGCCTTGTTTCCCCAACTCTTGACTTTCTCCTCCAACAAACATGAGCCTACCCCTACAGCCTGCCTGCCAGCATGCCTGCCCAATTCCTGCCTTTTTCTGGAGCTGTGGTGCCTCTTCACTGGATTCCAGACACCAGGTATCACCTACTAGGAAGGCTCTTCACAGGTCAGCGTGGTATGTGAACATACATTACATTCATTCCCTCGTTATTTATAATTCTTTGGCACCATAAGTGGAGTAAAAGGACCAGTGCAAAGTAAGGGCTCTGTTTTGTAATCCGGCCTGCTTTGATCTTTGTAAAAAGCCCATTACTTAATGAATACTCCAGTGGGACTCTGCATTAACCCGATTGCAGGATCAGCACCTAATGTGTTAAGCATAAGCCATGTGAGGTGTAATGAGTATTTTAATATCTGGTAGTCCTCAGGGGTGGAAATGCATGCACAGTATCATTCCACCCTCCCAAAGGCTTGTCAGAGGGAACTAAGTCCTTTAGGGCTTGCGCCTGCTTTCTGATGAATACACATAAAGATGCCTTTTTTTGTTTAGAAAAAAAGAACTAATACAACAATGAATTTGTTCAGGTTTCTGAGATTTTAGATTGTAAGCTTCCTGGGGCAGGGACTGTCTTAATAGCTGTATTTTGTGCAGTACTCAACAACATAAATAAACTGTTGCTTAGTTACTGTACATAACCATCTTTAAATAACTTACTTTGAGATACAGAGACATGGTGATTATCTTAGCTGCTAGCGAAGTGGAAGAATAACTTACTTAGGTGTGATTAAGAGACATGGAGATGAATGAACCTCTTTACTTGGCATAGGAGATGCATTTGTTTATGCCTAAGGCTTCGATTTAGTCATGGGTATTTGTAGTGAAAGTCATGGACCAGTCACGGGCAATAAATAAAAAGTCACAGCCTGTGACTAGTCCATGACTTTTATTAAAAATACCCATGACTAAATCTTGTGGGGGGGGGAGGTGTCACTGCTCGGGGGGGATGCTCTGGGGACTAACTGCTGGAGGGGAGCTGGGGACTGTTGCTGGGGGGACATCTGTGGGGCCTCTGCTAGGGGGGCATCCCAGGGGCTGCTGTGAGGGGTAGTCTGGGGCCATCAGCACCAGCTGCTGGGGGATGCCGAGCAGGGACTGCTCCAGCTGCCCAGGAACCACTGCTGGGGCTGCCAAGCAGCAGCTGCTCTGGCCACCCCTGTGACTGCTGCTCAGGCGGTCCCTGGGGCCAGCCACACCAGTCGCTGCACAGGCGGGCCTTGGGGCCGTCAGTCCTGGGGTCAGCCACACTGGCTGCCGCAGAAGTCATGGAGGTTGCAGAAAGTCATGGAATCTGTGACCTCCGTGACAAACACAGAGCACTATTCTGTCACATAGTGACTTGCAAGGACAGTTGTGGGTGTGCTGCAGAGAAAGATTAACAAAACTCACTTGGAAACACAAGTGAGTTCTGTCTAGAGCTGGCTAAAAAAACAATTTTTTTCTGCAAAAAAAAATTTGAATGAAACTATTTCATGTGAATGTTTTCATAGAAAACTTCAATTTTTGTAATTTAAAAATCTGAAATGAAACAAATTGAAATACTTTTTTCTACAAAGTGCTGGCTGCAAAATTTCAACTTGCTCAAGTTCTGTCTTTGTTCTCAAGACTTTTTCTCTTAAATTGGTGACTTAGTTGAGAGTGACTGAAAGGCACAGCACCGACAGCCTCTGACCTGTGTAGAGAACAGGGACAGCACATCACAGGCAACTCCATGCTGTTTTGTCACTGTTCCTAAGCCATGAGCTGAAGAGACTATTAAAGTGATCCAGTAGTTTGGTCTCCATCAACTATTCAATCTCTGACCTTCCTGCTGGAAGCCAATCAAAGATTCTGGTCACTGCCAACTGAAGTTGCTTTTTTGTGATATGGACACCTAGATACATTGCCGGTTCCTGATGAGTACAATTTACCTTTTCCCTCTTAACCCCGATCTAGCTCAACCACCCCAACCTCTGTGTTTAGGCCCTGAATGATGTCAAACCTTTTTCTAAAATAAATGCAGCAATAACAAAAACGGTATGATCCCAGCACTAGAGCCAAGGGAGCTACTAAATCATTGTTTGGACCATCAACAGTCTAATCATGTTGGCAAGATAAGAAGGAAAACAGCTAGTGAAACAGGGGAGAAATAAGTTCCAGGCACCTTTGCTGCCTGTGGGCTGGCTGGGGTGTCTTGCCCCACTAGTACCGAAGTTTGAATTCTCTGCACATTTTTCTCCTCCAAAGGACATTATTTTATTTCCCCCTTCCCGAGCCCCAACTCCAGCCCCAGCCCATGTCCTTTTAAGACATCACAGAATCACTCTCCAAATCTTAGGGCTTGTCCAAATGGCAAGTTACTGTGCTGCAAGCCAGGGTGAGACACTACGGTGCGAATTCAATGAAAATCCAGGAGTGTGACTACTGGAAAGCGCAGAACACCAAGCTGCACTCTGGGACTATCCCTGTGCTGTAGCAGTGTCCATACAGGACATTACTGCACTGGAGATATACTATTGATATTGATATGCTAGATGTAACCAACTAAATTCACATCAAGGATTCACCTGGTTTGAGGTCGGTTACAATATTGTGGATACAGTCCAGTGAACTGAATGAGTTTGAGCTTCATAGCACAAGGTTCAGTTTAGACTTGGTCCCAAATATTGCTTACTCCCCGGGTGTTTATGCAGAAATGCTGTTGCTAGGTTACTTCCTATCAGATGCACTTACAGGACTATGATGAAGCATCTTTCTTTCCTGTCACATTAGAGTCCGATTCTTCCTGAACTGCAGTAATCTGCCCCTGACAAATGATTAGCACCGTGCGATTGCTTCCAGTCTTTTAAATTAACTAACAATAGCACTGTAAAGAGACTGGCTCAGGATCTAGGAGCTGGCTTTCCTTTGCTAGTCCAGTTTTTTTTCCCTTTAATTTCAACCCTTCCAAGAGACCCAGGTCTCCTGGTGGTTCAGTGTGTCCGCCTGGATTTCTGTCGTGGTGAGTGCATTTCACCACTCTATCCTTAATCTATGTTTCCATGTGTGCACTTCCTACATACAAACTCCTTGGCAGGTGTTTTAGTGTTTCTGATTAGTTGATACTTCGATTCCCTTGTGTTATCTTCTTTAAATGAAGACCATCACCCTTGTCTTTTCTCTTTATCCCAGAGTTCCTGGGACAAGAGAAGGGTTTGAGTCCCAACTCACATAGACATGTTTGCACTTACTCTAATCTAAGCTAGTGAGATAAAAATAGCAGGGTAGCCACACAGGCTGGGAAGCATGGGAAGCCATGGCACAGGCTGGCCTCCCCAAGTGCATGGCACAGGGTTCAGGGAAATTTATATTCAGGGGACTAGCCCTTGCCCCTGCTACACCATGGCTACCCTACTATTTTCAGAGCTCTGGTTCAGATGAGAACTAGCACAGGTGCATTAGCGTGAGCCGGGAATCACATTCATAGTGTAGATGTAGCCGGAGTGTTTATTTCAGTCTTTAATTTCTGCTCAGTGACACTGCAATTTAACTTGTCACTAAATGTGACACATGATGTGAAACTAACTGAACTGAAGAACGTTGTTCTCACTCTGCTTCCAGGAAATAACCTTCCAGTGAAACTAGCAGAGTTTCCTCCGAATTCTTCTGGGGGTCAATGAGGTTGTTCGCTCCTCCCAACCCCCATGGGAATGGCACAGGGCTCAGCACTCAAAGCCCATGGACCGGGCAATCTGCCATTCCATGACAACAAAGCTGCTGCGCCCCAGTGCTCAGCCCACTTCTGTAGGTTGCAGAAATGTGGGTAAACCCATCTGTCCCCATTCCCTAACCCTTCTGCCCTCTCAGCCCAGCCTTTCCCCAGAAGAGAAGCTTCTGCAAAGTCATGAGGAATCGGGGGGGGGGGGGGGAGGTGGGGAACTGTAATATGGTGGAATTACCCACTCCTTTGTGCTCTTCCGACTGGGATCTGTGGGTTTTAGCTACTTTTGTTTTTCAGGAGAAGGGAGCATAAGACTAAGCAGTGACTCTGGAATTGATCAATGATACAAATTTCTTTACAGAGTATATGTTTCAAAAAATAACAGGCAAAACAAAAATGCTGCAGTTTAAAGAAATATTTCAACCTCCATTTTAAGCGGTGGTGGCAGGCATCCTCTGGAGCATTGATTCTTAATCTTTGCTGCAGCCTGCACCCCTTTAGTTCTCAAAATATGTTCTCCCACCCCTTAAACCTAGATTATTTTGTTTGTATATTACAGTAATTGGTTAAAAAATGTATAATGTTAATATATACATAGATTTGATGAAACAAAGTAGTTGTACTTATGTGCCTGTGCTTAATTTGTGTTTTTGATGATTTACCTTCTAAAAAAATCTGGCATGTCTCACAACCCCAGAAAGGGCATCTCGTACCCCCAAGGGGTGCGTGCACCCCAGGTTAAGAACCACTGCTTTAGACTGTGCTCCTCTATGGAGATCTCGTGCCCCCTAGCAGAAATCTGAGATCATATGGGAAATTGCTTGTGTGGGAAGTAGTGGTAGGGGGCTGTCTCCCTCTCTCACATTTCATTTCTGCATTACGAGTTGGGAGCAGTTGGCAAATCCCCTATTTCAATAGTCTCATTAGTCTCACTAGATACAGACAACTCAGTCAGACTTCAAATGCTCATTATCAGAGCACCGGTGCAGGGAGGAGGCTGCCTTTCATTTAATCAAAACCTTTCTGTAATTATAGCAAAACCTATTTAAACACCTGATTAATAGACTAAACCTTCATTATGCACCAGCTCCCACTTACACATACCTCATACATATAATGGAACCCTAAGAGATGAATAGTAGAGAGGAAGGAAACTATTTTTTAAAATCTGTGTCAGATGTTGACATGAAATATCTGACTTGGCTGAAAAGGTGTATTTGATTTAATAACAATCTCTCTTGCAAGGCTGTATACAATGGAAGATGTATTAACTGATTATACGATAAAAGAATTGACCTGTTAATGGGATAGCTTTAGCCTAATACAGAATTCTTTCAGTAGATTATCACTGGGGGAAGATAAGAAGGTTTTCCTTAAAGGTGATTTTAACTCATTATATACACGAACCTGTTTAATTGTGAAAGGTGTGTGAATAGATATAATATTTTGCTTGGAAATTTTAATGTATTAATATGTTTGTGGATAATTTGCATATGATCTATATAAATATGGCCAATTATTCAGAATAATATATTCATGTAATAACACTTTTTCAGGCAAAATATTCAGCTGATATTTTTCCATTACTGTCTGTATTGCAGTAACTCCTACAACCTCAGGCAAGTTTGTCACTACAGCTGGCTGAAACAGAGGAGCAGCAAGATAGTGAAATAATCATGTTTTAACTAGGGCTGTCAAGTGATTAAAAAAAATTATCACAATTCATTGCATGATTAATCATGCTGTAAAACAATAGTAGAATACCATTTATTTAAATATTTGTGGATGTTTTTTACATTTTCAAATGTATTGATTTCAATTACAACACAATACAAAGTGTACAGTGCTCACTTTATATTTATATTATTACAAATATTTGCATTGTAAAAAAACAAAATAAATAGTATTTTTCAATTCTCCTAATACAAGTACCATAGTACGATGTCTGTATCATGAAAGTTGAATTTACAAATGTAGAATTATGGTACAAAATATAACTGCATGCACAAATATAACAATGTAAAACTTTAGACCCTACAAGTCCACTCAGTTCTACATCTTGTTCAGCCAATCGCTAAGACAAACAAGTTTGTTTACATTTGCAGGAGATAATGCTGTCCACTTCTTGTTTACAATGTTACCTGAAAGTGAGAACAGGCATTTGCATGGCACTTTTGTAGCCAGAATTGCAAGTTATTTACATGCCAGATATGCTAAAGGTGTTTATGCTCCTTTATGCTTTGGCCACCTATGCAGAGGACATGCTGATAACACTCATTAAAAAAATAATGCATTAATTAAATTTGACTTCATTCCTTGGTGGAGAATTGTATATCTCCTTCTCAGTTTTACCTGCATTCTGTCATATATTTCATGTTATAGCAGTCTCAGATGATGACCCAGCAAGAACACTTTCACTGCAGATTTGACAAAACACAAAGAGGGTACCAATGTGAGATTTCTAAAAATAGCTACAGCACTTGACCCAAGGTTTGGGAATCTGAAGGTCTTCCAAAGTCTGAGAGGGATGAGATGTGGAGCATGCTTTCAGAAACCTTAAAAGAGCAATACTCTGATGCAGAAACTACAGAACCTGAACCACCAAAAAGGAAAACCAACCTTCTGCTGGTGGCATCTGACTTAGATGATGAAAATAAACATGCATCGGTCTGCACTGCTTTGGATCATTATCGAGCAGAACCTGTCATCAGCATGGACACATGTCCTGTGGAATGGTGATTAAAATATGAATGGATATATGAATCTTTAGCACATCTGGCACGTAAATATCTTGCAACACTGGCTACAAAAGTGCTGTGCAAATGCCTGTTCTCACTTTCTGGTGACATTGTAAATAAGAAGCAGTCAGCATTCTCCTGTAAATGTAAACAAACTTGGTTGTCTGAGTGATTGGCTGAACAAGAAGTAGGACTGAGTGGATTAGTAGACTAAAGTTTTATATTGTTTTGTTTCTGAGTGAAGTTTGTAACAAAATAAATTTACATTTGTAGTTGCACTTTCATGATAGAGATTGCACTACAGTACTTGTATGAGGTGAATTGCAAAATACTATTTCCTGTTTATCATTTTTACAGTGTAAATATTTGTAATAAAAATAATATAAGGTGAACACTGTACACTTTGTATTCTGTATTGTAATTGAAATCAATATATTTGAAAATGTAGAAGAACATCCAAAAATATTTAATAAATTTTAGTCAGTATTCTATTGTTTAACCGTGCTATTAAAACTGCAATTAATTTTTTGAGTTAATGGCATGAGTTAACTGCGATTAATCAACAGCCCTAGTTTTTACATACATAAGAATTAGTCTCAGTCTGTTCAATGTTATCCTTTTTTATTTGAAAGTGATACATGATATAGAATTGTATAATGGCAACATTCGGAGTTGTTAAATAAGATTTTGGTGTGCTGAAATGTAGGGGCTAGGATCATGCATGACTTGGGTGAGACCCAGGCAAAGCACAATCAAGTAACCTTGTTTGGTAAATTAACACACAGGGAGATAGTTTCATCTGGGGTGCAGTTAGGTTGGTTGGCTTCTGTGGAGTTTCCTGGGGATAGAAAGCAGCCCTTGGCCAGTTGGTGAAATTAATTATTCTGTGATATAACCAGAGCTTAAATTCTGAGAGTTATTTCCCAGAGCCTCCCATGCTCTTCCTCCCCAACATGGTATGAAAATTCCAGGGGGGGATTGAAAATATTTACCAGAGCTCTGCTGCAGACAGTGCCAGCTGAATTTAAGCCCTGTATATACCATGCCATTCATGAATTATCCAATATCAAACAGGCAGGATAGTAATCTTGGAACAGGGATCTAATCAAATATCCTCTTGCAGATGGAAATTGAATCACTCAGGTGCATCTTAAGTCTTACTAGTTCCCTAGGTGACATTATCTCAAGCTGATTTTTAGCATCAATAAAGGAGAACATTTCAAGGAAATAACCAAAGTGGTATCTTGTTGGCCATGGGCTTGCTCATCTTGGAATCCGCATTTGTTACATTAAAGTGCCTGTGAGGCTCCTGGATGCATAGGTCCTCTTTGTTCTTCCTGTGCGTATGGTTACTCGCTTGGAAGCTAGACATGAAGGAGCTCACTGCAGAGCTTTAGCCTGGTCATCGTGATTTTCCAGCTGTCAAAGATCTAATAACACACAAAGCTCAACCTTATTACTGGAGGAAGAGGCAGAAAATGCAATAAGCATGGAAAGGACATGTATTTTCATGATACTTCATCTGCCAGACAGCTCCCATAAATGTGGACAGACATTCATGGGAAGTAGTATCACAAAGACACACTTTTTTTTTAATTCATGAAGATGAGCCTTCCCTATATGAGAGATGGGTTACCTTCGGCTATCTTGTTGTTAGGATCTATGTACAGTGCTCCCTGGAAAGGAAACATTTCTGCCTCCTGTCATCATCCCCTTCTCCCTTGTATGGAAGACTCATAATCTTGGGCCTCACCTGTTTGCTTTCACTGTGCTGCAATACAATAGCTGCAATTTCAGAGAATTATGAATTTTAATATTATTAACCAAGAAGAAAATGTGTTTTTCTGGACAGATTAACCTTGTTTTCAAATATTGCCATCTATTTTTGAAGGAGGAAGGTAACTCTCAGGTGAAAGATGCATAGACTCATTTTTAAGCAATAAGTTTCTGAGGCTTGACTGAACACCAGTTTTTTTATTAGCTCTGAAGATGTATCTTCCTCTACTGCCTCCCATTGAATTCCAGTTGTTTTTACTCTTCCTTCTAGTTCTTTGGAGCTACTTTAGTTTCTACAGCTTCTTCTTGGCTTTTGTGTGTTCAGTAAGTGACTTTTGCAGCTCTGGGTCAATAGTATCTGTCAGTCACACCCTGTGGACCTGAGTTTCCTTTCATTTGTATCTTGTTAACTCCTTTGACTTCACCAGTGATACAAAGAGGATGTATCTGTCTTTCTGGGTTCCCTTCTTCCTGTCTCCTTTTGATATTTAAAGTTTTTAAATTAGTTTTTGTAAAGTGTAGGTAGTTTATATTGTATTGAGTGGCCGAGAGTTCACAAGACAAGTATATCACATATCACTTAGCATTGTAAACTGAACAACAAACCTGGCCTACCCACCTCCTCTGCAAAGTTGTCACTAGCAGTACTGAGATACTGAAAACTCAAGTGTTCAAAACTCACAAGACTCCTAAAAATCATGATTGGCTTAAGAACCTCAACATTTGTTAGTAAATTAGGGTTCTTTTAGTTTTTCTGGTTTTTGAGCACTTAGGGTATGCCTACACATTAAAGAAAAACCTGTGGCTGGCCCATGTCAGCCAACTCAGGGTGGGGCTGCGGGGCTGTTTTGTTGATGTGTATACCTCCAGGCTTGTGCTGGAGTCTGGGCTCTAGGACCCTGTGGGGCGAGAGAGTCCCAAACCTCAGACTCCAGCCGGAACCCGGAAAGCTCCACAGGAATGAAACAGTCCCATAGCCCAAGCCCTGTGAACCTAAGTTGATTGGCATGAGCCAGCGTGGGTTTTTCTTTGCTGTGTAGACATACCCTCAGAGGTCACATTTTCAAGCTTTTCTGCACAGCCATGAGATCTAGAACACTTAGAAAAATGAATGCTGAGATACTCTCATAATAACATGACTCCAGGAATTGAGGCTTTAAGGAAAACACAATTGACAATACAATAGCTAAATTTTGCTATGCTAACATCTATTAACTGAGATTTTGGGGTGAATCTGGTGTCAAAACTCTATGTAACAAAACTCTAACTTCATTCCTTTTAATCTTTCTCTTGGAACTCCTTAACATTCCACCAAATGAATGACTTTTATCAGTTTGCTAGTTATGTTGTCTAAACTGAAGTTCCTACCATGTGGAAGTGCCTCGGTACAAGGCAGTAGTCTCCCATGTAGGTTAAAAACACAGCTCCAACTTTAGCAGGGCTGTAGTGTGTTCAGAGAAATGGTTAAAGCACGATTGGACCCCGCTCTTATAGGGAGGAGCTGTCTGTTAACTGTGTCTGAGGACACCTATGTTGTATCTGTGCTTCCCAGTGCAATTAGAGTCTAACAGGGCATTAAGTAGATCCATTGTTTATTACATTTTATTTTGGACTGACTCCTGTTTCCATGAAATACTAAAATGCATTATTGTGAAACAGCAAAACAACACATCGAACTATAATGCTGTGCCAGTTACCAACTCCCCCCTCACCTGTATCACCCAAAACAAGAGAACCCCTCCTCTAAACAAGCCTTTACAAGGTCTTTTTAGAGAGAAAGGAATGAGGGCAGATCCTGCTGAGCTCTGAGTGTGTTTGCCTGCTGGTGTGAGAGCATGGGGCCACAAGGAGGTAGCTGTGATGGGAGAGGTCCAGCTTGGTTTTAAATCAAGTCTCTGACTGAAACTTGAGCTTCCCACCCCGTGCAACAACTAAAGCTTTCAGGTGTCTATATATAGGGGTGGGGGAATCCCTGTCTTAAAAAGCACCCTGATATGCATTTGATATAGAAGCAGTCTTGGTGCTTAATTTGTGCCAAGTTGGCCTGGACTGAGCCCCAGCACCTCTAGGCTAGGCAGTTCATTGCCCTGGCACTTCTGAGCTCGCTGCATCAGTTATGAAAGTAAAAAAATTGTTTGTGCCCCAGCACCTAACAGCTTGAGCCCCGGCACCTCTTTTAGCCTAACATGTTGGAGATCCTGTATTGTAAGCACTCAATTACCAGAGGAGACAATATTTTCATTTGCTCTCCCCTAATCAAAATATATGCCTTATTCATGATCAAATCATAGTAAAGGGAGTAGGCTTTTTTTCTCTTTAACGGCATTACCAGAGTTCGGTTCATATCACATTAGCAAACTCCTTAGTCTATTAGACTGTAATATTGTTATGATACACATGTATCTTAATTTGCAAGAACGCTACAGAAGCCTCAGATATGAACCACTGCAGCTCACTTCTGAATGATGGAAGCAGCCTTTCCAATCAAGGGTGCTGCCTCCAGCCCAGTAGTGACCTGCTAAGGAGGCATCTGTTTAATGTAGTCTCTTGTGACTGTTGCTTTGGTTTGAGAGCAATGCCTGGTGCTCCACATTCTTCAGTGTTTGCTGACGTGATCATGTTGTAGAGGAGATAATTAATATGATACATTAAATGGTGGTTTTCTCCAGCTTCACCATCAAAGATTATCACATGAAGAAATGCACACTTCCCCCAAAGTATTGCAGTGGTGAAAGATGACTGTGGACCAGCCAAGTAGATGTACAAAGCTCTAGCGTACAGGGGTCTAAAGCTCAAATATGAACTGACAGAGGCAAGGGAACTAGAGATCAATGTGCTCTCCCTCTGGGTGGCTGGGGGAGGACCTTTGTATCATTCTGTTAAAACAAGAGCCAGGTGAAAATTTTCAGAGTTCTTTTTGATGGGAAAAATAGAGGCTGATGTTTTTTGCAAAACTCATTGGAAATCTTTGTCCCCTGTTTAGACCAGCTGTGCATAAAACCTTCTGGCAGAGGCAAGAACAGTGTACACGGCAGTAAAAGGCAGAGTTCTGAAATTCAGCTGTGCTCTGCTACTCCATAGTTAAGGTTGCAACTGAGTTTCTACCTACTTCACTCAACAAAGCCATTAATACCTCATGGAAACTTTAAACGAGATGGATTTCCAAAACACTCTCCCTGTTATGTGCTAAATCCAGTGATCACCATTAAAAATGTAAGCCTTTGCCAATCTCTGGTTCCCGAGATGCTTATGCTTGGAATAGGCAATAACTGCGTGGGAGAATGGCATTTGTCAGAACATATCTGCATATGGATGATGGAGATTTTTACCAGAGTTTGGCCTTTGCTCATTGTTCAACCAGGTTTGAACATGTGGCCTTTGCCGTGAACAGAGGTTTTCCTTCTGAAGGGATTTCTGCCCTTTCCCCAACAGTGTCTCTGATTCATGTTGTTCTCTTAAATGGCTTCTTCCTGAATCCCTGCTTTGGGAAGATGGCGCCGCTTCTCTGAAGCAAGGGGAGATAACTGTAGATTAGTAAGAACCTGGGAATTACTATCACTTCACATGTTCAGCTGTGCTTCTCCTTTCCACCCCAACCAAACTGTCAGTTCTTAACAGATGCTAATAGCATAATGAAAGGAGGGAGGGAGAAGGTCTCCACTCTCTGCCATGTCTACAGTATAAAATAGGGAAATTACATTTCAGATTTGGTCCCTTTGCTGGTTCCGGGCATGTCTACTGAACTTTTCAGCTGTGCTATTTAGCAGATAAAAGGATGAAGAGAGGTTTGTGGTGGCATTTGTGGAAACATTGATCCCTGCTTAACGCAAAGAAAATAATGGCTTGTGTCTGCATTGTGATGTGGTTTAGAAGAAACTTTCTCGGGAGTCAGGAGGGTTTGAGGAACTTTATGACCTTGTAGACTGAACCTTGCTGAGAGGTTTTCTTTGATAATTTTGGGCACCATCCCACCAACATAGCCCCCAAGCTCTAGAGCTGCACACTTCCACAGTGCATTTTAAAAAATTGTGCATCTCAATCCTTTCTCAGAGATTACCCTTCTCCTGCCATCTCCTAATCCATTTAACAGAAGATCTTAAACTTCACTTCACACTCAGAATGCTTGTGGGGCAGGCAAGCACTGATAGACCTTCCTCCAGGGGGTAAATTGAGAAATGCAGCGTCTAAGGGTCTATCACAGAGTCAAGAATTGAGCTCAAGAGTCCTGTCTACCTCAGTCCCCTCACCCCTTTTTTTAACCACTAAATCAGACTGGCTCATTTTATTGTTCCTTTTCTGAGCTCCTAAGGTGCTTCTCTGCCTGCCTGCAACAAACTGCTGTTGAATTTGACAAGTTGCTCCTGCCCCTGGAAAACGGGCCTATTTTTGGAAACCAATGGCAAATTTAAAAGCGGTTTGCGCTGTATTTTTTTCATCCAGGATGACATCTTCATCATGTGTAAGTGGTTGTTTTCCTTTACAAGAGTCCTTGTTATTTCACTATGTATGCAGCAGTTCATTATGTAGCTCTCAGTGGCACTCTGGTATGTTAACCCGCTGTCACCAATTTGTAAACCTTCTCTCTGTTAGATTTAGGATTTTCTGGTAGAGCACACGCATGTTTCCCTTGTTAATCAACGCAAATATCCACACGGAGTTCAACATCATTAGCTTGAAGTTTAATAGATGGAAAAGAGCTGGGAGTGAAAATCTGTTAAAGTTACCAACTTTCCGGTCAGGATTTTTAACCTTGGATTTCACCGGGTCTTGAACAGAATTCAGACTCCCCTGATGATGCACATTGAATCCACAATTCTAGGCTCTTAGTCTTAGGAAAGGATCAGCTCTGAATTCTCTGCCATCAAAGCAGGATAAACCCTGAATTCTCTGCCATCAAAGCAGGATACAACACAGCCTATGCTGTTACGACTTCTAGCGTAGGAATTTCCTCAGTCACCTTTCCAGTTTGTCTACCTGCAATCACCATCCCTGGCTAATGCATCTCCTGTCATCCCCTAATCTTAGATGTGCACTGCCCTCTGAAGAGCTACTCGCCTGAAGTCTCTGAATGGCTGCTGAGCAGCTTTCTTTAAAGTTTGTTCTGTTTTACACCCTCAGTTGCCAGCTGTGCCTCAGACTCCCTCTGTGTGGTTGGGCGTATCAGGGAGCTGGATAGTCTCTCAGTATATCTGTACAATGGGAATAATACATCCTTTCACTCTCTGCCCCCTTTGTCCAGCTTGCTTGTGTGTTTAAATTGTAAATTATGTGGAGGCAGAGATTGTTTCACACTGTATCCATACAGCATCCAGCACAACTGGGCCTGGATCACAGCTGGGGCCTCTAGGCACTATTATAATTCGATCAATAATTGTTACATGTGTTTACATGGACACTACTTCTCTTCCCCTGGTGGCAATAAACCACTCTCTGTTGAAGGTGGAGGTGGTACTCAAGGTCTCAATGACTTTCTAGTTGTATTTTCATCTTTGAGTAGCTGCCACCACCGGAGTTATGCTGATCTATGAAGACTCTTCTGAATTAAAGGTGCAAAGTCCTGTGAATTTTCATGGTCTTTTCTGTAGGTTCTGAGCTTGATGCTGGATGAGATTTGATTAATTCTGATAAAGAGGAGAGGCTTGAAAAAGCTCATTTATGGAGAAAGTGGCTATGAATAAGATGTGACCTTTTTTTCCTCAGAGAATTTTTTTTTAAAGCTCAGTAGCCAGATATAAACAATGGATGGCTTGAGGGGGTTGTTTGGATATTATATTTTATTATGAGATGGAGTAGAAGATATTAGCTTTTCAATCAGTTTCTTCATAACTTCTTCTTTTTTTTTTCACTAGTAGATTTGGGATTGTTTCCTTTTTTTCTTTTCAACTGGAGTGTGGAAGCCCATTCAGTTCTTCTGAAATCTCTGAACTATATTGGTTGCCATGGAAATAGACCCTAGTTAATCTTTGTCATAAACCAAGAGAAATTTGTGTGTATGGAACGTCAGTTATTTGAATTGCATGAATGTGTTTAAATAAATTGTAATGAGTGATATCTCTGGGCCTGCACTCTGTTGTCATCTCCTTTTTTAGTAACTAAAAGTAGCTAACAAAAACACAAGTCCGTATTGATCATTTGTCCCTGAATATTAAAATCTTTTTACATTGACTCAGCATATGAGGTAAGGGAAGCCTGTCTTCCTACGGTTCAGTGCTGCCCATGCTCTGCTGAAAGCTGCCAGAATTAATTCTTTCTCTCTCCCTCTTTGTATTTGCTGAGCTCTAATCATATATGAAAGAGACAGTTGGGAAAAGGTTGATGGAAAAAACAAAAAGTTTCTAAGGGGCTGCTTAACTGGACTGATGAACTGTGCCTGTCAGGAAACCGGCACCAAAGGTTATGTGAAGAGATGTAAGTAACATCAAACACATAGCCCTCACATCAGCTTGTGCATGGCTCATGGCTGCTTGCAAGATATGTGCATGTGAGATATATGGTCTGCTAGCCAGGATTCATGTGGTGTTTGGAAAATCCTGTGCACCTCATGCAGCACCCCAACCAACAGAAGCTTTAAAAAGATACATATAGACAACACACCTCAAAAGCTTCCTGATTCATCCCTTGTGACTTTCCCAGTTCAGTGTTGAGCTTAGTAGGAGTAAGAATAGTTGGATAAGGACAGGTGCCTATCCAGTCAACCATATTGTCCAGCTTAAGGTCCACTTTAGCCCACTCCGCTCACTGGACTTCCCGTCTGTAATACTTCCCTTGTGCTTGTGGTCAACTGCAATGTGAGGTACAGCAGCTGAAATCTGTACCTAGCAATAAAGGAGAACTGCTGGTTATTGAAAGCAGAAGACCTTGATTGAGCGCAATAAATGTGAGCCTCATGCTGCTTGCATAATGTGACTCTTAAGAGATGTGGCAGGTATCCTGTGAAGAAATGAATGGAGATATGTTGGGCTTGTCCTTGGTCCTTTAATGAGAATCTAACCAATGAATGCTAAGAGCTCTGATCATGGACTCATTCAATACACTCTAGATGGATAGTATATATGTTCGTAGATTGGATTGTTTCGAACAACTACTATTGAGGATTAAAATCCACCTCCTTAGTAGTATCAGAGGGGTAGCCATGTTAGTCTGGATCTGTAAAAGCAGCAAAGAATCCTGTGGCACCTTATAGACTAACAGACGTATTGGAGCATGAGCTTTTGTGGGTGAATACCCACTTCATCAGATGCAGGTAGTGGAAATTTCCAGAGGCAAGTATAAATATTTCCACTACATGCATCCGATGAAGTGGGTATTCACCCATACTCCAATACGTCTGTTAGTCTATAAGGTGCCACAGGACTCTTTGCTGCTGCTTAGTAGTGTTTGGTTTAAATTGCCATTGTTGCACATGCATTAGCCTCAGCTAGAGATGGGTCTGAAATGAATACCCTCAGATGTTGGAAAAGTTCAGATCAGGATCTGAACTT
Source organism: Gopherus evgoodei (assembly GCF_007399415.2). Classification (NCBI taxonomy): domain Eukaryota; kingdom Metazoa; phylum Chordata; order Testudines; family Testudinidae; genus Gopherus; species Gopherus evgoodei. The sequence goes on along the minus strand of NC_044333.1, from coordinate 9,994,325 downwards.
TGTGCCCTAGGCCTATCTCTGCACAAAACCAACAAAATATACATCTTTTCTGACATCCACATTTTTAAAATGACGTCTACACCATGTCTACTACATTGGGGCCCGATTGGCACAGTTTAATATAGAGACCAATACTGCCAGAGGCTGAACATTCTCTGCACATTCTGAGCACCGTTGACCCCCAGTAATGTCAGTGGCATTTGAAGATGCTCAGCACCTTGCAGAACTGAGCTCCTAATGGCAGGACAATGGAAAAAGTTGAGAAGAGCAAACTAAAGATCCGTTGGGTGGTGAACTGAAGCCATCTCTGGAACCCTGCAAACTGATGATGTGTAAATAGGAGCTCCTGTCTTTTTCTCAAGCCTTGGAGAGTGACATGGTAATGGAAGGCAGAGCTCACTGAGATGGACACTAATTTTTAGCCTGTTCTTGCATTGACAGAAATAGTGCAAAGGCACTAAGGTCCTATTAAACTCAAGTATCGGGGTAGCCGTGTTAGACTGTATCCACAAAAACAACTCCTTCTTGTTGTTTTTGTCCCATTAAACTGTTAGTCAGCCCAAATCTCTTTGTGTGTTTGTCTGCAGGGATTACAGTATTCAACTAACCCTGTGTATCTTGTGGGCACTTGAGTGTTCTGCTTCCATTCACACAAGGCTTTTTAACATATGGGACATTATTGCCTTCTCTGTACTAGTGTATTATTGATCAGCTTCTTTGACTCAATTGTATGAAGCAATTTAAGTCTTGTTACTAGACGGTGAAGGAGTAATGAGGGCAGATGAGTATCTTTCTGGCAATGCTGTTTTTAGTTTATTAATAGTATTGGGTGAAACTTACCTAGATGCATGGAAAAGCCCCCGTAAGGACCTCTACATCATTCAAGGCACTTTGTGGGGAACTGTGGAGATGACAGTGGGTTATCTGGCCATACAGGGGAGCCTCTGTACCTCCATGCACAACACTACAAGGTACTGTACAGCACAGTTAGCTGTGGGTTTCAAATACTCTACCCTATTAATGTTTCAAATTATCTTCCAGATTACCTTTTGCCATTTTCTTCTGTAGTGCCAAACAACATTCTTGGTATTGATTCCATTATGGCTGAGTATTCTGAAGACAGTACACTAGACAGTGACCTGTTATGATGTCTATAATCAAGCACTGCTAAAATATTGCTAACACTAGCTAGAAAACATGAAGATCAGGAAGATTCTTAAACGCAATTTATCCTGTCTTTTGTGTGGTCTTCTTATCACTGAGATTTACAAGTATCTGCCAAATGGCACTGCACAAGGAGTGCATGACCCACATCGTTTCTAATTTTTTAAAACTTTAGGCACACAAATACACAATCGTTTTGCCTGAATAACTAGTTATGCATAGGTACGTGCATTTTTGCATCAAATGCATGCTATTTGGGCATGCAATTTTCATATGCAATTGTGTTAACAATACATGCAAAATAAATGCAAGATTATTGCACTGATTCATTGATGTCAATGGAATTATACCAGATTAAAACTGATGTAAGGGAGAGGGGAATCAGGCCCCATGGTTATTTGCAACCTAAACATTTTGCATATCTGACCCTAAATATACAGCTCTTTGGCACAGTCCCCCTGCAAGGTCTAAAGTCATATTGGTGATTTGGCAGGAAATGGGAAAACTGTCCAGTGCTTTAAACAGAAGCATATTTCCTGAAATGCAGGGGATATTGTGGTGTGAAGATCTTATAAATCTCTGTCCTCAGTGTGGGAAAAGCATCTTGTTCATTTAGGGATGGATTCTACTACATTCAAGTCAATGGACAAGCTCTCTTTAACGGTGCAAGATCAAGCCTTTTTAACAGCAGAATAACTTACCTTAAAGGGTTCATGCTCCTGTTTGTCTGAGAACAATCCAACTCTTATTGAAAGCACAGAGTTAGAATTTTTCTTGAACCAAAGAGCAATGGAATGTTTTATATTTTTTGCTAGAGTGTCTGCTTTATATTTTCAGAGACTACCTTTAAAAGTCAAGCTTTTCCTGTCCTATTTCTAATCTGAGAATAACTGGGGTTCTTCCTTATGCAGAGAAAAATCCTAGTTTTAGTGGGTATCTCTGTCAGGAAATGCAGGAAATAATTCTCAGGAAAGCCTGTTTCCCCAGACAGGATGCTATTTGTCATTGATTGATGATCTCTTATCTCAAAGCACGTTTATTTTCAAATAAGAGGAACATCCTTTCATGGTTGAATCTGGGGAAGTTAGAACCACAGACAGAGTGGGCTTTGTTGAAGGAACATGGGGTAGAATCATTGCTGGTCTCAAATATTTATCAGCTCTAGGAAACTTCTCTGGGGGAGATGAGATGGCTGCCCTGGCAAATGTTTCAGTTTCTTTGTTTCACCAAGCTGAAGGACCCCAAATCTAGCCCAGCATTTGGTATGTTTTAATTAGCCTGATTCCAGCTAGGCAGCTGGCATATTTTAATGACTTGCTGTATAAAGAGTGTTTGTGACCGAGCCAATATGTGCAGAACAGAAGAGGGCTCCCTCTGTAAATATTCAGAGCTTCTTTGATAAGCCACTCTCGTCTCTTTGCAAGTTTCTTAAGGCAGCAGCCTTGAAGTTTTCCACTGTGATCCTCCCTCTCTTTAAACTTGGTGGAAATTCACAGTCCACATGGAAGAAATAGGGGGAGAGGATTGTTATCTATTTGGATTGTGTTTAACACCTTGTGGGCACTAGTCGACGTAATACACAGTAGCAGCGGGGAGGTGCTAAGCACGTTGTATCAAGTCTTTCACTAGTTATTGAATTCCCATGGCAAGACAGTGTACTATTTTTTAATGCAGTAACACCTAATGAATACATCCAGCCCAAGTGCCAGGTTACAAACACTCATGCAGTTCTCATCTCATTCTGCCTAGTTTCCCACCTTTGCTTTTGTTTTGTAAAGTCAATACGTGCCTGGGGAAATAGCTGGCAGCATCTGGAAATGACACATTCAATTACATCAACCAACTCCTTCAAATTGATAGCAAACCAGTGACGTCTGAAAAGCCCTACATAATGTGACAAAACCCATGGTGTCTTCATGCTTTCATTTCTCTGTGAAAAACCATTCCATGCCTTATCTGTTGTGAGCAAGAGATGTGCCAATGAACTCCGATTTAGTCCATGCAGTTGCATTGAAATTATTGTAATGAGTCTATCCCACATGGATTAAAGGGGTTTTGACATGTAGTATCTCATTAAATCAATGTTAATTGTGTTAATTCCATTTTACTCTAAAAACAAGTTGAGTGTGTCAGTTTTACCCATCGCAATAAAGCAGGAAGAGGTGGAAATTGTGTTTACGAGCAGTGTGTTAGACTCATACATTTCAATAGGTAAAGAAAAATGACTGTTTTCAAAGAGTTTGTCTTTTCGTTGTAAATGCAGTGATTAAAAAAAGCTTGGTATTTCTGTAGTGTGTTCATCCAAGGATCTAAACAATTATATCTTGCAACACCCTTTTGGGGTAGGTTGTTAGTATTATCATGATCAATTTCACGAGTAGGGAACTGAAATAATTTACCCAACATTATATAGCAAATCACTGGAAAAGCTAGGAGCAGATGCCAGGAGTCCTGAGTTTCATTTATCCCTTTGCTCTAACCACTGAACTAGTACTGATACTACATAAGGTACCAAACATGAGTTCTGGAAGGACTAAGTAGATATTTCCTTAGTGCTTTTACATATTTTTTTTAAAGAGTGAGGCCATCACAATATTTCTGGGCATTTTCTCTCTTCTCACATTCATCATGGTGGCATTTAAATATCTTTCCAAATAATGCAAAATGTAATGCTGCAAAAACAGACATTCCCTAAAGAACCAGAATACAAACATAACCCTAACTACTACAGAGGTAGCATGGTCTAGTAGATAGCAGAACTGAACTGGAAATCAGGACCTATTGGGTCTGTTCCTGGCTCTGCCACTGACCTTCTATGTGACCTCAAGCAAGTCACTTTGCCCATTCCTTTCTCTGTTTTGTCTATTTAGATTGTAAGATTTGGGACAGGGACTGTCCTTTATTTATGTGTATGTATCACACCTAGCACAACTGGGGCCCTGATCTCAACTGGTGCCTCTGGATGCTACTGTAATACAAATAATTAATAATCAGACACAAGCCTGAACAATCTAGTGCTTGAAAACGTCAAGCGCTATTTACATAATCCAAACCTCATTCAAGACAGTGAGTCTTTCCATTGACTTGAATCAAACCACATATGAAAGCAATGTACTTTTAAAAATTTTCTTTCTAAAGAAACTTTTCTTAAAAAGAAAATCCCTAAGATTAGCAACGTATAAAACAGATAATGCCTCAAGGTATTTTGCTCCCAAGACTAGATTTGCTGTAATTACTGTTAATAAAGAAATGTGTTAGTACAGTGGTCCCCAACGCAGTGCCTGTGGGTGCCATGGCGCCTGCCAGGGCATTTATGTGCACCCTCCCAGTGCTCAGCAGGGGAGAGAAGCCGCAGCCCAGCACCTGCCAGGGACAGACAACTCTGGGGCTGCAGACTGCAGGCACCGGTGTTCTCTGTCCCTGGCAGGCGCAGGGCTGCGGCTTCTCTCTGGCTTCTCCGAGGCTGCAGGCTGCGGGAGCCGGTGTTCTCTGTCCCTGGCAGGTGCCGGGCCATGGCTTCTCTCCAATGTGAAGCTGCAGCCCCACCCCTGCTGGGGACAGCAAACTCTGGGACTGTAGGCGCTGGTGTTCTCAGTCCCCAGCAGGTGCGGGGCCGCAGCTTAAGTCGAAGAGAAGCCAAGGCCCCGCGCCTGCCGGGGACAGAGAACTGCAGGGCTGCAGGCTTCATTCTATGTTAAAGTAAGAATAATAAATATATTTGGACCAGCAGTTCAGCAATGTTTTACTTTTTTAAAATAAATAAGATGAAAACTGTTTATGATATTTATTTTGTAAAAACTCCTTAATTTTTCTTACAGGTAGATAAAAAAAGAGCAATTGCCAAATAATTTAACTAATACCTTTTACATGTAAAATTACCCTTTTTATCTTATGGATTCATATATTATGTAATAGTAAATTTGATGTTTTTTGTATTATTTAATGTACAAATACAAAATAAGCCTTGAAAAATTGTTGGCGCCCGCCACACTCTTCTGAAAACATGGATGTGCTACTGGCTACAAAAAGGTTGGGGGCCACCGTTAGTACAACCAGTAGGAATAGCAAAACTTTTTTTTTTAAATTAACTTCATGGTGAACTGTGCATTTCTCCTCCTTTATTTGTGTAAGGTATTTGTGTGAAAACGTAATCTTGGTTCCCTAAAAATTTCATCTTCTGTTTAGTTCTCATCTAAAATCTTCTCTCCTGCAACCTGTGCTCATCCCTACAAGTGCCATGCAGGTTGCTACAACCTGAAGAGACAAAGATGCTGCTTTCCTGCAGTTAGCATTGGGAATACAAAAGACAGAACTGTGTTTAAATTTCACCTCTTTGCAAGTTTTTCATTAAAATTCAACAGCTCTTCAAAATGTTGGCTATTGCTAGTATCCACTGAAAGTATTTATTTCATGGATACCTTGAATGTCTTTCACAGGATTTCTTTAATACTGTGTTGCATACTGCACATGAAGTTCGATAACCCAGAGGTTTGCTTGCTATGATTCATTAGTGCCAAGGCTGCATGAAAGGGGGAATGGTCTTGTGGTCAAGGTATTAGACTGGGGTTCAGGAGATGTGAGTTGAAATCTGCTTCTGCCACAGGCTTCCTGTATGACCGTAGGCAAATCCTGTGGGATTGGATGTTCAAATGCTCAGCATCCCCAGTTAGGGGCAGATTTTCAGGAAAGCTCAGCTCCCATTTAGGCATCTAAATAAGGACAGTTTTTTTTGGGTGCTCAACACCCAGCACATTGTGACACGTATGACTAGATTTTCAAAAGAATTCAGTATGAATTGTGCTGAGCTCTTTTAAAAATCTGTTCACTTTCTGAAATGCGTAAACTGGAAGGTGAATTCTTCTGAAAACTTGGCTGCAATTATGGATCTCGAGACTTTCTGAAAATTCCACCCTCTGGTGGTGTTGATCTCGTCTCTTCACTCATTTCTTGATTTTAAACTCTCTGAAGTATGGACTCTTTCTTACTGTGTATAATATATATTGCAATGGAGCCTGTATCTTGGTTTGGTCCTTTAGGTGCTAATACAAATAAGAATGCCTTTTAATGGTCCCTGCAAATGCTGCATTTCACCTGTAAATTTTGTGCATTTCTGCAAAGTTGAGATCAATTTGGAGATGGGGTGGTCTGCACGTTTCATCCATTAAGGAAGGCCTGGAGACAGTGTTATTTAGTCACTGTGGTTAGGATTAACATTCTGATGCTTCCAATTCACCTTAACCTTGGGAACACCTGGGATGACTCTTTTCTACGGTACATCAAATATACTGGATAGTAGTAACCAGCGTAAGAACCACGGCTGGAGGTTTGAAGATTTCCTAATAGAGAGTAGATTGAAAGGGGAGGACAGATGTCTGAGGCAACTTTACCTCAATTATAAAATGCTGCTAGTAAAACAAACATCTTGGAAGCTTGTCAAGAGCAAACAGTTTTGTCACTTGGTGATGTTGGCTTCAAATACATCTTCACTCCCAGTTGGGCAACAGATAAAAGGGTGAGAAGCTTAAAGGACAGAGAGATCAGAGGAGATCAGAGAGGATCCCCAAAGGAAGGTATTCTAATGTGTTAGCAGCACCCAAGGAAATGTCTGTCGTTTTATTTCAAGTTGGATGACATTTAGAAGTTATTCAAGGCTTCCAAATCTCAGAACCTAAAATTCTCAGAGGGTGGGGGTGGCTAACTGAATCAGACCCTTAGAAATTAGGGTAGGTATCTTAGTGAGGGACATGTAGGTAGCTTTTATTTAGTAAATTTATAAATTGGTGTATTTTCTTGCACTCCTTCATAGTTACTGAATTGCTATTAATGAAGACAAGCTAGTCTGCTAAATATATTTTATATGAATTATATTGGTGCATGGTTGGGGCTAGAGCATGGGATGGGTGCTTATTGATACCTTTACAGATCAAAAAGAGAGCTAAGATTTTTCATAGCCACTTGGGGGATCTGACTGTTTCCATTTACTTAAATGGGAATTGATCATCCAGTCGTTTTGGCCTTTCTGAGAATCACACCATAAGTCGATGGTACCAGTATCTTAGTGCACAGAACTTTTTCATAGGAGATCTGGGCTCAAAGCCCACTGGGAGCAGATAGTGAAAGAGTGTGTGTGTGGGGGGCGTATTAGTCTTATCCGAGTCATTGGTGAACATCACCTAACCACCTGCCAATCTGGTGGCATTTGTAGTCTCTGCTGAAGTAGAACCCAGCCCTGGGACAAGATCAGATGAGAGATTGTCTTTTGTCCCGTTTCAGCAATGGAGGTGGGAGGGCTGGAGCTGGTGACTGTTCCACATCTTCATTTAGAGATGAGAAAAGGCATAGCTCTCTCTGCCAAGAGCCCACATCTCTGGAATGCTCTTCCCTTTCATCTGTGCTGGAGTCCTCCTTGTGATGAATGATCACATGGATGATCTTCCACCCCTCTGCATCATCTTGTGTCAGGCTCTCGAAGGAGGTCAGGAGAGGACTCTAAAAGGCAGGGCATTCTAGGCTGTGGGATCTGGCTCTGGTACTGCTACCCAGACAGCTGGCTATCCCACTGTAAAATCCAAATGGAGGCAAGCCACTGGAGCTCTATTGTGAGGTTCACGAGGCAAGGTCAACTTCCAGCCGGTGAGTATAGACCTTACCTAGTCTCAGTTATCCCACTGTGCGCGTGTGCACGCACACACACATGCGTGCACAAACACACTCTTTTTGCCAGGAAGATAGCCTTAGCTACCACACAGTAGGCACATTAGGATATGTGCTGGAGAAAAAGCTGATCGATAGACCAGAAGCAGTCCTATAATATGGTAATGGGGCATATGTAATGATCTAAGATTACCCACAGTCAGGATGACAGTGAAGGGGATACCAAGAATACTGAGTAGTTTAAAAGTGTCTAGTTTCCAAACTGCACTAATGTAAACTGTCCAGTTTTATAAGTGACTGTAGGGCAGGTGAAGGTGCTGACCTGACAGCCACACTGATGATAGCCTCTCTTTGTCCCCCTGACAGAGCACTGTCAGGAGCAGAGTATTCTCAGCTTCCCCATCCTGCCCTGATGGTATGCATCTTCTCGAGCACCAGGCTACCCTGTAGATGGGCGGAGAATTCAATCTCATGTCCACGTACATTTAGTTCTTGATTCTTTGGCTGAGACTGGATGCCACTTGTGGTGGTGTGTTTTTATGATTAGGGGACTAAAGTGAAACCACCAAACTGCCTTCACATTGGTTTGGTTTCAGACCAACAGCCTCACAACCCAGAACTCCATAGCCTTTCAAGTGTCCCCTGAGCCATCCAGTTGAATCAGGTATTTAAATACCTACCACTTGACCTGGTGGAGATTATTTTTACTGCCGAACATGTTCTCATCCAGTCTGTCCCAGTGTTGTTGAACTCAAATGCTGTGCTTGTGTTTCAAATTATCTTAACAAGTCAATAACATTACCCAGAAATGCCAATGTCTTAAAATAAAAATCTCAATAAAAAATGACATTTAAGCCCTGGAAAGTAATTACTTTCAAAGTGCAGTTGATTTTGAAATTAATGAATCATAAAACTCCTCGCTAAGCTTAGTCGTCCTTCAACTCTTCACTTCAAAAATACAAATTCTTTTAAAGAAGAGTAAAAATGCAAGTGCCTGATCTTTTTTTTGTTTTTGGAAATGCCAGGCTGTCATCCTCAGGGAGCTGAGAAATCAATGGGTCATGTAGAAAAAGATCAGAAACTAGATCATGTCTGAGTGGTCCAGATTTTCAGAAATGCTCCCACACAGTTGCAAGCCTAATGATTTTCATGCAAATGGAATGTTTTTGGCATTCACAAATAGTCATTTGTGTCCAACTGGTGATTTATGCATTCAGATAAACAAGTTTGCTGTGCAATTACCTTAGCACTACGTGTACATTAGAGACTCATTTTGGAATACTTATTTCACAGTCACTTGTAAAAACGTGCCTCCTATATTTTGTTTCTAATGTGTCTGTGACGGGTTGGATCACAGAAACCCCCTTGGGAACTGCCAACTGATGTGCCAAGACTACTTCTGCCCCTGCTTTCCCTGCCAGCTTGGGACTCCAGCACCCTGGCTTGTTCAGCCAGACATGTCGGTCTGCTCCAACACAGACCCAGGGTCTGAACCATGTGCCCCAAAGCTGCAGACTTAGCTGAAAGCAGGTTACAGAAGTGTTCCTGTCTTTAACACTCAGATGCCCAACTCCCAATGGTGTCCAAACCCCAAATAAAACCGTTTTACCCTGTATAAAGGTTATACAAGGTAAACTCATCAATTGTTCGCCCTCTATAACACTGATAGAGAGGAATGGACAGCTGTTCTTCCCCCCTCCCCCCCCGGTATTAATACATACTCTGGGTTAATTAATAAGTAAAAAGTGATTTTATTAAATACAGAAAGTAGGATTTAAGTGGTTCCAAGTAGTAAAAAACAGAACAAAGTGAATTACCAAGTAAAATAAAATCAAACACGCAAGTCTAAGCCTAGTACAATAATAAAATTGAATACAGATAAAATCTCACCCTCAGAGATGTTTGGATAAGTTTCTTTCACAGACTGGACACCTTCCTAGTCTGGGCACAATCCTTTCCCCTGGTACAGCCCTTGTTCCAGCTCAGATGATAGCTAGGGGATTTCTGATGGCTCCTCCCTCTGTTCTGTTCCACCCACTTATATATCTTTTGCATAAGGCGGGAAGCCTTTGTCCCTCTCTGGGTTCCCACCCCCTCCTCAATGGAAAAGCACCAGGTTAAAGATGGATTCCAGTTCAGGTGACGCGATCACATGTCACTGTAAGACTTCATTACCCACTTGCCAGCACACACACATACAGGAAGACTTACAAGTAAAACAAAGCCATCTGCAGTCAATTGTCCTGGTTAATGGGAGCCATCAAGATTCCAAACCACCATTAATGGCCCACACTTAGCATAATTACAATAGGCCCTAAGAGTTATATTTCATATTTCTAGTTTCAGTTACAAGAGTGATACATTTATACAAATAGAATTACCACACTCATAATCCTGTCATGAAGCTTCCATTGAACCTATCTTATAGCAAAATATTTCACTGGGAACTCTCCTTTCGTGGTATTACATTTGGGCATGCCCTCAGCATTCACAGGGATGAATTTTCTGCAAGCCAGCAACACACCTTGAGATGCACAAAGTGAGCTCTGTCTAGAAATTGCCATAACCAGAGTCTGAGATGAGAGGGCCACAGTGTAATTATGTGGACTCTTGTGTGAGCATTTGCCCCATCACTTAGATGGAAACTGCTGAGACTGATCATACATTCCATTTATGTCCAGTGGGAGAGGGCGGCCTAGAGAACGGAGAATAGGGTGACCAGATAACAAGTGTAAAAAATCAGAACAGAAGGTGAGGTGTAATAGGTGACTGTAAGACAAAGCTGCGAATATCGGGACTGTTCCTATAACATTGGGAAATCTGGTCACTCTAAGTGAAGGGAGCAGGATTCCTGGTGGCCAGTTTCTACGGATGCTTTTTTCCCCAAGTTGTTGGCACTTTGCCACAGAACTCTGCACCTTTCTTTTCAGGTGTACGAAAGAGGGAGCAACGTGGACCAGTTTGTGACCCGTTTCCTATTGAAGGAGACTGCCAACCAGATCCAGTCTCTGCTGAGCTCTGTGGAGAGTGCTGTTGATGCCATTGATGAGCAAACCAGTCAGATCAGGTTGGTAATATCTTCTTGTCTTCTGCATTCTGCACCCTACTGCTGCTCTAATAGACTAATCTGTTTTATTTGTTAACCAGCCTTTTTTACTACCATGGTGCTGCTGGGGAATGTTTATGTATTCTGTGTCTTGAACTGGTGTAGCCATCTTTCTTAAACATTGTTTATTTCATAGTGTATTATAGAACAAACAGAAAAGTGAAACTAGAAGCTCAAACTAGAAGTAGGAAACAAAGTTTTAATTTTGATAAATTGGAAATATGCTTCAAAGAGTGAAAATTGTGACGTTCAGCCCTATGCAGAGGGCCAGCACCAGGAGGCCAGACACCATTTCAGACCTCAGGGCGATCCTTCCCAGTGTGCTAGGGAGACCAGCACGTCTTCCTTTCCATAGCTGACTGGTGCTCTGGGCATGTTCTCACCGTCTCACTCCATCTCTTTGTGTCTCAGTATGAGAGACAGGTCCTGAGCTTAGGAAAGCAAGGAGATTGCAGTGGATAGGTCCCTGTACTGTGGGGAAGAATGAAGGAAGAGGGGTCTGTGATCCCTCCACACCCACACAAGCGCCTGCCAAATTCTGGCCATTGGGAGTGCATGCAAGCCCTGAGCTGTGCAAGATAGCTTGTTTTGATGTTGCTGGACTGTGCACATTGGCTTGGAAACTTATAGCTACTGCTGAGGACTGCACTGCAGGCATTAATCTTCCATAAGAAAAGAAATAGCATTGAAGCAGGTGCTAGCACAGAATTAAATGGCACTTGCAAATAAATGTAATAAAAATGCAGGTCATGTCTGAGACCTCATCTACCTTGACAGCATCCCTTGCAGTCTGTTTATAAATAAGTAATGATTTTTAAAAAGATCTCAGGAGCGGCATGTTGCTGAACCCAACACTCTTGATAACTTTACTCTTTGCGAGGAGGCATCAGGAAATAAATCAGAGGGCAGACGGCCATATGGCCAATACATAGTTGATGAAGCAGGCAAACAAAAGTGCTTTCACTCAAAGCTTCTACTTTATTTAGTCTCCAGCACTTACACATGTCCAGCACAGGTTAGTAGAGCACCCCAAATCACCCCCAGATTCATATTTACCCAGGGTCTTGAGGAGGTCTTGAGTGGATAACCATAGACTTCCAGTGGCCAGCCTTCTGTTTGCAGGGAAACTTGAGAGTGTCCAAGTGTTCAAATGTCCACCAAGCTCAGATTTCTTCTTCTCTTTATATCTAATTTGTTAGTATTACATAGCTTGCTCATCAAAAAAAACTGCTGAGTAGAAGCCAAGTTCAGGATGGAGATTTCCAGCCTGTTGCTTTCCAGTGTGTCAGGCAGGGAGGTTTCCATCAGTTTAACCAGCTGTGTTTCACATAGCTTAGTTAATTATTGTCAAACTTTTCATCTTGCAAAACCACATGCTTCAGAAAAACAACCCAGCTCAGGAGGGCAGAGGGTTGTGTTTGCTCCTTGAGGTCTCTCCTTCCCCCTCCCCTCCTGGTCTGTTAGTTGTGTCAAGGTTTCAGAAAGGCCTCCTTTTAGCTGATTTCAGCAATAAGCATAACAACTGGTATTCCAGCTGTGGGCAATGGTTCACGCATGTTTCTGGGCTTTGGGCTATCGAAAATCTGCCCCTACAGAGCTCCAAACTCAACCTCATCCTACCTTCCTCTCTGCTTTCCTGCCCCCTTGCAAATATTGAATCGTCATCCGTTTTGGAAAGTTTTGGATTTAAGACTACTTGCAACTGCTCTAAAACTTAATGAGCTGTAATTTCTGGGAGTGCTGACCTTGCTACTCTTGACTCAATTCAGCATGTTTCACCAACCCTCACTTAAAAATAGAAATTTCTTCAGCCGTTCATGTGCATTGTTAGATAATCTGTGTTTCATTGCAAACTTATTTGCTTGGAGAACTGGTTTAAGCTAAATTGACAAAAGCACTTTTTTGCCAGTATAAACTGTGTCTACACTAGGAGGGTTGGTTGGTATAGCTATACCGGAAAACTTTTTAAGTGTAGACAAGGCCTAATGCTATGGAGCACCAGGTTACATACTTACATACTTTACCAGAATACAGGACTGGTTGGTATTTTTAGCCAGTATGTCAGCTCCAGTGCAGATGTACCCTAAGTAAATCTGGATGGACTCTAGGAGCCTACGTGGGTATAACATACACTTTGAGGGTGGCAGAAGAAGGTTGCAAGTTCCACTTTCTTGGGCAGCCTCTCGGCTTTGCCTGGGCTCAGCTTGACTTCATTAGGTTCTTGTCTGAATTTTGCCTGGTAACTCTACCAGCTCAGCATTATTTATTAACTTCTAAAACTTCTACTTAATGTCTATGCTCATAGTCACCACCTCCCACCACCAGACCAGTGAGGCTGCTTTTCGTCCCAGAAATCACAGCATGGATATTTCATACTCTTCAATTTATTTCCCTCTGCCGTGACCTCTGGTCTTCTGATGTGCTAATAAGTATGATCCAATGTAAAAATGGCAGAGGAGGCCGTTATCTGAGGTTCTATATAAGTCACGGAGTGGGGGTCTAGGAAAAGAGGTCAAGGGCATTGTACTCATGCCAGTGAGTTGGCAGCACTGATTGGTACCTACACCCTGCAAATTCTTACTCAGTTCAGCACATGGCAGGATCAGGCCATAAAAAAGTGACTCAAATCCTGAGCAGGAGTTTTTCATGATCTGCATAGCACAGTGTAGTGCTCTCTGTCCTGACAGTAAAAGATGGAGGACAAGAAGAGTTTCAGGTTTTCCTTTTTAAAGTATAAGTAAAGACAAATATAAGAAATACCCTAAAGCACAGCCTGAAATTTAACATAGAGAGTCCCTGAGTGTCAATGTCACGCATCTCCATGGAGTAATGAGCTTACTTACTGTAACCAAAACAGGTTGCCATAGAAACAGTATAGGGGAAATCAGAAGCTCTTTTCTCCCGATATGTATGAAAACCAGCAGGGTGAGAAGGTGTTGGTGGGGCAGATTTTTTTTTCTATCTCTTGAAGATTTATAGGACTGAGATGCTGTTTCAAATGTTATAAATGAGGCCGCTTTTAGCTCAAGTTTTAAAGCAGTGAAAACTGCCCTTTAATAAAATAGTGTTTTAAAATTCTGGCTTTATTTTCCCCATTTAATTTGTGAGCAATATTTATGCCAAAGTAAACGTATCAGTAATTAAAATGTCCAGTTGCATATACCCTCTGCCAATCATCACTCTGAACATACTACTAAATCAGTGTAAGAAACGTAAAAGCCAAAGGACATTGGGTCAGTTTAATCTCTGCTGCAGCTTCCTCTGAAATCATTTCTGTACTCCAGGGATGTATTTGTCCTTGTATTTCTTATGAATCCCTCCACACACAGACAGTTATCTCTTCATATTTGGTCACCCAGTGAAGTTTAGTCCATGAGCTGCTATCCAAATGGGTTTCTAATGCCAGGATTCTACATGTGTGAACAAATAATAAAGAGGAAATTATTCAATTGCGAAGGGCAATATTTTTCTCTTGTATGTCCATGGACCTCCACTGGCATGTAGAGAGAGCAGAGCAGGAAACCTAAGTCAAGGTGCACAATGATGTCCAGAGGGGAGCATTTTGTTCTAAGTTTCCAATTCTTTGAGTCTCTTGGAGAAAATCAGTTAATGTTCATGGATGTTGAAAGGCTAAAATATTCCCTCGTTTACATTTCACTTCTTGACCCTTTTGGTTGCAGGACTACAGGTATATAAATGTGCACCTATCACCTGCTTTTCAGAGTACTGGCAACTCCTGTTCACTTGAATGAAAGCTACCAGTCCTTAGCACCTCTGAAAATTAGGCCCAACATAAACTTATGTTTATTCCCAAATTTGGGATCTGCACTGGCGCATGAGAAAGAGCAGAGTAGATGCATGTGTGACCATACACAAATACGTGCTTGCCTTCTAACTGAACAATAGATTGGCACTTTAACTATAAACAACAGGTCCCATCTTTTAGTGAGTACAGGTTCTTATATTGGGAATCAGAATGTTGATGGTTTGGCAGATCAGAATGGCAGCCTCCAGCAAGGTGACAAACACCTTGTGATAAAAGAGTTTAAAGCCAATCTCACTCATTGTTGAAATGTGGGGGCATCAGCATTTCATGCCTGATTGTCTTTAATTAATAGAAGAGATGATTTATTTTTTTCCTTGTTTATGGTGTTTAATGTAAATATGCCACATGCTAGCACCAACCGAGATGAAAACTGGCTTTGTGAGGGTCAGATGTTCTCCAGCGCATTCTGTCGTCATGCTGGCAATATATCAGATGTTGCAAATTAAAACAAGAGTACCTGCTGGGTGCAGAATGCTTGAAGAAAAGCTCTTTGAAGTTTTGGAAGCAGTGCAGTTTGGGGGACACAGTCATTCAGAAACTCGTTTTCCTGTGCTTTGAGTAACAAACTTCTGGGTTAAATTTTCTATTGTTTTTGATACTATATCCCCTTCCCCTTTTTGTGTCTTTTCTCCTCTACAAGAGCCCCACTCACACCAGTATTTATTTATTTGGCATTTGCAATCCAGTCAAGCCAAGACACAGTGTTCTTATTGATGATGTTCAAGGCAGGAAGATCTCCGGGAAATTGAGTCATTTTGCAGTCCTCAACACTACATGTCATGGTTTGTGGCTGCCTACATTGAAATAGTGGACTGTCTCTAAAACACTACCGAAATTCCACTGCAGCACAAATTCCATGTCCGGTACAAAACTGGTTTGGAAGGCTCCATTGCCTTTGCAGTAAATCAAACCCAGGTTGACATTGAGTGAGGTCTGAGACAAGATAATTATTTGTCATTTTCTCTGCGAACCATGTCCTTTACCATAAATTCCTCACCCCATAAACTTATTCACAACGGGTGACAACAGGGCAGATGACCATATGATGCATTTAGCAAGTCTTTAATTAGCAGTAGATGTGGTATATCACACAATTTTGTCATGAGCTTTGCTACACTTTCCTCTCTGTGAACACTGGGCGAAGCAATATTGCAGAGAACCAATAGCCATGGTAGAGGAATAGATTTAAGTGTGCCTAAAATGATATGCATGGTGGAATTAAGTTGTGTGTTGGTCTTCGTTGTGTGAAACAAGCAAACCCACGCTGGAGTTCAGTACTCTACTGCTGAGTAACAGAGTGCCGAGGCTGAAGTGTGTAACATTTGGGTGTTGGTGCCCCATGTTGTTCTGGACAGTTTTCTAAGCAGGTTGTTGCACGTTTTGAGCTTAGTCGCTGTCTTTGTTAGATGTTCACAATATGTAAGATGTCTGTCCAGTATGATCCCTAGATAAACTGGGTGTGAATCATGCTTTATTCACTGACCACTGAGAACTATGTTCAGCTTTCTGTCCGCTTGTGCGTGATGTATGTGAAAGACACTCAACGCAGTCTTACTTCCACTTGATTTCAGGCACCACTGACAACAATAATGGACCATAGCCACCATATTTGCATTCAGAACACTTTCAAGTATGTCAGAGGAGTGTGACTGAGTGCTGAGGCATATGTCATCTGCATAAACAAACTTGCGAGACCCAGTAGGTCATTTGAATATAAGCTGAATAACATTGGAGATAATACTCATCCTTGGGGCAGGGGGTGGGGATGGATTCTTCTGGTGCCTCCAAGCACCAGTGCCGGCTGTACTGTTTTTGCCGCCCCAAGCAGCGCGCTGAATTGCCACTGTGGACGGCATGGGCAGTCCATGTGCTCTTAGGGTGGCAAGAGTGTTTCTGCGGCAGCGGCAATTCGGCAGCAGCTTCTGTCTTCAGCCGGAAGACAGAATCTGCGCCGCTGCAGACAGCTGAACATAGAAGCTGCTGCCGAATTGCCGCTGCTGTGGAAATGCGCATGCCACCCTAATGGCACATGGACTGCCCCCGCTGTCCGCGGTGCCAATTCAGCACGCTTCTTGGAGGCAAAAACACAGGGACTGCCGCCCCTTGCAGATTGCTGCTTCAAGCACCTGCTTGGAATGCTGGTTCCTGGAGTTGACCCTGCCAAGCACTTGTTCTATCACCAATATGCACACGAAAATTGCAATTTCTGAAAAAACAGAGCAATCACATACATTAACCAACTTGGCATGGTTCTAAACAATTTCACCAAAAGGTCCATGTACCAGACCATATGATGTGGGTCTTCCACAGTATTCTTGCCAGCAAGTTAAAGAAGTATGGGCTGGATGAATAGACTTTAAGGTGGAAGAAAGCTGGCTAGATCATCGTGTTCAACGAGTAGTGATCAGTGACTCCATGTCTAGTTGGCAGCCGGTATCAAGCAGAGTGCCCCAAGAGTCGGTCCTGGGGCTGGTTTTGTTCAGTATCTTCATTAATGATCTGGAGAATGGTGTGGATTGCACCCTCAGCAAGTTTGCAGATGACACTAAACTGGGAGGAGTGGTAGATACACTGGAGAGTAGGGATAGGATACAGGGGGACCTAGACAAATTAGGGGATTGGGCCAAAAGAAATCTGATGAGGTTCAACAAGGACAAGTGCACAGTCATTGCCAGCAGATAGAGGGACATGATCATTCCCCTCTATTCGGGATTGGTGAGGCCTCATCTGGAGTACTATATCCAGTTTTGGGCCCCACACTACAAGAAGGATGTGGAAAAATTGGTAAGAGTCCAGTGGAGGGCAACAAAAATTATTAGGGGGCTGGAGCACATGATTTATGAGGAGAGGCTGAGGGAACTGGGATTGTTTCGTCTGCAGAAGAGAAGAGTGGGGGGGAATTTGATAGCTGCTTTCAAGGGGGTTCCAAACAGGATGGATCTAAACTATTCTCTGTGCTACAGCAGATGACAGAACAAGGAGCAGTGGTCTCAAGTTGCAGTGTGGGAGGTTTAGGTTGGATATTAGAAAAAACTTTTTCACTAGGAGGGTGGTGAAGCACTGGAATGGATTACCTAGGGAGGTGGTGGAATCGCCTTCCTTAGAGGTTTTTCAGGCTTGACAAAGACCTGGCTGGGATGATTTAGTTGGAGATTGGTCCTGTTGGACTAGGGGGCTGGACTAGATGATCTCCTGATGTCCCTTCCAACCCTGATATCTATGGTTCTATGTGGCATGATCAGGTTAAGGAAAACTGACCCAGCCTTCAGCTTATGTTGGAATCCATTTTCGATGAAAGTTGTAAGTGCCAGCACTCGATCACATGTACTATGGCCGCAGCAAAAGCCACTTTGCTCTGGTGCCAGCATGCCTTCCGCAGATGATGAAATTCTTTGCAAAATCAGATCCTTAAGTATCTCAAAGCAGACGCTTAGAAGTGAAATTGGTCTGTAACTCGAAGGCAGGTATTGGTCTTTCCCAGGTTACAGCAAGGCAGTGACCTTTGCTGGGTGCCAGATTCTAGGCGGTCTGGATTCCCGCAGAACTCCCGAACGAGCCATTCCCGAGTGGGAGGACCCAAATATCAAATAAGATTCTAACAGTGAGAAACAAGATCAAAGGAGTTGAGTAATTCTCCTTCCTTTTTCTCATGCTCCCTTAGAATCATAGAAGATTAGGGTTGGAAGGACCTCAGAAGGTCATCTAGTCCAACCCTCTGCTCAAAGCAGGACCAATCCCCAGACAGATTTTTACCCCAGTTCCCTAAATGGCCCCCTCAAGGATTCAACTCACAACCATGGGTTTAGCAGGCCAATGCTCAAACCACTGAGCTATCCCTCCTCCCCATTTTCATTTTGCAGTTGCAGTCAGGGTCCAACTGAAACATATGTCCATCAAATTGCTTTAATGGGCAGGATAGAGTAGTCCTACATTTGCAGGCAGATTTGCTGCATCACCTCCCTTGAAGCTTGAAAGGAAAGTAAATTTGCAGGTCAGCCTGGTTACTTTATTTGGAAATGTACTACTGATGTGGAGGGTGCCGAATTAATAGCTTTGGAGAATGAAATCCTGTAATTAGTACAAAAACAGGTACAGCATCGTCAACACCATGACCACATTTCTCCCTACTGCCCTGCTAGTGTGCCTAGCTTTGCCCAGTCCCAAGTGTAATATAGAGCAGCTGCTGTATTCTGTTTTACACCCGGCTGTGCATGGCCCTAGGGGGTTGCTCTGGCAGCTAGATACAGTATCACAGGAATGGAGAGATGCTCCAGCCGCATTGCCTCCCAGCCACACAGAGGGAAGTGTCAGGGAACCTGCTTTACCATGCTGAAGGCAGCTTTATGTCAAGGGACTGGTGCTAAGAAGACTTAACTAGGGTTTGCATATGTCTGGGTTGTCCCGGACGTGAGTCCACCTTCTGTCAGGGCAGATTTTTCAAATAAGAGGAAATGTTCAGGATTTTTCCAAACGAAGCCGACATTGCAACTCAAAGAGCTGTCTCCGTGCCCTGATTGGGCCCTCCGCTGCACCCACAGCTGCTGGATCCCACCCACCTTAGCTTGCTATGCCAGGGAAGAGGAGCTGCCAAGCACCTCTTGGCCAGTCCACCTGCCCCGCCGCGGGGCCTCAGAGCCCAGCTGGGAGGGGTGACAGGGCCAGGGCCTGGATCCCTGCCCTGGGGAGGGGAAGAGGTCCACAGGGAGGAACTGACTGACTGGGCTGGTGCTGCTTCCCAGGCATGCGTCAGCCACCTTACCACCATGACAGGGAGCATGACACTGCTCCCGGCCTCGAGAGTGAGACTGCAGGTATCTCCTCCAGCACTCTCCCAAATAACTTCTCCCAGTCCGCATACCCCTCCAGCACCCCTGCTCAGTACACACACACAGACACACACACACACACCCCTCCAGCACCCCCAAATACCCACTCCCAGTACACACACCCCTCCAGCACCCCTCCCAGTACACACACACGCACACCCCTCCACAACCCCCAAATAGCCCCTTCCAGTGTACACATACCCTCCAGTTTTCCCCCTGCCCCGGCAGTGTCCTTTATTTGGGAACTTGAAATATGGCAACCCTAGACTTGACAGGCATGAGAATCAGGCCCTAGATATGACAGATTGTAGCATTTTCTACTATTCCCTTTCCCAATGGTTTAACAAAAGTTTTCTATCATCTCAGTACCTAGATGTGTGAAGCTTTCTTGGATGCTGACTTCATGATCTCTCAGTAATTCACACCCCTACTAGCTTTTCCATTCCAAGTCTGTAACATTAAATATTTGGCTGTTGTACCAGAGACTAAACTAATCTGTCTTCTGCTTTTGGAGAAAAATGCTAGTCCCAATGATGCTGAAAATACACACCTGCTAATTACCAAAAGCCCACAGCCTGCTGTGCTCTTTCAGCAAAAGAGTCAAAGAATCAGGTTTCTTTAAGCCTAATTGGATTTGCAAGCTATTTTGCTAATATGAATAAAGTCTCTAACTGAGCAATGCAGTACAAAATTCAGATAACAGAAGATGTGTGCGCAGAACAGAAAGTGTAGTTGCCTGGGTTTAGGTAGCTCAGATGATATCTTGCAACATTTTCCAGATCAGGTGGGAATGTTGTTAATTTCCATGACTAAGAACAGAATTCCTCTCTGTCAATTTGGAAGTCACGTAATGGCCTTCAGCAAAGCTTTTTATAATGCACAATATGAAATTTGGGTAAACATGAGAGCTCAGTGGACACAATGATGAGGAAATGAGTCCTCAGATGGAGCAATCAGAGATCACTGAAGACATCATTTTCATTTATATGTCTGTGTATGAGCCCCATACGTAATGTTGTTTTCTTATTGTTGTATGCTAAGGAGATTTCAATAGTAACGGGGAAAAAAAGTCTGAGTAAATTATCTCACTATTCTGTATAAAATCGCAGAGATGATCTAAAAATTATATAGAGGGCTGTAAAATGAAGTGCAACAGCAGAGATACCAAGAGACACATCATTACACATTTTAAAAAATTGCCATCTCTTCTTGCATAACATCCTGAATATTGACAGGGCATTATTCAGGAACTGAATTATTCAACCCATTGTAATCATGTGTCTCTCTCTTGGTACCCTCTCCATTGTTCTCTATTTTTAACTAGTGTCTGCTTTTGGGACCATCTATCAGATGCATTTATCATCCCCCTACAGAAATCTTGAAATATCAAGGATATTCTGGGTGATCTCAGGGACAATAGCAGGCTGGGAATTGTTCCCTTGACAATTAACTCTGCTGCATGTCATGTTGTATTCCCTTTTACAGACTAACAACTTCAAGGTGGCAGTAGACCATTATCAAAGAGTTGAAATATCCACAGCGGCCTGGGTGTTTCACGTTATGATATACTGATTTCAGTGCATCGTGCGTGCATTTCAATTGCCTTCTGGCTAGAATTTTTAAATGAGCTTAGCTCCCATTTAGGGACCAAAATAAGCAGCCAGATTTTGAGCCTGTTGAATGCTGAGGTCTGTTGAATATCTGACCATAAGTGTCACAATGGGAGGTGTTTGATGTTCAGCACTTCAAAATCTGCTCATGGTTTCATTGTTTAAGTGTGAGCTGAGCTCTTTTGAAAATCTGGCCCCGATTGTGGGTCTGAGCAGTTGAAAATTTGGCACATGATCTACATGGTATATCACCAGAAAGTATCTATTATGTCTTGAACAGCCTCATAGATATCATTTTCAATATTTGTCAGGTTAATGAATAGGAGGACGGAGAGTGGGCATTTAATGTGTCTTTGAAGAATTATGAGGCACTGTTGTCCAAAGTTTATTGTATATTCTAGTATTTGCCAGCTGGTAGTTCATCTGATTGTCTTAAGTGGGCATTCACATCTCCATGAAAACTCCCATCCATCTCTCAAATTGCAGGACAATGCCAAGTTCAATATTTTTACTTGCAGGTCTGTATTCTAATTACCGTATATTATTCCAAAACAATATACCTATTTATGGTGCTTTTCTCTAACTGGTCTTTCCGTAGTGCTGTTCAGTAGTAGCGAATGCTTTCTTTCAAACATTCTAAATGTTTTCCATGTTGCTCATTCATTTAGCATGCACTGCTGAAACTTCCTCAGGATGCACAGTGTACATAAATTTGTGTAGCTTTGAGAAGTGTTTTTGCATTTTTTAAAAAGTGAATTCTATAATTTGAGGTATAAAAGTCAGTTAAATGATAATGACTTTGGGCACTGAGATATTATGCAGCCCATCTTACAAGTTGTTGCACACAGATTTATGTCCACTGCATCCAGCATTGGAACATGCAACTAACCTCAGTCTCACTTTGGTGCTTTTCTCTGTTGGTTTCCATTTATTTTATTATTTTTATTTGTATTTAGTTATTCAAAGAGCAGAAAGAGAAAGTTTCTAGGATTACATTGAAATATACTGCACATTCTGCCACTTGTATAAAAGAAATCGATTCATAGAGGAAGAAAAAAGCATGCATGCATTGATTATGAATAAAAATAGCCTGTTAGTCTAGAATCATGGACACGAGTCTAGTCAATTCCTGCCTTGCAAGAAAAAAAAGCATGATAATTGGCCAATGAGTCCATCCTCGTGCAACTGTTGTCATTGTGCAAACCATTGCTGATCGAGGAGGAGCATAGGAAAACGAGGGGGCAAGGTTAAAGAATAGTACATTGTCTGAGTGAATTGTATGAATGCTAATACTTTTAAGTAGAGATTGAGGTAGTGGAAGAAGAGATGCTCAGGCCAGCAGTTGTCAAACTATGGTCCACAGAACCATTGCTGATAGTGAAAGGAGAGTTGGCAGGTCACATGACTCTAGGGTGACCAAACATCAAGTGTGAAAAATCAGGACATGGCGTGGGGGGTAATAATGGCCTATATAAGAAGAAGCCCCAAATATCGCGACTGCCTCTCTAAAATCGGGACATCTGGTCACCCTACATGACTCTAGTCTACATCCTTGTTATCTGCTGCTTTATTCCAAAAAAAAAAAAAAAAAAAGGAGCCTGGATACCTGTCCTGGGGAAAAATCTAAGCTAGGAGGTGCTGCTGCAAGAGAAGAGGAAACACACAGAAGAGGGGAGCAGGTGTCTGAGAAGCAGGTTCAGAGGACATAGAGGAATAGATAAGAGAGGAAAATAGACTGAAGAGCCAGTCTGGTTAACTTTTTTTCTGGAAAGGACAAAACACTCCTTGCACTGGATTCTGAACAATGCACAATCACTTTCCTAATGTTATTTGCCATGCCCCAAGTGCTGCAGTTGTCACACAGATGTTGTGGGATATGTGTGGGAAGTGCGGTGTCCTGCATACCCACACGTGGGAGGAAAGGTAGCTCACGTGATTGCAAATGGGAAACAGGGTGTCCACACAACAGTCTGAGACCTGCTCCTTGCAGTGCACTAGTAGAAGAGCTCCTGGAGTTACCAGTATGGGAGGGTAGGTGGAGGAAAGGGGATTCTGAGGGAATGAAGGGATTCTTGGAAGAGGGATGTCATTCCAGGCATAGGTTTCATGCTATGAAAAAAGCATGAATGGGAGAGTCGGAGGAGAAGATGAAAGGAACAAAGGGATGGATTGAAGAGCAGGAAGAGGGGAACTGAGAGAGTATCTGGGCCCCTGTGACAAAGTGGGAATATTTTGCAATATTTTCGAGAGGCCAGTTTGTGTCTCAGTTTTCCCTATGTGCCTAGGGTGGAAGGGGACTGTTTGCTCTCCCAGCGGGCTGAGACACATAGGGGTGGGTATTGCTTAGCTGTCGGGGCCTTAGTTTCCCTATCAATGAAACATCTGAGAAGACAATGGCAAATTCAGTCCCCAGCACATTCACACCTAGCAACCAATCACCCAGAGGGATATGGATTTCCCGTCCGCTCCTCAGGGAAGCTGAACAGCAATCCTCCAGCTTGAGACTAAAAGACTGGAGACGTGAGATTGAAGGGGGAGGCAAGGGTTGGCTGCTGAAGGAGTCAGGGCTCACACCTGGAGTTTGACAAAAGAGATCAGACAGAAGGACAGACAAAGCTTGAACCCAGGTTCACTACAGCTTGGCTGGGCTCTGGGCTAACCAGAATGGACTCTGCTTTAACCTTCAGTTCTCTGTGTTACCCTAAGGACTTCCTACGCTGTGTTCCAGATAATAAATAAATGCTGCTCTTTTGACAATGTTGTGTGAGTATCACTGCAAATGGTTGACAAGGTGCATGAAACCCTGAAGAGTGTACAAGTCTCCATCAAGGGTCTGTCTCAGTTGGACTTACTGACGGTGCTCACGGTGCAAGCAAAGCAGGCGTGCTGCAGGCCTAGAGGTCCAGTCGGAGGAGGCAGTGAAGCTTACCCAGGAGGAAAAGCAAGATCCCCAGGGGGTCTGGCACACTGAAGGAGTTCCTCCTAGAGACTGTTCCAAAGTTGGGGCCATAGCACCAGTCCTGTGGATCCCTTTCAAAGTGAGAGCAGGGCAGTTGATCTGTATGTGGAAAGAGACAGGGAACCAGGAGAAAGGGAGGTGACATTGTCAGAGCGGCTGTTGTATTGACTGAAAGCTGTCAAGATGGGAGAGGAAATTACGATATTCTCAATAAGAGAGAACCATGGTGTGATCCAGTTTTGGCTGGTGGAAAGGAGGCAGGGGAAGATGATAATAAACATGGAGAAGAGACAAGATTTGGCAGGAGCCTGGGTGAGAGGGGAGACCAGAGAGAACCCTTGGAGAAGCACAAAAGGGATGCTCAGGAAGGCACGGCAGGGAGACATTCCCTCTCTGCAATAGATAGCAAGAGCCATTGTATTTGTGAGAGTAGGTGAAGAGAACGCTCTTAAAAGATGCTTTTGAGCAGGGAATTTCCTACCCGCTAGTTCAGGTGGGGCTGGGTAGCTTAAAGTGTGTAGGGATGTGGGTTTGCAGCCCTGGAGCCTAAAGCTGTTTGTCCACAGAACAGGCAATAGCAAAGCAGGCTTCCCCAGATTACCCTCTCAATATGCCTTCACACGCAGTCGTTCAGGCACCAAGTCCACTCAATCCTTGCCTGAGTCTGCTGCAAAGAGAGCCAATTGCATGGATCCTTTGTGTGATACGGACGTACAGAACTGGGCTGAGGCCACTTCATTTCACAAAAGACGTTGATTAGGTTTTGTTATCAACTTTGTTTGTGTTGCAAACGACAAATGAAATGGTTGAGATATTATGCAGCCCATCTTACAAGTCGTTGCACACAGATTTATGTCCATTGCATCCAGCATTGGAATATGCAACTAACCTCAATCTCACTTTGGTGCTTTTCTTAGTTGGTTTCAGTTTATTTTATTATTTTTATTTTTATTTATTTATTCAAAGGGCATAAAGAGAGAGGATATAGGATTACATTGAAATATACTGTACATTCTGACCTAAGGGTGTGAGTATTCCATTACCAAACCCTAGTGACGTCCATCTCCAAGACACATTTGTAAGAAATTGAATAGTACTTCAGGCAAAAAACTTACTTAATTTTTTACGTTATTTTTTTTGTTGCTATTGGGCAAATACACTGAATCTGTGGGTGGTTCTTTGTTTGTTTGCTTTTTTTATGTGCAATATGGCAATTTTGCCTTTTGCTGGTAAAGGGTGCTTATCAGAAGTGACGTAGTGTCATACATTTCTAAATATACTACACAAAGCTCTCAGGTAAGCAAGGCATGCTTTGGTAATTATGTATTCAAAAGAAAGGAGCCTACAAACTAGTAGGAAAAAATGCCAAGGTATGTGATTCTCTGTGTAGTGTTTCTTCCACATTCTGTCATTTCCCTAGATTGCAGGAACATCCGCCATATCCGTTTCTCTCTCCCCCTCATTGCATGGTGCAGAGGTGCAAGCTCAAGGAAAACCTAGAGAAATGGGCTGGGGGTGGGAGTGAGGGACCATGGCACACAAAACGGAAGGACGGGGTGGAAGGATTTGGAGAACCTCCACCTTCAGCGTAAAAAA
Source organism: Gopherus evgoodei (assembly GCF_007399415.2). Classification (NCBI taxonomy): domain Eukaryota; kingdom Metazoa; phylum Chordata; order Testudines; family Testudinidae; genus Gopherus; species Gopherus evgoodei. Next base: position 9,968,584 of record NC_044333.1, on the reverse strand, counting down.
ACAGATTGATGCTGCTCAGAAATAACCTACATGCTGCTTGCATTCTCTTTCCTGGAAAGGCATCCCCAGTGCATGCTGGGAGGCTGTGGAAGATAATGGCTCAGTGGTTTGAGCATTGCCCTGCTAAACCCAGGGTTATGTGTTCAATCCTTGAGGGGGTCACTTAGGGATCGGGCAAAAGTCAGTGCTTGGTCCTGCTAATAAAGGCAGGGCGTTGGACTTGATGACCTTTTGGAGTCCCTTCCAGTTCTGTGAGGTAGACATAAGTAGTGAGATAGAGGACACAGGGAGAGAGTCCAGAGAAACTGCACAAGCGTGGGGGCAAGTGTTGCCTGCTTTACATGGTAGGTGAGAGGGGGCTTGGGTCTAGGTTTGTTGACAATCTGTCTTGTTCATCCCTTGACTCACAGTAGGTCCTAGTCACTGTCTTTAGCAGGCAAATACAGAACTACGAGGGATCTCTCAATACCTTTCTAGTCTTGTTTTACATTTAAAAAACCTCCAAGTTGTTCAGCTCTGGGATGGCCCAGGAGTCTAGGCAAGCTGTTGAGCAAGGGGTCTGAGACTTCAGGCTGGCAGGGCCTGGGGGTGCTGTGGAAGCACCACACTTGGACCCCCGAGAAAGGCAGCACCTCCTTATCCATCTCCCTCCAAGGATTACAGTCAGGCTAACCCTTCCTTCTGGGTATGGTTTCCTCAAGTGCTCATCAGTGGTGCACCTGCAGTAAGTCAGCCAATGTGGGGGCCGCAGAAGCTTGAGAGAGGCGTGTTGCACTCCTTTCCTCAGGCAGAGAGTAAATGGAGATGATCCCAGAAGTGAACCACCCACACGTATACCAGAAAAAAACGTGATTGTACTGGGGCAGGCAGCAAGGCAAAGTCTGCTGGCATTACTCCATTAAACTGAAAGTCAGTCAAAAAGCTGCAGAAATGGCTGTGTAAAAATGTCGCTCATTGGCAGGGTCCCAGAATAGTTATGGAACCCTAGCCCCTTGCTCCTGCAATGCCATTTCATGGAAGCTTTTCAGAGGTGTGAAGAGAAAGTGATTTGCTTGAAAGCAGCGCTGTGGATATTGCCAATTCTCAACATATTTAATATGACAGGAAAACGATTAGGAGCCGGTGAGTGGGCTCTTACAATATATGCTAATTCTAACTTGAACGAGTGATGGAATGTGCCCACACTATCACCTCTAAGCTGAGTTTACACACCTCCTTTCCATAAACTATGGGGCCAGTGTTAATATTTAGGCACTCTTTCATAGCTGAAGCTCTTGGAATTTGTTGTTCTCATCCCACAAACTGCGGAAACATTTGTACACAACATTTTTGACCAACCGTGTCCATATTATTCTGCCAGGATGTATCAGCATCAGGTCCTAAGCATGGAATTCAGATGGCTATATTTTATCTAATCAGTACTGAAATTAGGTTATTTCTTTGTAATACAGTAGTACCTAGGGAAGGCACCAATGAGATGTGCTAGGCATTGTACAAACACATTAGGGAGACCCTACCTCAGTGAATTTATAGTCTAAACAGGCAACACAGACCAAGGATCGCGAGAAAAGTATTCTCCTCCTCCACATTTTGCAGATGGGTAACAGAGGCATGCAAAAATTAAGTCATTTGCCCAAGCCAAGGACATATGAAGTCTGTGGCAGAACTGAGAATAGAATCCAGTGTGTCTGAATCCAGTCCCTTGGTCTGATGACTTTACTTCCCACAGGAAGTTAGATCTTTTTTGCTACAGTGTATTCTTTGAAGAGCCAGGCTTCCAAACTGAACATTGTGGATCAGGACACTAATAACTAGAACAGAGTAAATTGTGAGAAAAAACTTGCCATGAATATTTATTACTTTTCAAATGGGAATGTCAGTTCAACCCATTCAGGTTTGATTTCCTCAACCATTTGAGTGGTCAAGCTTTACATACCCATGAAAAGCTAATTATGAGCTTGAATATTCTAAATACTGCATTTAGGATGGTAATTCTTCTATGCATGTTAGTTATTGATCTGATATCCAATCAGGGAGCAAAAGAAATATCCCATGTCCCAGGTAAGTAACCAGTTGGGAACAATATTTGTAATGTAAATATTAGATATTTTCAGTTAACTGTTAACAAGACATTCAGATAGTGGAAAAATTGCAAAAGAATTTCATGAACAAGTTGGAATAACAGATTGTGACTGGAGTCCCAGGGGAGCCAACTGAGGTCACTCAGTTAGGGTGAACTGCAAAGAATGGGGCAGACAAACCCCAAAGCTGGTGGATATTCCAGAGCTCAGATTTATCAAACCAGCACAAAACAGCTTGTACAATACCTCACTGGTTATCCAGAAGACAGCAACACAGTTCCCCTAAAGTAACCCAGCCTCAGGCCTCCACCCAGATACTCAAGTCAAATATGTTGAGGATTACTGAAAATCTTAGTCATCATATAAAAAAGTTCTTCCAATCCCAAAGGATTGGACACATTACCTCCCAGCTTATGAATATTCCAGATCTTACCGAAATACATGCTTACAGCCAATTCTCATTAACTAAACTAAAATTTATTAAAAAAGAAAAGAGAGTGAGAATTGGTTAAAAGATCAGTATACATACACACATGAGTACAGTTCTTGAGATTCAGATTCATAGAAGAGATAGTGAGCTTTGTAGTTGCAAAGAGTTCTTTCAGAATTAGTCCATAGGTTATAGTCCAATTTTTATATTCAGGGTGGTCCAGTCAGAACTGGGATCTCAGTCCTTATGGCTTAGGTTTCCCCTGCATGAAACATCAAGCAGATCTGAGATAAAAAGGATCAGGACCCAAACATCTTTATACAGGTTCAGGCCTTCTTATGACAGCTTGGAGTGCTTCGGCGAACTATAGGCACTCATAGGGACTTTGAAGTGGATCCATTTCCTAAGCATCTCTGGTAATTATTCACACAGATTAACATAAGGCAATTGCCTGCTTTTCCACCATTCGCAGATGATTTGCTGTATGTTTCAAAGAGAGATTAATACAGCGATATCTTATGTTTACAGTTCATTTAAATGTTAAGATGTCCTTTTGATCTCTGAATTAACAGAATACAGCATAGACAGGGATTGTTTGATTACATTGTTGACCTCTACCAATATATATGTAAAAACACAAACATTATCTCCCCATATTTTTTTAAGGGTTGAATTTGAGTCATTTATCCTGCCGAATGCTTAACTCTTTCTGGCCCTGTGTCACACAGGTACTCTGAACATTTCAGGAATGTGTCATGAACAGGAAAGAAGGGTGAAATCTGACAAATGATTGAGGGAAAATTATTTACTTGGTTCTAGATTTGGCACAACACTGACTTCTCAGTAACATACCGTACCATGAGGTCTGTTCAGAAAATGCTCACTCTGCTGTTTCTTGACTTAGCAGCAGGCTCCTTTTTAAAAAAAAAAAATCACAACCCCAAACTGCCTTGTGACTGTTTTTGGGAATAAGTGTTGAGTTTGTCTCCTGGTATCATTATTATGTATTGATTTATTAGTATTCAGACAACTACTTTAACATTTTCACAAATTTTAGGCTATGTCAGAAGTTCCCGTCATCCATTCCAGGGAGCAGAAATGGTACCAGATTGCTCGGGTGATCAATCACTCACCACCAATGAGAAATGCCAAAGAGTCACAATATGTGCAGTTTGAACAACCAGTAGGCGAAGAAAGATAGAAGCTATTCAGTGAGCACATATGAATAACGAATGCATTTACAACTGGAATTGGTTCTGAATGATTTATTAGCCAGAAAAAATTGATTGAATTTGTAATGAAAATTATTCAAAATAAATAGGTCAAGAAGCTCTGCTTATTAAGCACATCCTGATATTCAAATGGACTTCTTATTGAAAACATATGTTTGCCATCGGCAGAGTTAAGCTTGTGTGTATGATTGCACTAATTTCATAAATCACCATTTAGATGCATGTTTTGGGACAATAACACAAATGCAACTAATTGCACTGGGTTCAGTGAGTCTAATAGAAGACCTCGAGCCCCAAAAGTGAATTAAGGATCCATTTATTTTAACCCTTTTGCATTCTCTGTGTACCTAACAGAGATTTTTTCCTCCATCTCACATACAATTTACTGCATCTTGCAATGATTCATAAAAGCCATATGACTTTTGTGACCTTCATATAAGCCCATATAATATAAAGGAATCCACACTTCCTATGTGCTGGTTAAGGCTGCTTTTTTGAAATGTGTCTGTTGTGGAGGGTTTGCACTTAGGTGCAGAAAGAAGGAATTCCTTTTTGTTTTCTGCAGCAACTAGTGCATCTCTTGCTTGTTTTGATAGAGGCCAAGTTTTCTGAACGCAAGGCCACACTGTAAGATCCATCTCTCTTTTCTCAAGCTTCTGCCTGGGAGGTGAGGAGCAGAGAGGTGGAGAGGCTGACTTTCAGTTCATTTGGTTGGAAGAGTCCATTTTTTCTTTTATACCTCTGTCCCTAAGAGTTGTATGTGGTGGTCGTCACTGTGCATGTGCCCTGAAACTTCTGCACTATCAAAAGATAAAGGTGGGGTCAGCGGTGGCTCCAGGCATCAGCACTCCAAGCACATGCCTAGGGCGGCAAGCCGCAGGGGGCGCCCTGCCGGTCCCTGCAAGGGCGGCAGTCAGGCAGCTTTCGGCGGCTTGCCTGCGGGAGGTCTTCCGGTCCTGCAGATTCGGCAGCAGTTCAGCGGCGGGTACGTCGAAGCCGCGGGACCAGCAGACCTCCTGCAGGCAAGTCGCCGAATCCACAGGACAGGGAACCTCCCACAGGCAAGCTGCTGAAGGCTGCCTGACTGCCGTGCTTGGGGCGGCAAAAAAGCTAGAGGCACCCCTGGGTGGGATTTTCAAAAGTGCTCAGCACTGGCCTAACGCTGCTCCCAGTGCAGTCAATGGGAGCTGTACTATAGACTTCAAAGGGAGGAGAGTTAGACTGCTGCTGTGCACTTGTGAAAATACTGTAGTTCACTTGACACTGAATTTGTAGCCAGATGGAGGAAGCAAGAGGTTTTTTTATTTGCTGAGGTTCTGTCCTATCACCGTTCAGCAGGGAGTGCCATGGCAAATGCAGTAAACCCTCAGAGTAACCAACATTAGAGTTACTAACTGATCAGTCACCCACACACCTCCTTTGGAACTGGAAGCACGGAATCTGTCAGCAGCAGCAGAGACAAAAAAAAAAGCAAATACAGTACAGTGTTAATGTAAACTACTAAAAAAAATAAAGGGAAAGTTTAAAAAAAAGATTTGACAAGGTAAAGAAACTTTCTATGCTTGTTTCATTTAAATTAAGATGGTCAAAACCAGCATTTTTCTTCTGCATAGTAAATTTCAAAGCTATAATAAGTCGATGTTCATTTGTAAACTTTTGAAAGAACAGCCACAGCATTTTGCTCAGAGTTCTGAACATTTCAGAGTTACAAACAACCTCTATTCCCGAGGTGTTTGTATCTCTGAGGTGGTGCTGTGTTTGAAACATATTTTTATCAATAGAGGGAGGTGAGAGGTTACCTGGAGTGTTTCTATTACCGTCTCTTTAATTATCTGCATGTTCTTGGATTGCAGACACTACCACAGTAAATCTGGCCATGGTGTAATGGATACCTGGTATGACAACCCTGTGCCTAGTTATGCCCCCAATAACAGAATCATGGCCAAGGAGCACAGGAAAAGCTTCCAGACTGGTGAGTGTTTTATATGTTCTTTGCATTTTGATGCTCTGTCGTTGGACTCACTGCTAACCCACCGGTTTGTGGCTGGGTATAATGGAGGCATTTCTCTGCTTGCTATCGGCATCCCACACAATGGAGTCATAATAGTCCCCCCACATGCAATTCAAAGAGCTTGGGCTTGGATCAGCGCTCATATTTTTAGTGTTGATTCAGAAGCTGAACTAAAGGCGTGGTACCCATAATCTACAACTTATCTTATTAATGTCCTATACAGCACTAGCAAAGTGTTCTTATCTGCCATCCATTTGTTCCCAGCAATACTTTAAACAAATGAATCCTATCTTTATATTTAGTCGTGAGATTATCTAGATGAGTTCATTTATCAAACATAACTCCTAAGAAAGTAAAATTTTGAACTACCTGTATTTTTTCAGCATAAAGGTTCCATTCTTCCCCAATTATCTTGTAAAGATTTGTTTTAGCCAGGGAGAACTTAAATCCCCAAGTATCTCCCCATTGTGAAATCGCCCTGAGGACCTCCTGGGTTCTCTCCTCAGCTATCTTAAGTCTTCTGTGTTTGACCCATATTGCACAGTCAACTGCAAGTAGAGCGATACCTATTCCTGCCCGTATACTTTCTGGGAGATCATTAATCATAATGTTAAACACCTGTGGAGTGTCATTAGTAAGTTTATATATAAGGTTAACATTCTGTCACAGGTACTTTTAATAAAAATCAGAGACAGGTCATGGGCAATAAACGAAAAGTCACAGAATCCCATGACCTATCCCTGACTTTTACTAAAAATACCCTGGAGGAGGACTGATTGAAACCTGGCTGCTGCTTCAGCCTTGGGGCTGCCGCTCCAGCAGTTAGGCCACCCGTCAGCTGCTCCATCATCTCCGGGGCCGACAGGCTGCTCCAATCCTGTCCCAGAAAGTCACAGAATCTGTGACCTCTGTGACACAATCATACCTTTTATTTATAAATATTCAGTGTATTGCAATTGCCAGATTCTATCACATAAGAAGTTTCTTATGCACCACAACATTCTTCCTTTTATTCCAGTTGTGACTTCCAGCAATCCTTCCCTCCATAGCATGTCATATGCTTTTTCGATGTCCAGAAAGACAGCTATCATAACCCCCCTGTTCCTTGTGAGGTTTTTTTGTATTTCTGTTTCTAATCTTACAATACGATCAACTCTGCATCTACTTTTCCTGAAACCCCTTTGCACAGTTTACGATTTCTTTTTTTTCCCCAGGAATGCTACTAATCTCTCATGTATCACTCTTTCCATAATTTCATCCACACACAACGTGAGAACAATAGAATAGGTCTATATGCATCAGGTCTTGTGCATAATTTGCCAGGCTTTCCTATCAGTATAACCACCACTTGCTTCCATTCTGCCAGTAGTAATCCTTGTCTCCGTGTATTATTATATCATTTCCATAAAACTCTTAAACTCCCTTCTACTAGGTGTTAAGCATTGCATTACCATACTCATACTCATTCATTAGCCCATTCATTTATAAGCTGACCCCCCCAAAATGGATAGGTAAAAATAGCAAAAACTGTATGACCCTTTCATAAGCCGACCCTATTTCAGGGGTTTGAAAACTTTGGCTCCCGGCCTATCAGGGTAAGCTGCTGGTGGGTCGGGACATTTTGTTTACTTGGAGCGTCTGCAAGCATGGAGCCCCTCAGCTCCCTGTGGCCACGGTTCGCCATTCCCAGCCAATGGGAGCTGCGGGAAGTGGCACAAACGGCGGCCACAGGGAGCTGAGGGGCTCCATGCCTGCAGACGCTCCAGGTAAACAAAATGACAGTGTATTAGATATTCAATTCAATGATTCCATAGAGCAGGGATCGGCAACCTTTCAGAAGTGATGTGCCAAGTCTTCATTTATTCGTGGCAATTTAAGGTTTTTGCGTGCCAGTAATACATTTTACATTTACAGGGGTTGGTGGATGGAACCCCAGACTGGCAGCAGGCTGAGTGGACCAGCGGCTGGGATCCCAGGCCGGCAGCAGGCTGAGCCGCTCAGCCTACTGCTGGTCTTGGGTTCCGTCCACCGCCCCCTGCCAGCCAAGGTCTCAGCCATCAGCCCCACTCAGCCCACTGCTGGCCCAGGGTTTCATCCATCCAGGACAGCAGCAGGCTGAGTGGAGCCAGTGGCGGGGACACCAGGCTGGCAGCAGGGTGCCACAGTAAATCAGCTCATGTGCCACCTTTGGCACACTGCCGTAGATTGCCGACCCCTGCCATAGAGTTTAAAATCATCAAATTTTGGTGTAGACTCGTTTCTAAGCCAACCCCTGTTCTTTGATGCATCACTTTTTTTACCATAAATATTCAGCTTATGAACAAGTATATACAGTACTTATACTGTCTTTCCCTGGGGCTGTATTTTTACTTTTGTCTATAGATTTTTGAGTTCCTGTATGCTGAAATTTTCATTCAGTTCATTGTCCTTATGTTCTATCCAGCCATGTAAGAGCTCACCATTTTCTTCAGCAAACATTCTTTCCCCCCCGCCCCCACAAAACTCTTTACTTGGATTTGTTTCACTACTGACTTTTTGGAACTCTTTTGCTAAAATGTCCACTGTTCCTAAGTTAGAGCTTTCAACTTTATCATTTACTATAAACCCAGCTGTGCATTTGATTTTGATTTTACTCCATATTTCATTCATTGTTTTAACTTGTTTCTCTCTCTGAAACCTCAGAATTTTTATTCAGTTTTTCACAATACAGTCTCCAACTCTCTTTTATGGCCTTTTTAATAATTCTTTGTGCCACTGGTTTATATTTTTTATCATTCATTAAGTTCTTGCTGTTTATTGTATTTTTGCTTGTTTGTATGCATTATTTCATTCTTTAATTGCTGCTTTACAATCTTCATTCTGCCAGGGAACTGGGTTTCTGAGTTTGCGGCAATTAGATTTCTTACATATAGCTAGGTTGGCTCCTGCTATAACTCCCTTTATTATCTTATTATAAAATTCCTCTAGATTATCACTTATACAATTGGTACTTAGAAACTCTGCACACTAACTCTTAGAGAGTTCCCAGTTTGCTTTTCTAAGGCTCCAGGTAGGAATCCTTTCAGTGTTTTCAACACTACCATGGTGTGGATACGTAATTTAGCATAAGGAAGTGATCATTTCCCATTCCATCTTCTTTATTGATTTTCCAGCTGCATTTACTTGCTATATTACTTGTTACAATTCCCAGATCTAAACGTGAAACTGTTCCATCCACCAAATAAAACCTAGTAGTTACTCCAGTAACGAGCAATGCCAGTTTGTGCATGTCAGTGAACTGTTTCGGGCATTTGCCATTATAATCAGTTTTCCTACTTCCCCATAATTCATTAAGGTCTCCACAAATAATATACAGGCCTTTGACACCATTAACAAACTCTTCTTGTTCTAGATTGTCTGGCTTTTTACGTGGGTTGTAAATGTTATAGATTCGTATAAAGATGCTCTTATTCTGCAGAGGAATCTCAACAATGTTGCACTCAAAACTTAAGTTGTGTACTTCTATGTTACCATAACTACAACCTTCCATTATAAATATACAGATCCCTCCTCCTCTTGTTATTTCTCTGTCCCGTCTGTGTCTCGCTGTCTGGAGTCGCTCACGATTGTGAGTGCCTACGTTAGGGCAAGGGTGACCAGATGCCCCGATTTTATAGGGACAGTGCTGATATTTGGGGCTTTTTCTTATATAAACACCTATTACCCCCCACCTCCTGTCCCAATTTTTCAGACTTGCTATATGGTCACCCTAGTTAGAGCGAAGTGTCCAAAGCAGGGCAGACACCCCCAACTGGCGGTACAGTCTCTCATTAGATTTTACCAAGCCAGTAACAGATAGGAATGCCTAAATTACTACAACAATCTTATAATTGAGTCACAGGCAGTCCTCTTAGACACTCCAGACTCTATCTTGCCAACTAGGCAAGCTAGAATATGTGATAAATGTACACAGTGTAGTTATCAGAGGGTTAGTCTAGATCTGTAAAAAGCGACAAAGAGTCCTGTGGCACCTTACAGACTAATAGAAGTATTGGAGCATAAGTTTTCGTGGGTGAATACACACTTCGAAGTGGGTATTCACCCATGAATGCGCCAATACTTCTGTTAGTCTATAAGGTGCTACAGGACTCTTTGTCGCTTTTTACAGTGTCGTTGTGACAGTGTTGGTCCCAGGATATTAGAGAGACAAGTTCCCACTTCTGTTGGTGAAAGAGGGGCTTTCGAGCCACACAGAACTTTTTCAGTAAAAGATATTACCTCACCCACCTTGTCTATGTGATAAATGGTCACTTATACCAAAAATCACAAATCCTGGTTACAGCCAGTCCCAAGAGACCAGTCACTCCCAAGTCAATTTGCATCCCAGATCACACCAAAGACAATGCTGATAGCCGATTCTATAGTAAACTTCCTAAAAGTTTATTGGCTAAGAAAAAGGAATGAGAGCTGTTGCAAGGTCAGGCAGATAAAATATATATGAACAGGTGAATCGCACTCTATCATTTCAAAAGGTACCGGAGACGTCGTAATTTGTGAGTTTCCCAAAAATCTTTTAGGGCTACTCAGAGTAACTCTCTGAGGATCTGATCTTCTAGTTCAGTTATTTTGCCCCGTTAGAATCCAAACAGTCCAGAGATGAAGATTTTTTCCTTGTGTCCATACTTGTAGTGGCTTCTCACAGAAAGCAAGATCCCAGGGTAATTACATGGGCTCTTTGAGGGCAAGAGAGAGGAGCACATTTAGAGTCTTTGATCTCTGATCATCACACAAACAAAAACCACTTGCTTTGAAATGTGCTAGAATTACTACTTTCCTATTAAAGATCTTCATTTGCATTGTACAAGGCTTCTTTCTCATTTGATGGGTTATTTAGTTACAGGGGAATACACAGTGTAAAGATTTGCTGTTTCATTTTAATAGGATACAGATAAATGAAAACAATTCCTACAGAATCCCATTGATTTTCATGAAGTTTAAACACAAATACGTTCTTATACATTCAACAATCACTTTGATCTATATCAGGGCAACCTATGGCACAGGTGCCGAAGGCGGCGTGCAAGCTGATTTTCTGTGGCGCTCACACTGGCCTGTCCTGTCCTGGCCGCTGGTCTGGGGGGCTCTGCATTTTAATTGAATTTTAAATGAAGCTTCTTAAACATTTTAAAAACATTATTTACTTTACATACAACAATAGTTTAGTTATATATTATAGACTTCTAGAAAGAGACCTTCTAAAAACTTTAAAATGTATTACTGGCATGCAAAACCTTAAATTCGAGTGACTAAATGAAGACTTGGCACGGCACTTCTGAAAGGTTGCCGACCCCGATCTATATTAATACACAAGTGAATTGGCTTGGTTTCCAGCTGTTCCACTGTAAGTGGTCAGTGAGGCCTGGGGCTTAGGCATAAATTAGCACCCGGTCTGCCAGTGCATAGTCTGATTACATCATATCCTAGAAGTCTAATCATAAGTTTTCTCACTTAACCATGTTTCTTGTATACATGTCACATCAAGTTTGTTTTCCATTTCAAACACTGTTTTCTTTAACTCCTGGCCATGTGTTATTAAACTATGTGTGTTAAATCAGAAAAACTATTACAACCATGTTGTTTGAACTACATTCTTACCTTCATTTAAAATTGCATGAATGAGGTCTATCTGGAGATTGCCTATATGCAATACTTTTCTGCCACTTTTGTTATAATGTTTAATTTTATTTTACAGACGGGGAAAAGACTGAAAGAATAATCACTTGTATCATGCATGCTATATATTCCTCTTTGCCTACAAGCAGTACATTTTCATCTGTTCCCCTTTGATTATCTGCCCTGCCCTGAATTGCATGTTATTGTCCCAGAAGCTCTTTTCCCTCACTGGCATTTTGCTCCTCCTCCTTCACTGTGAATATCTTTCGGTCGCTTCTGCATAGGATATTTTACATATCGTTTGAATTTTCTGTATCTCTCTAGTTCATTCCACTGCCATGCTGCTGCATTTTAGTTTGGGTCCTTCCATACAGTTCTCATGTGAGTGTTCTCCTCCACAAGTGCCACACCTCATTTCCCCCTTTCAGGCAGCTGCCACCTGCCCAAACCTTTGACCTTTATACCATCCCAAAGGGGCCAGGATATATGGTGTAACCGGAAAGGGTTGATAGCCTCTATTAACCCTGTCAGGTGGCGTTGCACCTTTAAATGTTACTCGGATTGTTGTGGTCTCCCCATCTCCTGCTAATCAATCACTTAAACAGCACTTGGTCCTCCCCTGTACCCCTTTGAATTTCATCCTCAGTCATGCCTAGGGGAACCCCATATATTTTGCCTTCTTGCTTCTGTCATAAATTTAGGTAGCTGGCAAATTACTTCTGTTTTCCCTAAAATTGTATGTTTAAGAAGTTTCTCAGCCTGTTGCTTATATGTACATTCTGCTAAGGAGTCTCCATTCTGCATTCTTTCAGCTCTTACTATATCTCTGATATGTCATTGAATCCATTCCACTGTTTTCCTGGGATTAACATCTCCCAACTTTACATCTTCAACTAGTAAATTGATCATTATAAAATGTCTATCCTTTTCCTTACTTTTTTTCCCATCCCTGCCTGCTCCCTCTTCTTCACATGCAGATACTTCTATTCTTTTCTTCTTCTTCCTAATCTGAAGCCATTCCTCATCCCTTGTTTCTTCTCCCTCATTTTCCAACATAACTTCCAGCCTTTCCCTCTCAGACTGTATTTCCTGTCAGCCAGTCACCAGCCTAAGTCAACGCTGGGTTCCAAGCTCCAGCTCTCAATCCCTCTCAGTCTACACTGCCAGCCTGGAGCCTGGCCAACAGCTGCCCTGGCCCCCCCAGCCATCAGCCTCCAGCTTTCACTGCCTCTCCAGACTTCCTTTCTTCACAGCACCACCTAGCTGCTCCTCAGAGGGGCTTCATCTTTAATTCCTCTGGTCCACACTGCACATGCAGCCAGGTAGCATAACTGGCCCAAGGCCCACCTTAACCCTTTCCTTGCCTGTGTGGGGTACACACATTATCATAGGACCCATCTAAAACTACAACCACGGTTCAGAACACTCTTGAGCTTTGGGGAAACTCACATGTGAACCTGGCTCTCATCTCTCTAATGAGTCAAAGCTCAACCTCTGAATCAAACATCCCTGAACCCTAATACCCCAAAACTTTGGGCAAGTCAGGATCAAATTTTTGCTGCTTGACTCCATCTCTAGCTGCTGAGTATATTCATGGGACTATTCGATGCAATGATCCGCATCCCTCTCCATAGTGCTTTCTGTCAGCATAATCCTCTCCACATCAGTTAACAAATAAGCTTGAAGAAATGTTGAGATATGAGACATATGAAGAATGCTTGCTCAACCCCATCCCTCCACACTTTCTAATCATCAGTTCTCGGTGACAGAGACCCTAACTAAATTAGTCCTTAGGGAAGAGCACCAGCAAATGCAACCGTGTTTGTGATACGTTTGCTTACTGCTGATCACTTGCCACCGCATTTAACAGTAGCAGTGTCACAAGCACTCCCAGGTTGTTGCATTCTGTGTCCTTGTCTTTTGGAACTAGAGGAGTAAATGTTCTGGGTTTGGATTTTTGCAGCAGTATTTAGGGAGCAGTGCAATCCTACTCAGCAAAGGACAGAGCAGCTCCCCAGATGGGAAATGCTTTTTCGGAAGATACTGTTTGGACAGGAGGTCACATGCTAAGCTTATTGGAGGCAAGGATGCATCCCAACTTTTCCTTCTGTTTGGAGCCAGTGCTTTAACAAGGGTCTCCAAGAAACTCACTCTAGAGCCTCGTGCTCACAACAAGCCACTCAGCTGGTCAAAGGAATGACCTTCCTGATGAACTAGTTCAAAAATCCTGCATGTCAAAGCCCTCAGGCCAGCAGGGCTGAGAACTGAACTCATATTCCCAAATGTCCAGCCACATCAGCATAATGGTGTAAACATTGCCCTGCTGGTTCTGGCAAAGTGTTTCTCAGCCAAGAGCTGATTTCTGTAACTGAGAAGAAACCTTAGCCATACTGGCAGGTCTTCTGCAGGCTATCTTGTCTGTCTATGCCTGACCCTCATCTTCTTCTACAGGGTTGTAAGTGAGATGTAAACTGCCTGGAGGCCAGGCAACTGCCGAGGGATGTCTGGTAATGGCAGGTTACAGAGGGGAACAATCAGAGAACAATGTGTAATATCTGCCTGCTACAGAGAATAATTGTTTCTGTAAGGACTGAAGTGTGACCGTTGACCCTGGGAAAGCCCTTCCGGCAGAGCTGGGTATTTGATATACATGCTGCATGGGGATTTGTGCAGGGAATCAGCATGAAGTTAACGTGAATAGGACATTAATGCAGTCCCTTGTGTTTCCTTAAGAAGGGGAGCTGATCTCCTGCTGAAAAGCTCAAAATGAAATGAGATTAAATGAGACCATTACAGTTATATACCGACACAGACCTGAACCAGAGCTCTAGATCTAGACTTTGGGAAAGTTTTTAAATCTTGGTGAAAACTGTGCGGCTGCCAAAGCCATACTGCTATGTCTAATGTTCTGGCTTGAGCAGAGCTAGTGTGTGATGTCCACCTGCACTGGGAATGGCACCTCCCAGCTGCTGTGTAAACATATCCCTTTTTAACAGTGATTTCTATTCCTTTCTTCAATTTAGGCTCAAGTATTGGTACTAGGCCCAAACCAGCACTAAACTCAAATGTCTTTCCATTGACTTCCGGGGGAGTTGGATCAGGCCCTTTCGGAGGGAAAACTACGAAACCAACCTGCTTTTAAGCACCTTAATCATATGCTCAGAGCATATATGTATGTGTAGGTTTCTTTTTTTGCTGTATTTATACTTGGCTTCTTACATTAGGTTCCTCAGAAACCAAGGAAGAAGGGCTGGAAGCTCAGATTAACAGATTAGCTGAGCTGATTGGAAGACTGGAAAATAAGGTAAGAGGGTTTTTCAAGGTTTTGGCTAGAAAAGCCCACAGACTAGTTATTCCTCAGTTTGGGAACTGTTGTGAATGCTGCATTCTTAAGCCAAGGCCTGCTCACCATTTTCCCTCAGTATTTATATACTCATAACAATGTCCAAGAGTTTATGCCAGTTACCGCACTGGGTCTGAGTCAACAAAAATATTAACACACCACAGAAAAGGGCATCACCAGTTGATGGTGTTTCAGAAAATTGAAAGGGAAACTGTTGATTTAAAAATCATATTCTTAAAAATGACTTTTCTTGCTTGTTAAAAGTGATACCTTTATTGATTACTACTGAGGCATCCAATTCCCCTGTCACCATTTATGGTGTTTCTTTACTATGTATGCTTACGTGTTGCACTTTGCTGACTTGGGCAATGAAAACAGACCAGTTTCTGGCCCTTGTGCACTAATACATTGCTGCAGCATTTGGGTTTCAAATGATGCACTGGAATTTTTATATCCAAAAAACAAACACACAAACAAAAAAAGAAGCCTGATTTGGTCATTCATTTTTGGGCAAATCCTCTACCCAGTGCATGGCCCAAGTAGCTGAGCCAGATGCTAGGCAAACATGCTGAGAGGGACAAGGAAGTTGTCTCTGTGGATCCCTATTTGCCCCTGTCCCCCACCAGAAACACTGGGGTGAAGATGGGTAGGCATGTGGCAGTGAGTCACTGTCCCTGTCCTCGGTAATACTACCTCCTCCTTCTGCTTGTCCATTAAAACAGCTCTGGATCTACTGTATGGATATGTTTACACTGCAATTAGACACCTATGGCTGGTCCATGCCAGCTGACTGAGGCTCTCCTGGCTTGGACTAAGGGACTGTTTAATTGTAGTGTAGACATTTGAGGTCTGGGACCCTTCCACCTTGCAGGGTCCTAGAGCCTGGACCCACGCCCAAATGTCTACACCAAGGGTCCCCAACCTGATGCCCAGGGGCGCCATGGCGCCCACCGGGGCATCTAAGTGTGCCGGCGTACTGGTCGGCAGACAAGCATCTCCTGAAATGTTGCCGACAAGCAGCGTCATCCAGCGTCGCCGATGAAATGCCACCGACAAAATGCCACCGAAAATCGGTGGCATTTTGGTGGTGATGCCTCTGGATGACGCTGTTTGTCGGTGGTATTTCAGCGGCAACGCCTATTGACATTGCCACTTGTTGGCAGCTTTTTGGCGGAGGCTCGTCCGCTGCCACAGTCCTCCGTGGCTCGTCGTCTGGCGCCTGCCAGACGAAAAAAGTTGGGGACCACTGGTCTACACCATAATTAAACAGCCCCTCCGCATGAGCTCCACAAGCCTGAGTCAGCTGGCACAGGCTAGCTGTGGGTTTTTAATTACAGTGTAGACATAAGCTAAGTGCTCAGAGGAAGGCCTTGGATTTGCTCCGTGTGGGCATCATCCTTCAAGCAATTACTATTGTGCTGCTTGCACATGCTGTTCTTAGTAAATACTCATAGCAGTAAGTGTTTGCAGGGTCAGGCCTTCAACTTTACCACTTGAATAAGCTATACAGAATGTCAGCACTTTTTAATTCAGTAACATCCCTAATAGCTGTGTGCCCCTTACTACAGATCTACAGTCATTCATTTTTTAAAGTAATCTTTAAGCATTCCTTATCAATTATTCTGTCTGTGTGCCACTGTCATTATAATCAGCAGTTTTTCTAAGTGAGATAAATTAGCCCTGCTTTGGTCACTGCTAGATATCCAGGTTCTAGAAGCCTGTTGATTGACCGGTATATTTTAAAGCAGCAGAAGACTGGCTTGTTTAAATCATGTTCTCTTGTCAGCCTCTGTGCAAGTTGCCTCCAGCATTTTTGTGCTGAGCTTTCATTTAGCATTTCATTAGAGGTGTTGAGCTAATACAGTAGCTCCACCGGTCCATCAGAGATCTCTTGCATGCTGAAGTGCTTGATAGTGGTTGATTTTGAGTTTTTAGTGTGTATATGTGTATGTGTGTGTACCCAATATAAATCCAACCCACACAATGTCTCAGAACTTTTTTTTTTATAGTCGCTTTGGGAAATATCATGCCATCGGTTTATATGAAGAAGTTCTCACTTAATTCCACGTCACATTATGAACCGACATTGCTATGAATCAGTTTGCACAGCTTTTTAGGATCCTTCTAGATGAAAGTCATTATTCAAATACCATAATCATAATTCTTGGGAATAACAGGAGGCATTAAAAAATAGTGATGGTAATGGGCAATCCAGAAGATTGCTGAAAGAAATAACACAGGGTGAGTCTGCAGTCAGAAAATACATACTTTATACTTGTAAAGTGAGCAAATTTGCTACAGATTCTTGAGAAGACAATAAACGTGGAACCCCATGATCCGTTTTTAGTAACCTCCCGGAGCAGAGCCACACTTTAAGTTCTAGGGAGTTCAAATGAATCTGTCATCCTGACCCTGGTTTTGGTGCCATTGATAACTTCAGGTGCTAACATATAGTTTGATTTGTTCTCCCCTCTTGTTCTCGGCTGGTGAGTCATTTTCTTTAACTAGCACTATGGATATGTGCTTGATGCTTTTAACTTCCCTTGTTTCAACTGATGCAGTTTTGCCTCACAGTCTGTTGCTCCTCCTCAATGTCTGGTACCTTATCCTGGGGCTTAGAAAGGCAGGGCACACATGCCTCCAGTTTAACATGCATCTCTTCTTCTAGTGCTTTAATTATCCATAAAGCCGTATGTTGGGAGATTCTTCAAAGGTACTCAACTTCTAAGAAATCTGGTTGGTTCTTCAATTGTGCTATGGACTTGGTCGACCCCAACATCTTTCCTGTGGAGGGTTAACCAGACCTTGGCTAGCTCTTAAAGATCTTCTGTACTAGCTTTGCCTCTTCCCGGATCTTCTTATGTTTTGGTTCAAAAATATATTGACATTTTCAGCATGCTGTGATTTCAGGAAAGCATTAAAAATCCAAGAGCTGAGAAGTGTTTGTTCTCTGACCTTGGGGGAAACTATATAAAAAATTCCAAAGCAGCCCCAGAGAATTCTCCTTTCAGATTTCCAAATTGAAGAAAGATCAAATGAGAATAATAGACAATACAGTGAGAGAGGGAGCAATATTTGCTTAGAGCTGTTTTGTGAGGAGGCTTGAGTTTGAATTCTGTTAATTCAGAGAAGCCAGGGAGATGGATGATCAAATATCAAGGTGCCAGGTATATTTCTTAACATGGTCAAATTACACTTCCACTACAGATACAATCCCCTCATGTTGAGGGTGAGCCCCACATCAGAAAAGCCAGTATGTTACCTGAGTTTCCTTACAGGCTGGGAGAACAGGCAAGAAATCTGGAATCTATGGGTAAAAACAGTAGACCACTGTTGATCCCAAATGCATCATCATACGTGGAGGGGAAGTGATCTCTTTAGGGTGGATATTGGTGCTGGTTAAAAACCACAGAAAAAAGTTTCCAAAAGCACCCTGTTAAAACTAAAATGTTTATCATTCTCTAAGCATGACAGGAAAAGAAGAAAACAGTAAATGGAAAAAAATTCTGGATTTTTAAAAAATTTTCTGTCATTCTTTATGAAAATTAGAAGAATTTTGACCAGAAGTATCCTTATCCCTTTATAGATGGGTTACTTTGCTCATGATAGAAGGGAGATAAATCACATGAGTCTGAGGGAGGAGAAAAGGAGCTACTGGAATTCCAGCCAATCAAAGCGTAAATTGCCTTGAAGACGTGTCTAATGACATAGGTGATTGTAGTGAATTCATCAGTGGATCAATATCAGGCTTGCTCTAGATGGCTGAAAATGTCATAGGCAGAATACACCCATTACAGCCCCAAGAAAACTAGGAAAACTGAAAAAAAAAATATAAAACATATCTACAGAACTGTAAAGTGAGATGATATTTAACAATAACTTTAAAAGAGAGAGTCTTTGTTTTAGGCTTTCTGACTCCATCTAGTGATTGAAAAATAAAACTGCATCTTTACCCAGTGTCACTGCAGAAAGTACTTATTTAATAAAAAGGTAATAATTTTACAGTAACTTAAAATAGTCTTAGACCCCAGTCAACAGATACATTCCATGGCAAAGGAATAGAAGAGAATAGAGGAAATACTCCCTTTCCAAAGTAACCTCCTCTAATACTAGATAAAGTAAAAGGTAAGCCTCAGATAAAGGTCTGCCAAAGCGGTAGATAGATACTGCAAAAGTACTGCAAATGTCAACCTCAGTTTAAATGCAAAAGCAAATAATTGCAGTTAAAGCATAAGTAAAAGTTTAAACTACTTTGGAAATCTCTATGCAAATACTATGCTTCTCTAGAAAAGAGAGGTCCACAGACCTAGCTTCTGGATCCTTCATAAGCAATTAAAACATTTACTTCCATTTCCAATTATCAACTGAAGCATCCTCTTTGTTTCTGTAAGGTTTTCTTTCTCCATTTATAAGTAGTCAAATCTTGACTACAATTCCAAGCATAGTCTTATTCATCCCAGCTACAGTGATGGAGCAATATCATAGAATGTCAGGGTTGGAAGGGACCTCAGGAGGTCATCTAGTCCAACCCCCTGCTCAAAGCAGGACCAATCCCCAGACAGATTTTTGCCCCAGATCCCTAAATGATCCCCTCAAGGAGGGAACTCACAACTCTGGGTTTAGCAATCTAATGCTCAAACCACTGAGCTATCCCTCTTGTAATACAGTCTTTGGTTGCCTTTTTGTGTGTGCTTTTTTCTTTGTAGCACAAGCCACACATTTGCAAATGGTCCTGATTTCTGGAAGTAATTGGGACACTGAGTGCAAACCAATTTTTGTCAGGGGTGGCTTTAGGCATTTTGCCATCCCAAGCACAGCAGGCAGGCTGCCTTCGGCGGCTTGCCTGCAGAGGATCCGCTGGTCCCGCAGCTTCGGCGGACCTCCCACAGGCGTGGAGACCAGTGGACCCTCCACAGGCACGCCTGCCGGAGGTTTGCTGTAGCCGCAGGACCAGCGGACCCTCCACAGGCAAGCTGCCGAAGGCAGGCTGCCTACTGCTCTCGTGGCGACCGGCAGAGCTCCCCCAGTGGCTTGCCACCCCAGGCATGTGCTTGGCATGCTGGGGCCTGGAGCCGTCCCTGATTCTTGTTACTAGCTACCATCTGAGAGCTTGCTGCCCTATTTGGAATGCATTGGTGGCCTCAGACTAGATTTTGGTGGAACAGTTGCAGTTTTCATAGATAACTTTCATTTCTTTAAAAACTTTGTTGTTTTTTTCAACCATAACCAAACACTCATTTAAAATGTTTTTTTGTAAAACTAAAAAAATGAGACTTTAAAATGTCATGTGAGCTATGAGCCCCTTCTGAACATATAAATAGCAGAGGACTGATAGCAAGGCATTCTCTGGGGTTTCTCTGGCTCTGGAACTCTCTTCCTTCCTTGTTCTGCCAGAGATCAGATGAAGGCCTTGTCTTCACTGCTAATAAAGGTGCTTTTTTTAATCTCAGGGTGACTGATGTTTGTGAGCTGTTCTGAGGTAAAAGACAAGGTACTTCAGTTTTACCACCAGGTAACTCATCGCTACTAACCCTATTTACCTCTCAGTTAAACTGAAGTACCTGGTCTTCACTGTTTTTATCTCAGGATAGCTCCATGCATGTTAGTTACCCTGAGGTAAAAGACACCTTTCTTAGCAGTGAGGACAAAGCCTTTAGTGATTGTACAGGATTTATTGTCACAGCTCTCCTTGGGGTAGGAGAAAGATGATTGGGGGCTGATTGCAGCACTGAATTGTTGTTGTGATGGAAATGCTGGTGGGAACTGATGTTCTCCAAAATGCTTTTTTCCCTTTTTCTGTAGTTCTAATAAGTTGTGAAGATAGCAGTTTGTACGGGGAGCAAATCCCATTGTGGTCCTTCAGCCTATTGAATTGCATTGTGGTTCTTCTAGTCCAGTGGTTCCCAAACCCCCTCCTAAATATGAATATTTCCAGGGATTTTCTCCTTTTCCTGAGTATAAATTACAAGAGCAGTATAAAATTTGTTTTATGACATGCTTATTACACACTATTTATTATTAATTATCATTTATCATTACAGTATTTTTATTACATTATGAAAGTGGCAACACTCTTCCAAGCTCTCACTTTCATAGTTTGTATCACTTTGAATAAGTCTGTTATAAGACAAGGCTCCTATGTTTCATCAAGGCGTATCAGATGTGAGACAGCAGAAAGGTATTTAAGAAGCCAGCTCAAAGAGTTCCTCCTACACAAGCATTCAGGTCTTGAGCAGTCCAGGCAAACAACGCATGTTACAACAAAGCTTAAACTTGTTCTTCATAATAATTTAAAAAACAATACTAGCTGCCTATTTAATTTAAAAAACAGCAAAAAATATCCACCTCTCTTTCCATTTCTTATAAGGAGTCTTTAAGTTTAAATCTCTCAGTGTGATAGATAGGCTTGCTTTGATCTGCTTAGCTCTTGGAAATCCAGGGACTCTGGGCTGCTGGCCCTGTGCTCCTTGGGGTCCCTAGGGACAGCTCTGTCCGCCATTAGGGAATTTTTTCCTGAGAACCCCCTGCAACATTTTGTGAACCCCATGGGGTTTCCGAACCCCAGTTTGGGAGCCACTGTTCTGGTTCAACTCAGAATGCTGGATGGTTGCTTCGCCACGCCGCCCGGGGAGGGGAAGGCAAGTGGGGCAATTTGCCCCAGGCCTCACAGGGGCCCCATGAGCCCTAACTCAGCGGCAGTCCGGATCTTCGGCGGCAGCAGGGGGGGGCCCTTCAGTGCTGCCGAAGATGCAGAGCAACTGAAGGGCCCCCCGCCGCTGAAATGCCCCACGAGCCCTAGCCTGGCGGCTGTCCAGGTCTTCGGTGGCATTTCGGCAGCGGGGAGAGCCCTTCAGTGCTGCCGAAGACGCGGAGTGACTGAAGGGCCCCCCACCGCCGAAATGCTGCCGAAGACCCGGACTGCTGCCAAGTGAGTACAAGCGCCGCAGCTCTCCTGCTTTGCCCCAGGCCCCCTGAATCCTCTGGGAGGCCCTGGTGCTTCTTAATCACAAATAAATAACTCTTTAGTTTTGAGTTGCATTTTTACAATGGAGGAGACTAATTAACACCCACACACACATACCTCACCCCCCTCCCACCCTCTACCTCCCACAGCTAGTCCCCTGCATGCTAGTCGCTGAGCTGGGTAGGAAAATAGAGTGATGGAGGCCTCTGCAGAGGGATTGTAGTACCACATTCTTGTGTTTGAAAATGAGTAACACAAAAGATGCTTTCAAGAGGAGAGAAAAAGCAACGTCTCTTTGAGAACACAACATGCCTCTGCTTTCCTTATAAACTGGTAAATTTCACAAGTCTAGTTTGTTTGATATTTGAGAGTCTCTCAAAGGGGCTGTGTTCCCAAGAAGGGTTTAGCTTTTCCTCAGTTGTCAGATCTCCCTTTAAGGTTCCTTTCACTAGTTTGTCCAATTTTCCCTGACATTTTGCCATTCTTGTTACATTTGTGAAGAGGCCACCTGAGAAAATGAAAAATATTTGTGCAAATAGCCCATTTTAATTTGTGTGTGCATAGGGGGGAGGAGACTGGAGAGGAGTCCAGAATCTGGCCCAAAAGGTCGCAGTGTCCATTAGATACAGCAAGTATAAATAAATCCTCAGAAATCAAAACTGGCCCCAAATACCTGCCTAGTATTTGAGAAAATGATTCTGCGTCTGCTCTGGAAGAACACATTTATTTTTCTGAACCGCTGTGGTATATGGCTTGCACGAAATAGAGAGCAACAATTGAGATTGCTATTAGTGATGACAGCTCTCCATATTTCTTCTTGTTGCTGGTTTTCTTTCGGCGGGGTTTTTGTTTTTTCCCTTCACGTCTTCATAACCGTGTGTTTACACGGTCAATAGAAAAGAATAATTGTTTCAGTTTTCTTTTCAAATTGTTACTGATGTTTCTATTTTTCTCTTTATAAACTAAAAAATGCTTTTAGAAAAAACAGTAAATAGAATTCCAAACAATCGCAAACTCATTCATTAATGTGGGTAAACAAGAGATCAGTCATGTTGAGGGTACGGTAGGTCACACACAATTTCAAAAAGTTTTGGGATACATTTATTTATTTAAATGTATATAAATGCTAAAAATGGGCACCAATCCACACACACCAGGCTCCCTTGAAGTTACTTAAAAATACAAGAAAATTAATGCCTCAGCCTTGCTAAAGTGCAGCAGTGTAACTCATAATTCAATATAGCCACAGTTGGCTGGACAAGAGATTTCACACACACACAAACAAATACGGAATTTGAAAGTTGTTTCTCTTTGGCAGAGTTTAAAACTCACCAATTTTTATATTTTCTAAAATGTTCTTGCAATTTTAATAGAAATTGTGAATGAAACCATAAGAGTGCCCATACTGGCTCAGACTAGTGCTCCTTCTAGCCCAATATCCTGTCCTCTGACAGCGGCCGGTGCCAGATGTTTCAGAGGGAATGAACAGAACAGGGCAATTGATGATTGCTTTGGTTCAAGCACATCTGCTGGTCTGCACTGGGGCAGCATGACCTGGGGAGACAGGGCTCTGTCAGATCGGTAGGTAGGTAGGTATATAGAGCTCTTCAGGTTGTGTTCTAGACAAGCTGAAGAGGTTGGGGTTGCTCCTGCTTTGTGCAGGGGCTTGGACTAGATGACCTCCTGAGGTCTCTTCCAACCCTAATTTTCTGTGATTCTGTGAAGGAAATAGATGATATGGTACATCCTTTATATCCTGACATTTGAACTTTTTAGAGAGGAGATCCAGGTAGCATTTGTTGATGAATGAATACTTCAGGGCAGGTAACCCGAGAACCCTTGGTAGATAGCAGGTGATCCTTAAACAGAAGTCAAGAGCGGTAAATTAGAGGAAGCCATATTTTGAAGGCTCTACCGTGGGAAGGTTCCCTTCAGGGAAGGATGTAAGGATGCATCAGATCTGGGCCCAGGCAGTCAAACCAGAAATAAAACCATTATGGACAGGATGAAGAAGACATGCCCTTCCTTCTTCCCTTTCCTCCAGCGTTTTACTTCCTTGTGATGTCCCTTTTCAGTATACAGCACCCAAAGCATTTTCACTCTAGCTCTTCTCTCTCACACACGTCTTTCCTGATGTGGTTGCAGCTGCAGGTGGCAGTCTGTCACTGAGGAGGAGACAGCATGGCACACAGCTAACTGTAACCAAGAAAGCACCTGCTCTCTGAGCAGGACTGAGGGAAGAAGTCACATATTCTGGGTACCGTTCCCCTTGATTCCACCAACTATTTCATGATGACCCATCTGCAAAGGTGCGCAGTCACGTGTCTCAGACTTCGTTGGCATATCTCTGATATCCTTGGAAATTGGGTGGAGGAGATGAAGTTTGGAGATCCAAAGCCTCCACTTCTGGAACCCCTGTATTTCTTTTGCATATTTGTTGTCCATGGGTGATATTCATTCCTGTATGGAGGGGCTGCCAGAAATACTGTGCACCATCTATACCTTCAAAATAGGCTTGGGTGGACTTAAATGATGCATATACCTTGTATTGGCCCTCTGCACACTGGCACAAAGGGCCAATTTCACCCCATCTAACTTATTGGATGACATGAGACTTAGATACACACACACTCTCTCTCCCTGCTAGCTTCAGTCTCCACTAGCACTTGTACCATTGTATACAGATCCTTTTCTCTTTATTTAGCTTGCAACTCTGTCTCTTTATGAGCGGCTTTTCATTAGTGCAAACAAACAGATATTAATGACAGCCCAACGGCAGTGCCAGTGAGATTCCTTCTCACAGAACGAAGTGGTGTAACCCCATGACTGCTGTGAGAGCTTGTTTTAATTTGCGATTAAGTCAAGGAGTTGTTAGTGATTAAAAATTGCCATCATTGGTGGGGAAGAGGTGGGATTGCTTGTTGAACTGTTAATATTATTGCTACCATGTGGGACTCCTGGCAGGAAGGATTTCTGCAGTGATGAAAGGGGTCAATAGTCTCAAAACACAAGGTGCTAAGTGCTAGTAGTAACCAGGACCCATGACTGATGCTGACTGCTCTGGAGTCTGAAATGGGGTGGAGCTTTCCACAGCTGAATTGTTTACCTGCTAACTGGAATGCAGCTGCTACTGGGAAACGTGCTGCCTCCCACAATGGCTTCTCTTTTACTCCTCATCCTCCTAGAAAAGGGAGGGTTGATTTCTCATTGCCTCTAAAGCTGTTCAGATGTAAACGTCCAGTTTCAAGGAAAATTTGTGTCCCAACTTGGCGCACTCAGCCTGTGAGGGGAACGTAGTGGGGGCCACTTGGAGAAAATATGTGGCTGATTCATGTGGAAGGCTCAGGGCTGACTACAGCAATCCTGTATTGCAATGGTGCTGGAACAGTTTGTATAGTGGGGGAGCTGAAGGCAGAAACCCAGTATTTGGGTTGTTATTACTACTTCAAGCCAGGGGCTGCAGCAGCATCCCCAGAACAATCTCTAATATTACATGGTGTGTTATAGAGAATCTTCTACCTGACTGATTTCCCGGCAGCGATCCTGGTAAATGAAGTGTCTGAGAGATGCAGTGATTGGGTATGCTGGATAGCGCTGGCAGACATCTAGAGGAAAAAGTACATATCCAGCCTGCCTTCCTGGTCTACACTTAAAATTGAGATCAATCTAGCTATGTCATTCAGGGCTGTGAAAAATGTCATGTCCTGTAGTTAGGTTGATCTAACCCCCAGTGTACATGCAGTTAGATCGATGGCAGAATTCTTCTGTTCACCTGGTTACTGCCTCTCAGAAAGGTGGATTAACTAGATTGATGGAAAACCCCTGTCCATTAATGTGGGAAGTGTCTGTGCTACAGAGCTACAGCGTCATAGCTGCATCTGTGTCGAAGTAGCACTTGTAGCGTAGACATGCCCTCTTGAAAGGTGCAGTACAGGCAGTGCCAATGCAAACTTCTACTCCTGCTGCCCCAATGAACTGCTTCCCCTTGACCTAAATAAACCACCTCTCGAGGTGAAGGTAGTTCAGTCTGTAATGGCTATTCAGTCCTTAGCAGGGCCGCCCAGAGGATTCAGGGGGCCTGGGGCAAAGCAATTTCGGTGGCCCCTTCCATAAAAAAAAAAAGTTGCAATACTATAGAGTACTATATTCTCGTGGGGGCCTGGGGCAAATTGCCCAACTTCCTTCCTCCCACTGCCCCCCGGGCGGCCCTGGTTCTTTGTATCTCTGATGCAGTATAACTTCTGAGACGAACAGTGCAGAAAAGAAGATCTCCTTCGGGTGTACTAGGAACTCTTCACTCCCTCTAGTTCTGCTGGATATCTCTGTCCTTGCCATCCCCTTTGAATTTTAACAGCACATGTCAGTGCAGAACAGTCACAGATCTAACAATACATCACAGATAGAATGAGTCGTGGAACGCCTGGGCCCTGCTTTAAAAATGCCACAATGGCTTGTTATGAAAAATTAAAACAAAAAGTGTGCAGAATTCCTCATCCTGATTATTTCCAGCCCTGTGGCTTAAAGAAAGTTACATAAGCAGAAAGACAAGGTCAGGGAAGTAATATCTTTTACCGGACCAATTTTTTAAAGTTGATCTGGTAAAGATACTACCTCCCCCACTTTGTCTCTCTAATACCCTGAGATCAACAAGGCTACAGCAACACTGCATACATTAAAAAAACAGAAACACTTTACAGAAACCTATATTCCTATATCAGTGAACATCCGCGGCCTGCCGTTCAGACATGGCAGTTATATCATTCTTGCTGTATCCTAAATTATATAAGCAGAATTCACAACAGGGCTGTACGGAGTTATTGTCATCTAGGGCTTGGACAACATGAAATGTATGTTGATATCAAATAAAAAACTCAAACATCAGAAAAGTTATAGCTTAAGTCTGAGTTGAAGGCTCAATCCAGCTGTGGCCTCTGGACCGTTGGAACAGATAGAATATGCCATAGGGAGGTTGGGAGCTTGGAACAGGGAGATGTACCATCAAGTGGTTTGAAATGAGGATCAAGTTATGAAGTGATCCACAAAATGATCATATAGTTGAGGATGGGTGGACCTCAAAATTAGTCTAATTAAATGAATACAGGACAGGATCCTCAGGGC
This sequence comes from Gopherus evgoodei, assembly GCF_007399415.2. Taxonomy (NCBI): domain Eukaryota; kingdom Metazoa; phylum Chordata; order Testudines; family Testudinidae; genus Gopherus; species Gopherus evgoodei. The sequence goes on along the minus strand of NC_044333.1, from coordinate 9,941,753 downwards.
TTCCACTGGATAGCTACAGTCCACACTTGGAGTAGTGGAAACTGCAGAAAGACATGGGTGGGAGAAAGTGTTCGTATCAATACTGGATTTAATCGTTTCCCTTGTGTTGTCATAACAACTTAAGGCAGCTCTGTAAGTAGTGTTCATCTTGACAATATTTTTAGAATATTGGTTGTCAAGGCAACAGAATGCAGTTGTCGAATGCCCCGGGGCTGGTTTTTCTACCATTACTTTTATTCACTTTTTTTTATTCTCAAAGAGCAAGGCTGACTCCTACTTCACATACCAGGAAGCAACAGGGGAAACTGGCTGAACTGGTGATGTAATGCCTGCATTTCGATGTGCTGTTTCTTGTTGTCTTTTACTGGGTACGTTTCTGATGCCTTAACTTGGGGAAATGAAGATTTTGGAGGAGAGAAACCCTGTTCCTTCTTCCTGTTTCTCTTATTTTCCACTCCATTCTTTAGGCCTTATTTTGATGCCACTATTTCCCCTCAGTCTGGAAAGACTGTCCCAGGTTTCTCTTGAGCTCTGAAGTTATATGCTCTTTAATTGGCTGGTGAGCTCAAGGTACAGTCTTGAGAAGATTAATCATTGGAACAAACTGAAAAAGGGAAAGGATGGATTCTTCATCCCTTGAAGTCTTCAGATCAAGTCTGGATGCTTTTCTGGAAAATATAATTTAGTCAGATTCAAATTAGTTGGCTCAATAAAAAAGTAACTGGATACAAATCTCTGGCCTGTGCTATTCAGGAGATCAGACTAGATCAGCGGTCCCCAACCTTTTTTGTCTGGCGGGCACCAGACGACAAGCCCCGGAGGACCATGGCGGTGGACGAGCATCTGCCGAAATGCTGCTGACAAGCAGCGTCATCCAGAGGCGTCGCCACTGAATTTTGGCGGCATTTTGGTGGATGCTCATCCGCTGGCCAGTATGTGGGCACACTTAGATGCCCCAGCGGGCACCATGGCGCCTGCGGGCACTGCGTTGGGGACCCCTGGACTAGATGATCTAATGCTCCCATCTAGCCTTAAAAATCTCAGAAACTATAATACAGGATTCAGGCTTTTCTCTTCTAAAATCCCTTCCCTTTTAATATACATGATGGCTTGCTGGCAGTCTTCTATTGGGCAAAAGTCAGTTTCATGTTGGGTTTATGTCTGCAGGGCTGTTTGTGCTGTTGCTGGGGAGGTGGGATATTGAAGCCCAGTTTCAAGCTGGTATTTCTTTACCAGTCTATCTTGTTTCTCCTGTTGGGTTTGTTATAGTTAGATTTTTGTTGGGTGGCTGGTGTTTCACATACAAGTATCTGTCTGATGTACAGTAAAATTATGTTGTTGCTAGTTTGTCTAGGGAGTAATCTGACCTGAGAGCCCAGATCATCAAACACTTGAACTCTGAGGCAGTTTCAAGCCCAATTGTGTGACTTGAGGCTTTCTCTTATAACGAGGCACTTGTCCTTGTAGCTTGCGGTGATTCCGCTCCTTGCCATCCTGGGGAGTTAAGGATTGGAGCTGGACCTGTGTAGCCGAACAGAGCACTTTGAACCTGTAGGACCCAGGCATTTTTCCTTTAACTAATTCTACCTTTCCCTCACCCCAGTTTTCTATCTTGAAAAGTTCCCTAACGTGTTAATGAGAGGGAGTTGGGAAATAGCATGGAGTACTCGCACACAAGCCAGTCTTTCCCAATGCACATACTTTAGGTGGATTTTATTTTATTTTATTTTAATTGCATTGCATTGACCTGGAACTTTGTAAATACTCTGAGGATAGCGAGTGACAACCTAAAGGGCGGTATTTTTTAGAGGTATCTTCCACCTTTGTTCTTGCAATACTGCATGTTGTGCCCACATCAGGCCATTGCACATACTGCTATCCAACTTGCATATTTGCAGGTGCAAATGCAGGTTTTGTGCACACAAAATGAGCGTGTACAAATATGGAGGCTGGCTTGAGGCAAGCTAAGAATTTGGCCCAGGTTTAAAACTGTGTGCAAACTATAGACTGACTCAGGTCGTCTTGTCGTCTTGTCACTGAGCGTCATATCAAATTAGCAGCCTTGTACATCACCCATCTGTAATAGCTGATTTCTATCCGTGCTCATTGCATAGAATTTCTAAAATCTGATTCTGTTCTGTTCCAGACAGCAAAGCAGTGTAAATAGGAACCTTAATGTGGTTGGTTTATAAACCAAACTTTACTAAAACACAGTAGCCTTCCAAATGTAAAGTCATCCAGCATCTTTCTCTCTCTCTCTCTTATTCTACCACCAAGATAGTGCTTGTTAAGTGATGAATTGAAGGCTGGATTGATGAAGAATGATGCTGACTTGCTGCAATCATGCCCCTAAAGCCTGCCTGCCTCTTTCAGATAAGCCTCCAGACCCAGAGAATCCTCTGAGATGCAATTTCTTAACTGAAAAGTCTTCAAACGCCCCTTCTTTTAAAGCACCTCATGTACCTATGACAGCGTTTACCCACAGAGGGCCAGAGGAGAAATAAATGAAAGGCTTCTTTACAAACACCACTTGCTCTTCTGTTGATTCAGTATGTGCCAGGTTTGCCTTGTTCATTGGTTGGTTTGGTTAACAAAGCAAGGGCACTTCACGGGCAAACGGGTTGTATGTGGGATCCTGGAAAAAAGGGCTGCTCTGAGCTGGGCCCTGGCATCCCAAGCAATCGCTGGATCAGTAAAATAAGAAACTAACTTCCTGAAAATCTGCTTAAGGTGACTTTGCTGTTCAGCACGCAACATTTTGAGTTGCCTCATTAGGTCTGCACAGTGAAGAAACTTCCTTGCGTTACTGACTTCAGTATCTCTGTTCAGGGTGCTAGGAAGGGATTAAAAATACCAATCACACACTGATCTATAAAACCCACTGCAGCCTGGGATAATGCTATGCAGGCATTACTCTGGCTTCAGAGATTTTAAAGACCTGATAGTTCTCCTAGCAAGAGGAAACAACTGTGAATAGGGTTTTATCCACCTAACTTCCCAATACCCCTGTTCCCACAGTACCTGATATATCTGGGGGTAACTTAACCTGCTACTGTACACACACACATGCTGTAATGCATACTGTATCTCTGATTTTAATTTTGTAATGTTCGTTGATATTATACAGTAATACATCGTATTTCTCTGTTGGCAAACAGCACTAACTGCATTTTCCAATCTCACCGTATCTACAGGCCATTAATAAAAGAAGTTAGGGGGAAAAGTAAATTCCTTCTTTATTGATCTTAGACTGTATAGATGCGTGCAGGGTCCTAACTTTCTTTCATATGAGAAATCTGTAATTCAGGACATCAGCTAAGCACACAGCTGAAAGATCATTTAGAGACAAGATCAGTTGCTTTCATACAGGGTTCAGACTAGGGTGCATGACGGGGAGGAGGGAATAGTAAAGGTGACCTAATTCAAATGTTCTGTAAGATGCACATTGCACAAGGCAGCAGTGTGTGAGAAACACCTGTTGTTGTTGGACTCCTGCCTAGCTCTATATCAATATATACATCACATAGGTGGAGATTATATTTGAGTGGTAAATTGCATTTATCATGCATCTTTCATGTCCTCGTCTGCCCTCTACCCATTGAGCCATCTCCCTCAGCAACTACGGCTAAAGTTTCAAGCCTTAGTCACCATTTTATCTGAAATCAGCCTACCATAGAAATGGTCCCTTGGATCTCCTGGATGTGACATTTCCCTCCTGCATTTACAGTGGCCACATCCAACATTGGGAGAATATCCAGTCTTGCATATGCACTTTTAAGGGCTTCGATCTCCTGACCCTTTGGAGATAGAAATGGGAGGCTTTATACCGTTTGAAAGGGGAGATTCCCAGCAACTCAGTGTGGGATGCAGGAGAACACATTGCCAGCCCTGATGCACTCTTGGTAGACAAACAGACTCAAGACACGACAGAGTGCAACAGTTTAGCCAAGGAAGGGTGTGCAGAGATTGTTAGCGAGGAGGGCGAGGTGCTCAAAATTCCTGGAAGAAGTAGGTTGCAGTGAGGAGGCTTTATGTGAGTTTGTATCAAGAGAGGGGGCCTTAGGCACCAATCACAGGCATAAATAGTCCTGTTGGAAGCACAGTAGTAAAGTTAAATAAATGGGTTGCAGGGCCAGGCCTCAAGAAGCAGGATGGCTGAAGTTATGGAGCAGAGGGTGAGAGATGGAGAGGGAAGGAAGGAGGAGCATACACAACGAATGGGGCAGGAGGTAGAAATGAAAGAAGGGGAGATGGCAGTGGTAAGTTTGTGCAGAACCTTGAAGGTGAGATTGAGGTGCTGGAATTATTGAATGCAGTACAGCAAAAGAAGCCTAGGAATGTTAACTATCTTCCCCAGCTGATGTGTGGCCGGCACTCTTGACTCCTGTCTTATTTTCTCTTCTCCTCGATAAGGCAATGAATAGCAATTCTCTCTTCTGCCCTCGAAGGACAAATGATGTGCTCAGAAGTTTGGTCCCACCACAAAAAAAAATAGAAAAAATTCTAATGCCCAAATCTGTTTGCAACTTGCAAACATGCAGCCCTGAGATTGGTCTCAGACTAACTGATTGAGCATTGGATTTCTCAGATTCAGAAGCTTAGAGAGCTGGATGGCTGTCACTGGCAGATAATATTATGTGCGGTGTCTCTACGTACTCTGCCTTTTGAGCAGATCACTGGGGAAATGACTTCCATGGCTCTCACTGGGGAAATGTTTTTGAAAGTGCTAAATGGCACTAGGTGTTGAAAGTGATAGATAAAAGATACAAGAAAGGTTCCATTGCTCACACTCTTGCTTTAAATACTCCATTAGTAGTCATGGTATTAGGGTGATAAAATAATTCCATAAGTTTGGCTTTTAAGATGAGTTGAACTAATTTGTTCAGCTTGTTATTGTGAGCGAACAGTGTATGCATGCAAATTTACTTCTGATGGTACAACTGGATGGTTAAGAGGATTGGTAGTGAGATATGGAGCCTTATGTAGAAAAAATCTAATCCATATTGCTTATGACTAGGCAGTCAGCTGTTTGGTCCCTATCAAGTGAATTGTGGCAGTGTGTGCAGCTGTTCTCTAATAGACAAATGACCACATCATAGGGGAGGCTAAAAATAATATAATAATATCTAGGCCTTATCTAGTGCTTTTTGTCTGTAAATCTCAAAGCACTTTACAAAGGAGGGCAGTATCATTATCTCCACTTTACAGATGGGGAAACTGAGGCACGGAGAGAGGAAAAGTGGCTTTCCCAAGGTCACCCAGTAAACCAGTGACTGAGGTGGGAATTAAACACAGGTCTCTTGAGTCCTAACCATCAGCCCGTGCTGCCTCCAGCCCACGTCAACACTGACACGACCAGTGTAACTCCTCTTGTGTGAATAAATGGAGAACTTTCCTCTCCAGATCTGTCCATATTCATTATAAAAATGCAAAAAAAACCATAGATTCCAAGGCCAGAAGGAGCGACTGTGATCATCTAGCCTGATACAGCACAGGTTGTAAAACTTCCCCAAAATGATTCCTACAGCAGAGGCACTGCCTAGGTGACCATCCCTGGATGCTAGGGCTGTAAGTTAGATAGGCATTTGTGTGGACTGTTGCTTTTAAATCCATTTTTCTCTAATTTCTTTGTTTTTACTATGAGACTAAGCAATGCTGTACTTTTAAGAAGGCTGTTTGGCTGTATACGCCACAGGGAAGGGCTGCAGATGCTGAACCCAGTCAGACTGACTGGGTAAGCATGATTGATATACAGGGTGTTGTAGCCCCTGGCTTTGGCTCAGAGTAGGAGAACTGTGAAATTCTGGTCCAGATGAGGGAAAGGACTGAGGTCAGACACCTGAAGGGGTGCACTCAGAACAGGACAGCTAACCTTGCAACCGTGACAGAGACCTTTACCGTTCATTTTAACTTGTTTATGGCAATTATAATGGTTTTTGTATTTTCTGCATTTTTTCAGACTCTCTGGTTTGACCTGCACCAGAGGCTGTCAGACAGCGAAAGCACAGCTTGCACAGTGAGTATGCACAAATGGGATCTGTCCCTGCAAATATGAAAGGCTCTGTTTGCATATGCAAATATGGGTTTGAATATGCAAATATGAATGCATGCATGAGCATGTTTGGCATGTCAAACTCGGCCTCTTCCTGCTAAAGCTGTGGCTCTAAAGGTCAACTTAAACCAAGAGGAAAGTCTCCTCTTTTGGACTTCTATGGTTACTGTGTCATGTGACGTCACTCTTCAGCACGATGAAGCATTGGCTCAGAAATACCACCCGTTATCTGTTTTTCTTCCCATGAAAACTTTCAATTAGCTCGGTGGTTCTCAAACTTTTGTACTGGTGACCCCTTTCACACAGCAAGCCTCTGAGTGCAACCCCTCTCATACATTAGAACCACTTTTTAATAGATTTAACACCATTATAAATGCTGGCGGCAAAGTGGGGTTTGGAGTGGAGGCTGACAGCTCGTGACCCACCATGAAATAACCTTGTGACCTCCTGAGGGGTCACAACACCCAGTTGAGAACCCCTGAGTTAGCTGTAAATGGGCAGAGCTTTCTTTTCCAACAACTCCATACCTACGAGTTGTGAAGAGTGATTCCCACATCTCTTTATGTTCAGGATTTCTCAGAGAAGCAAACATTAACCTTTTCTGGAAATCAATAGAGTGAGTAACTGTATCAAATGAAGTTGCTCATTAATACTTCCTTGAATCAGCAGTGCTGTTTCTATATGTGAATTTAAGCAAATGGATCCTCCCATGGAAAAAAAACGGATTATTTAGAATTCCTGAAATGATTTGGCGATTGAATTGGGAAATGACAATTAAACATTTGCATACCGAAGAGCTTCATGGACCTCTTTTGCCATAGTCAGCTGCATGACACTAAGAGTTTTCTATTTGCAAAACAAATCTAGATGTGCATCTTTTCTGTGTCTACAGCAGCAGATGAATGAAAGTCCAACAGTACAGAATATACAGTACAGCACATTGAAAAATGTGGCTTTTTTGTCCCAAGTTGTTTTGTGTGCTAAGATAGGAGGCTAACCAATCCTGCCCCTGTCAAAACCTTGTTATCGGAAACTGCTGCCATGCAGCTTGTGCTGTGAAAGAATGGGCCCTAGAGAGTATGCAGAAGGAGACTTTGTCTTTAGAAAGGGAACACAGCCGGGAGAATAAATACACCTCGTGGCTAGATGCTGTGGGTTTGTTTTTCTGTATGCTTGTCACTACTATGGTGTTTTTGTGCATTGAAACCAACATCAACAGTAGTTGTGCAAACAAAGAAATGATTTGAATGTCACTTATTTTTCGGCTTATTGACCATCTGTGAGTAGGTTGTAGATTCTCCTATTTATTAGTTGTTTGAATGCCATTGGTAAATAGCTCCTTGCATTTTTTTTTCACTTGAGAGATTCCTCACAATTTCTCAACATTCAAAATATTAGATGTGCTGCTTAGTCATGACTGGACATGTACTTCACTTGCCATTGTGTTTATTTTGTGAATGGATGATCATGCAAGCATTCTGAGCACAATCATTTGCAAACATAAATATAGAACTCTGTTTTAATAAATACTCATACAAGCATCTTTGACATTTGTTTCCCAAGCCCATATGTGCCAGAACAGCTTGGAGGGTCAGGTCTTCAGGGCAGAGGCTGTCTCTTACTGTGTGTTTGTACAGGACCCAACATAATTGCAATGCAGATCCCATTTGGGACCTCTAGGCACTAACACAATATGTCTAATAATATTTGTTTGCAGAAAATGAACCAAAAGAGGTTGTGAACATGGCTGTAGGGAACTTTATTTTAAAATGTGAACAAAAATTCCCATAAAATGTTTTGCACTATTTGCTCAGCTCTGCTAGATCGTACATTGCAAAACACTTGTCTTTGTTTTAAAACGTGCGGGTGATAAAAATGCTGCGATCTGCTGCATTCTGGCTGAGGAGCGTGGTGAAAATAAGCAGAATTGATTTACTTATTAGTAACTAAGAGAGGCTTGAACCAAAATGAAGCCAGAGTTTGGGTTCAGATCCAAGTTTTGTGGTTTGGATCCATTTCTAGTTAATACTCAAAAGCAGAGCAGGGGCCTTGCTAGAAGCTTCCAATGATGCTGGAAGACTCCCAAGGCTTAGAGATCTGCAGTTCACGAGTGGGGTTTATGATGTTACTCAAGAGAGACTTTTTCACACTGGCAAAAGTGTGAAAGTTAGAGGGTCAATGTGGTGCTGAGAGAGAGCTTGGTGGGGGGATGTAGGGGGCAGAACTCACACTGCCAGGAAGATACTACAAAATCCACAGCCTCCCGGGGTTGTAGTTAAAAGATTGTGGCTGGAGAGCCTCTGCACTCCAGCCATTCCCAGTTCCAGGAGTGGTCCCTTGGGGCTGTGAACTGCCATTTGGTTGCCAACAGGCACCAAAATCCACCATACGTTCTCCAAGATCTCCCCATTACTGCATGAGTAGGGATAGGTCAGCCTTCTCCCAGAGCAGTTTGGCTCCCTGTGGCTAGGGGAGGAGTCGTCTCGTCTCCCTCCAAATTTCATGGAAACTGGAGGCAGATACTGTGGAGATGAGAGCGATGTAAGAACCTCTATAGAATAGGATAGATTGCATGAACTTTTTCTGTGCCCTCCCTACCTTACCTTTCACACTGCTAAGTCCTCCTTTAGCAGAGGCACCTGAGGACATCCAGCAAACAGGGATTCCCCTCATGGCACCTCTTCAAAATGAAGTGAAAATCCAAGATGAGAAGTTATGCTTATGGTGAGAACAGAGCCCTATGACATTTTATGTAGCCCATTATCACAGTGCTGGAGAAATGGACAGAGCACATCTGGACCAGCACATACCAATGCAGTCTAATCAGCAGATCGGCACCCAGTCTGAAGAGTCACAGTTTAAATATTGGCTTTCTTCTTGCTTGTCGGAGTTGGAGCAATTGTTGTCTTCATGTGCCCTCACCGCGACATCTTGTCTAATGAAGGGCAGGGTGTTTATCCTGTGCATCACAAGCCCACTGCTTCAGGGCTTGCCATGGTTGGACTATAAAGGACAAAGGAATACAAATGGAGACACTTCATGAACTGGGCAAGTTTCAAGTTTGCTTTAGGGGAAAACAGCCTGAAAGTCTGGGATCATCTGTCCTTATCCTCTATTTATTACGGGTGTCAGAACTCTAATCAACCTGCAACAGCGGCGAAGCGTTCCTCAAATACTGATTCATTGTCCTTGTTAAGTCAGAGCGCTGATGGCAGGGACTTGTTAAAAATGTTAGAAATGGTGGGGTCCTGATATAACACACAGTCCTTTGTGATAGGAGTGTGCTTATCACCCTGGAGAAAGACCAGGAAAATAGCTCATGTGGTGTACTGCGTTTGGGGTATCTGGGGCAATTTCAAAGGAGTGCTGATGTATCAAACAGCTATCTGGAAACCTATGCTTTCCTCCAAAGAAAACAGACCAAAAAAAAAAATGATTTTTTTTTTAACTTTGTGCAGATGTAGCATGCGGAACTCGTTGGCATTTGACATAACTGAGGCCAACAGTTTGCTGGAATTCAAGAAAGGATTGGATGTTTATATGGCTAATAAGAACATCCACAATTACATTAGATAGGATCTGAATGTATTTTGTTTTAAAGGTGGAAGGGCTATAAACCTTCCTGCTTCTAGGTTCTGAGTAAAGGGTGTTAGGAAGAATCTTCCCTTTGAATAGATTTTCCCATATTTGTCTAGTATGAGGTTTCTCTCGCCTTCCTCTGAAGCGTTGAGTCTCTAGCACTAGAGACATGATACTGAATAGAACCACCACTGATCTGAAGCAGGCTGGCAGTTTCTGTGGTCTTCTACAAAGCTTGCATGTCTTCTAAAGATTTCGCTCCATTGGGTTAGGAGTGCAGCATGTAATTCCACATTGAAATGGACTCGAACAAGCCCTTCTCCTTTGAAATGACTCCTGCCTGTGTCCCACTGCTGTCCCACTGTGTCCCACTGCTGCTAGTGGTTTACACCCCTGTGCACAGAAAAATGACATTTGAAGATGATTTTTCTCCATATCTTTCTTTGCTCATAATTACAAGTGGAGCCTACAATCCAATTATCCCTTAATGGTTGGCAGTCCTTCTTATGGATTTGAATAGGCCTTTTTTCTTTTCCTGGAGGCTCTTGCAGTCATGTGTCTATTGTCAGAGGAGTTTGATGTAAGTAAGAAGGTGCATTGATCACAGTTATTTTAATTAAAACAGAAAAATGAAGTGGAAACTGCCTCTCTTAAGCTGTTGCTTGGAATTCCATAAGCGGACAGAACAGATTTATTGTACTTGCTATCTTAGCCAGGATTTTAAAAAGCAGACTCTGTCTTAGACATTTCAAATGCACCATCCATCTCAGCTTTACATAGCTAGGAATCAGGAAGGCACAGAGATTAACTTTCTTTTTTTGTGATATGTTTAGTTTCTCATCCAGATTCAGATTTCTAAGGGAATAAATATTAAATCAAAGTGACAGCTCTCTTTATTAGCTCCACATTTGAAATCCCAACCCAGATTTTACCCTTATTTCATATTTGTATTATAGCAGAGCTTTTGGGGCCAGGACTAACTTTTTGTTCAGTATTTGTACAGCACCTAGCACAGTGGTATCTTGGTCCATGACTGGGGCTCCTGCAGCATTGAAATACAAATGATAATAGGGACCTGGGGCTTATATCCCCCAGAAAATTGATTGAAATAGCTATTGCAGAATAGCTCCCTGGGTGGATACTCTTATTCCTGAATGAGCATCCGTGTAGGGCATTATTCCAGAATAGCTATAAGCATTTTAAATTCACACTTTACCTTATTCCAAAATAACTTCTCCTTGAAGACAAGCCCTTATTACCTTGAGGGCAAGTGCGGACTGTTACAGCAATTACAGTGAACGTTAAATTCCCTGAAACAAGATGCTCTCGTAAATGAGCTCTCAGATTTAGAGGCGGCCTGCGGCTGTCTAACTGGAAACTGGAGTGGCATTTCAAGGAAACTAATGCACTGCAAACAATTAGATATTGATGTATCGTTGCTATGAGCTGGTAACGTTGCTGTGGTAATGCTTGCCAGTCTTTGGACCCCTGGCCTTGCTTATAGAACATTATGAAGTGTTGCTTTGGGGTTGTAAATGGGAAACAATTACACTGAGCTGTTTAGGAGAGAAGGGAGCAGTCCTGGGGCAGAGCCACAATTAAAGCAGGATAAAATAATCAACGTGACACCGAGTCAGTCTGTCACATTGCTGAATGAACCGTAGCTCTGTGGTAGTGGTTTTGTGGCAATATGGAGGCGAAGGTGCCACACACCAGTCAGCAGAATCCAGGAACATCGGAGAGGCGTTCCCCTCAGGAGGGGAAAAGGAGTGCTTTATGCTGCTGCCAAGCAGCTGCTGTTTAATCTGGGTGGGATGCAAAGGGGCTGTCATAAAGGACACAGGCACTGTGTGAGTGTGACACAGGCACAGAGATTGTCCTGTGACGTTCCCTATTGGACTGAAACAATCCTCAGTGGATAGAGGAGTGGAAATGTTGCAGGGGGAGGAAATGTCAGTCTTCACAAAGCAGAGAGTCCCTCGTAGAAAGGCCTTGGGTCTTTGTTCCTGGAAGGATGCCCACATAGCAAAGCCGTGCAGCAGCTCTCTGTATGATGGACTCGACTTCCCTCAGAAATCCTTCTCCACACAAGCCAGCAGGTAATTGTCCTGGGTGACGGTTAACACCTCCTTTCTCCTGCAGTGCGCACTAGGGAATGCCCAACACATGTAACATGCAGCTGTGACATTAGTCACTGGGTGCAGAATATCCCCCGACTTTTTGGAAATACCAGCACTTTTGGATTGTGGCTGACGTGCTGCGCGCTGGGGAAGCCATATTGTTTCAGGGGGCTCAGCAGCATCTGATCCTGCATTAAATAAACACGCCTTTAATTATAGGGCTGCCAAGTTACTCCTTGTAGTAAGTAGCAGGAGAGGGGCAAAAAGGGAAATGTGTAGCTAAGTGCCTTCAGACACTCCCCTTCTCTGCCCTTACTTCGCTCTTAGGAATAGAGGCGCAGTCACACAATGGGTCTGAAACTCACTTCTGCTCAGTGAGGCCTATGCATAATCCTTATCCTTGCCGATGCAAAGCTTTCACTGTCACTTGTGCTGTTCTGTGTATATGTCACGTTAAGCATTACACTGCTCTGATAGTAACTGAAGAGCTCTGGTATTTCAACTCCCCTACCATTTTAAAGGGAGGCAGAGATCTAGGTCATCACCTGGAATGTTGTACTAGTAGAGAGACAAAATAGGCAGGGCAAAGGTTAAAAAAAACAAACCTGCCTCTGCCAAAGCTGGAGACGAACAATCATCTCTTGTTTGGTTGATTGTCGTTCTAGTTTGGAAACATATACATTCTGAAACAGAGGCATGGCCAGTTGATCCGAGCACAGGGAGCTGAAACAGAAACTGGTGGATTCCAATTCTCACTCAGACACAGTTTTGTCCCATGACCTTGGTTGCGTCATGTCAGTTCTCCATGCCTCAGTTTCCCTATCTGTGAAATGGAGATAATAGCACTTCTCTGCCTCACAGAGGTGGGAGGAAGATTAGTTGGTTAATTTTTATAAAGTGCTTCAGATGTGCTATCTCAGGGCTAAATACTTTATTTCTTAATTTTGTGCTTTACCCTTCTCTGTTCCCTCAGTTGCTAAATGCAGAACGGGCTGTTGCTGCTTATTCTGAGAAGTACTAAAATGCTGCAAATGACACACCTGGTGGTTAGGTATAAATAGACATTTTTGCATAGGAGGATATTTTACATATGCCTATTTATGATTGGAAACTTGAAGGCAGGACAGATCTGTTGAGGTAAGAGGCACTAACATGTGCTCTTGCTTCTCTTTTTCCCGTCTGTTTAAAAAATAAATAAAACAGCCCTCAATGCTTGTATTGTGTAGGCCAAACTCTGTCTCCGAGCTCACTATTTTTATTCTGGGACTTGCATACATAAAGCCTCATCTGTTATTGCACAGCCTCTAACCTCCCATTTACAGAGAAGGTGGGGGGCTGGGCAGTCCAGACATAAAAATGAACAAATCACTCTCTTATGCATTCCAAAGCCATTTGTCTTTGGAAAAAGACCTTGCCTGGAAAATTTCACCCTGATAAGAGAAGGTTTCAGGAAGCTATTAGTGACTGAAAATAGGGGGCTATTGTGGAAATACTTGTATATCCTTAACTAGATAGTTATCACCAACATTTCAGCTATTAAGTCTCAGAGAAAAGGCTAGGGAGTTGCTTCTGTTTTTCCTGCTTCATGTAACACGAGAACTAGGGCGCATGCCTTGAAATTATTAGATGGCAGCAAGATTAAATGCAAATAAAATGAAATAAATATTTATGCAATGGATAGTTAACCGTGGAACTCACAGTTGCAGGATGTTATTTAGGTGCAAGCAGCTTAGTTTCAAAAGAGAAGTAGTCATCAGGATAAGAGTAGCTATCAAAAATTACTGTGTTGTCATGCAGCAGGGAATAAATTGGTAGCTGTTGCCAGGAACAATTTTACCCTTTTGGTAAATAGCATTGAAAAATATATTGTGGGATGTTTTACTGAGATGGCTGTTTTATGTGGCATGAGCTACTGTCAGAGACAGGATACCAGAGGAGTTGGACCCTAATTCCTTTCCTATTGTCATACGATGTGTGTGAAAAGAGGAAGAATGCCTGGAAAATGGCTTTTCATGTTCTTCGTGGCTCTCTTCATTGGCGGTGACACTGTTTGCTTTGAAGGGCAAAACAAGTTAATCAAGAGAAGCTTCACTTTTAATGAAACAGTGCAACTGATTATTAAAAGCAAATGGAGTATAAAAATTGAAGTGCCAAAACCTCATTTTCACTCTGCAGAAGAGTGGTTTAGCTTCCTTTCCATGGTGTGTCTATATCCAATTGGGCTCTGGCGGGAAAAGGTATTTTAACTTAAAAGTGGGATAGCTTATAGCTGAAGAACCATGGGGCATTGTTAAGTGTTTAAAATCGATGATTATGAATAGAAATTTGGTTTGGGAAAAACGTCCTTGTGGGATGGTTATTTCAGTGCTTTGCGTGGGTCTCTTGTATCTAGAACAGGTGTTTGTAATAAAGCCTGGAGGGCTTTGGCGAAGCCCTCAGCCCTCTGTCCCTAGCAGTCTAGTGAGAGCATGGGGTGCTGCCATGCCTAGAACCTCAGCAAAGTAATGAGACTCAAACTACAGTAACTGCATGGGAATTCTGAATAGGACACAGAGCCACACCTTCCTCTGTTGGACAAGGCATCCCTTGGGTCGTCTGGTTTATCTTCTCTTCCCAATGGAGAGAGTGGAGTATGCAGAGTCTTAGCCACTTATCGTGGACCAACTTTGCAGAGTACGGCTGAGTTCTCTGCCCAGCTCTACAGACTTTAAACCACCCATCACCCAATGGAAATATCCCACTGGACTGATTTAATTGGGACAGCATCACATTCCCAGGGTGCAGGCCCCATGCCACTATGAAAGTTCAAGTTTAAGACCATTTTTAGCACCTTTCTTATAAACTTTGATTAATAGTCATAATCTTTTGAAGAAGCTTTCATTATACACATCTACCTCAATGTAACACAACCCGATATAACACGAATTCGGATATAATGCGGTAAAGCAGTGCTCTGAGTGGGCGGGGCTGCGCACTCCGGCGGATCAAAGCAAGTTTGATATAACGCAGTTTCACCTATAACATGGTAAGAATTTTTGGCTCACGAAGACAGTGTTATATTGGGGTAAAGGTGTAGTTATGTCTGATGTACACACAATCTCGTTAGAATTTAAAGCAAAAAAATATGTAGTGACTTACTGCTCAGTCTTACAAACACTACCAGCTTAACTGGGAAAGTCCAATTAACATCAACAGAGAAATTCTCTACATGTTTATTATTTTTATTATGGTAGCACCTAGAAGCCCCATCTGAAATCAGAGCCCCATTGTGCTGAGCATTGTACTCATGTATGGTAAAATACTGCCCTAGCCCCAGCAGCTTACTGTCTAAATAGACAAGACAGGGGGTGTAAGGTGAACAGAGCTGAAGTGACCTGCCCAAAGTCACACAGCAGTGAAAGAGCCAGAAACAGAACCAAGGTCTCCTGACCCCTAGTCCAGTGTTTTTTCGACTAGATGGTGTTTCCTCTGCTGCTGTTTTGTGAAATCAGGCCCTGAGTGACAAGCAGTTAAGTGGAGCCAGAAAGCACAAGGCTAATGTAAAAATGACAGCAGGTGACTACCAAGATTGTGATTGTGACATAAAACAAAGAAATCTACCAGCTTTACTTTCCAGCTGCATTACTGATTTGTTTTGCATTGCCTTTTCAGTATCTCTTTCTGGTACGGAATGAGATGACGGTTTCCCAGAAGCACCTAGGGGAATTCTGTAGCTCCCTTAAGCAGTACCTGAAGAATGTGGCAGGACAGAGAGACTGTTTCCAGTAAGTATGCTTCTCCACCTCTCGGAAGGAAAATGGGAGTAACTGTTTCAAAGAATGAATCTCTTCAGGTTTAACATATAGCACCACTATTGCTTTAGCTACCCAAATGCTTATAGCTTTGCTGGTTACAAATGCCACATACTGAACACAACTTTAGCTTTAGTCTTGAGCAGTGGTTCCCAGACTGGGGTTCGCAAAATGTTACAGGGGGTTCTTGGGAAAAAATTCCCTAATGGCGGACATAGCTGTCCATAGGGACCCTGGGCAACCCAGGGTCAGCAGTGCAGAGCTCCTGGACTTCCAAGAGCTAAGCAGATCAAAGCAAGCCTACCTATCACACTGAGGAGATTTAAACTTCGAGACTCCTTATAAGAAATGGAAAGGGAGGTGAATATTTTTTGCTGTTTTTAAAATGAAATAGGCAGCTAGTATTGTTTTTTAAATTATTATGAAGAACAAGTTTAAGCTTTGTTGTAACGTGCATTGTTTGCCTTAACTGCTCAAGACTTGAATGCTTGTGTAGGAGGAACTCTTTGAGTTGGCTTCTTAAATACCTTCCTGCTGTTTCACATCTGATACTCCTTGATGAAACCTAGGAGCCTTGTCTTATAACAGACTTATTCAAAGTGACACAAGCTACGAAAGTGAGAGCTTGGAAGTGTGGTGCCGTTTTCATAATGTAATAAAAATACTGTCACGATAAATGATAATTAATAATAAACAGTGTGTAATAAGCATGTCATAAAAACAATGTTTATGTTTGCAAGATCACTGCTTTTATAATTTATACTCGGGTCAAGGAGAATATCCCTGGAAATATTAATTTTTAGGAGGGGGTTCGTGAGACTTGACATTTTAGTGGCAGGGGTTCACAGGTTG